>NW_024609879.1:133371105-133749917 GCF_016920785.2 Ixodes scapularis | reverse complement strand
ATAGGTAGTGACGCAGAGGTTAATCTGTCGGTTTCGGTAGTCTTTAAAAGTCCAATGAACGAGGTATTTGCATTGTTATAGAGTCGGAGCATAAGGAGTTTGAGCGAATATAGGGGGCACTCCGATCGATCCAACATGGCGGAAAAGAGGGGGATAGATTTGCGGCGCCCGTAGATCGGTAGCGTATAAATTAAACAAAGCGTGCTGTTCTGTTTGTTTACGTGTGCGAGACGATCATCGCTTCAACCAAGACCTACCGTGATGCTACAAATGAAATGTTCAAGCCAGTCGAAGGCAAGCAATCTTGCCATAGTCAAGATATGTGTGCAAGTGTTCGACGTGAGCTCTCACGCTGGTGCAGCTGTCATCAAGTTGAACCGAATGTACTTGGGTCCAAAGAAAGGTGCACATCAACAATGTTGGCGCGTTGAAACTATGACGCGTGCTTTATCTAAAACTAAACTTATCGGTCTGCGGCTACAAACATTTTCGTTGACGTTGCTTAGATGAAGTAACCATTCAGGCCTCGCATTAAACGGTGTTGCGAACTCTTCGGTTGTTCTAGTTAATAGTGCTAAAAAGCGGTTGGATGGAAAGTATGACAGCTACAGCATACAAGGGACGACTGAGGTCTTTATCCTGCGTTCTATGTATGGAAAAATCGGTATCCTTGGTGTTATATTGCGATCAGCTGGTCGCCGATCGTCCTGTTTTTATGCATAATGTAAACAAGCCCCGGAAGCGCCAATCTCATTTCGATGTGCTTGTGCACCCCTACAAGCCTCCTTTTGGCTCTTGTGGAAAGCTTTATTGTAATAGCAATAGTCTCATCGGTCGTTCGAGTTGTATGTACCACGGTGATATCTGCTGTGTGCGATCTGCAAAATAAACAAGTCTGTATTAAATGCCAGAAAGAGAACAAAGGTAAAGTTTTTGTAACTTTTTTTTTTCTTTTTACAAAAGAGGGCAAAGCTTCTGAAACAAGAGCAACCTAAGCTGATATTTGAGTGTGCTCAAGAATGAATGGCAAAAGGTGCTTATGCTTTTATTCTTTATTCTTTATTCAATGATTACCCCGCAGTGCCCGAGGGCGTTACAGCAGGGGGGTTACAAGGATGAAAAGAACACGTCTTCATTGAAACAGCACACTTGCTCTTCAGACAGCCGATTCCACTGTGCAATTGTTCGTACAAAAAAGGAGTTTGCAAACATGCATGTCCTAGCGCGGTACTCTCTAATTTTAAGACTATGATCATTACGACTAGAAACATAATAGGGTTCTTTTAAGTAAGTCTCGCTATTTATTCCCGTTTTATTTTTAACTATTGAGTATAAAAATTTTAGTCGCAGTTTTTCCCGACGTACGGAAAGTGGTTCCCAGATTAACATTTTTTTCATTTCTGTACAACTTTCTTTCCTCCCGTATCGTCCAAGAACAAACCTAGCCGCCCTGTTTTGTATTTTCTCCAGCTTATCTATCAACGTTTTTTGGGCTGGATCCCAGACAGCACATGCATACTCTAAAATGGGTCTAACACATGTTAAATAAGCAGTTGTCTTTAAGTTAGGTTGTGAGAATTTTAAGTTACTTTGGATAAAATTCATTGCCCTGCCAGCTTTTAAGACTACTTCCTCTATGTGGGCATTCCATGAACAGTCAGATGACAATATGACACCCAAGTATTTGTAAGTAAGTTCCTTGGTTATAGGGTTATTATTTATAAAATACTGAGATTCAATTTGTTTCCTTTTCTTTGTAAAACAAAGGTTAACACACGTTTTGTGATTTAAATTCATTTTCCACGTAGAACACCAACTTTGAATACGATCAAGGTCTGCTTGCAACTGGGCGACATCATCTGAACTCTTAATCTTTCTATACACTACACAATCATCAGCAAAAAGTCGAATACAAGAGGAAATTCCAACAGAAATATCATTAATATAAATTAAAAACAAAAGTGGACCCAGGACAGAGCCCTGTGGAACTCCTGATGTTACATCAACGTAATCAGATTTCTTGCCATTCAGTACTACACATTGACGACGCTGGAACAAGTAATTTTCTATCCATCTAAACACAGCCGAGTCTAGATTTAACATTCTTAGTTTGTTGAGAAGAAGTGAGTGTGAGACCGTGTCAAACGCTTTTCTAAAATCCAAGAATATACAATCTATTTGCCCTCCCTCATCGACATCAGATGCAAGGTCATGATAAAATTCAACAAGTTGCGTAGTATATGAAAACCCCTTACGAAAACCACGTTGTTCATTAATCAGCAAGTTGTTTCTTATCATATGACCGATTACCTCTGAATATAAAATATGTTCGATGACTTTGCATGAGACGGAAGTTAATGAAATGGGCCTATAATTTACAACGTCTTTTTTTGGCCCCCCTTATGGATAGGGACGACATGAGCTACCTTCCAGTCATCTGGCAAAAGTCCTGTGTCCAGTGACTTGGAAAAAATTAAATAAAGGTAAACCGAAATTGGGTAAGCACATCGCTTTAGTACACGCGGAGAAATGCCATCCGGTCCAGTTGCTTTTGTTTCATCTATGTTCTTTAACGCCTTCTCAATACCACTCATGCCAAGCTCAACTGGCTGCATTAATTCCACCGTACTAACAGTGGATGGATTAACATAGTTGTGTTTGGGCAAAAAGACAGACCGAAAGTAATTATTGAAGCGCGTTGCTTTTTCTGTATCATCCGAAACTGTCTGTTGATTATATGTAATTTCACTTATTCCTACTGCATCCGATCCACATCCCTTTAAATACTTCCAGAAAAGCTTGGGGTTGGTTTTTAATCTGTCATTGAGTGTATTAAGATATTGTTCCTTAGCACCCTTTATGCTCCTTTTATATTCACGCGTAAGCTCAGCCAGTTTTTCAAGGTGATTACTACTTTTGGTCTTCTTATATCTATCAAATGCTCTCCTTCGCTTTTTAATTATCCTAAGAGTACTTGAAGTTACCCATGGTTTTCTTCGTTTTTTTAGCTTTCTAGAATCTATGCAGGGAACATATTTATCCGTTAATTGAAGCAACATTTTCTTGAAAACATCCCATAAATTATGGACATAATATTCCTCAGAAAGACACTCAAATACGGGAAGGCGGTCAAGAAGCTCTTCAGAAAACCCAGAGTAATTGCCCTTCTCAAAGAAAAAGACTTTCCTCGATTCGCATGAATTTACTCGTTTGATTTCAGTTTGGATATTTGCCACAACAGCGTGATGGTCACTGATACCAGGGATAATATTAACGGTGTTAATAAGATAGGGAGAGCTACAAAACAAGAGGTCTAAAATGTGATTATTCCTTGTTGGTTCACTCACATACTGCTGAAGCCCAAACGTATCCACAATGTTTTTCATTTCAAGATTATTTCGGCTACCAATCGTGCATACACAAGTGCCATCCCTCCACTCTAAGTCAGGCAAATTAAAGTCTCCCGCAAGGAGAATAATTTGGTTTGAGGCCTCAGAAACAATGTCGTATGGCGATCGGATTATACTAAGATCCGAATTCGGTGGTTGGTAATACGATCCAAGAACATAGGAAGAGCTACCAGGTAACGTGACTGTACACCAGATTGATTCAATAGCGTCATGGCCAAGTTCGAGTGGGGATGATCTCAGCGATGAATGAACCAACGTGACTGTACACCAGATTGATTCAATAGCGTCATGGCCAAGTTCGAGTGGGGATGATCTCAGCGATGAATGAACCAACAAGAAAACGCCCCCGCCGAGGCGTGACCTATCTTTTCGATAAGAAACAAACCCTTTCGGAAAGACTTCGCTATCACTTATGGAAGCGTCTAGCCATGATTCGGTTCCGAACACGATACCAGCCTTTACTGAGTCGATTAAGCCTGCCAATTCGTCAACTTTATTTACGATGCTTCTACAGTTTATTACAACAGCAACTAGGTCACGATGAACGCGCTTTTCTTTTTTTCCTTTTTTCGTGGGGCGTCAGTCTTTTTTGACAGGAACAACTTGTTCTATTTCCGTATCCCATGTAAACACTTTATCATTTACGATGAGCTTATCAAAGTTTAGCTTTACACGGTTGCCACTATCCGCTTTTTTTGTTTTAGCATATTCCCAAAGTTTCTTTCGAATTTCACGGGTTTTCGGCGAGTAATCTTGGTCTACACTGTAGTTTGATCCCTTGAACTTTTTGGCGTTAGACAGAATATCCTGTTTTTCCTTGTAGGAGGCAAAATTAACGATGATTGGTCGTTTAAAGTTCTCATTATAGCGACCTACACGGTGCGCCCTTTGCACCGTTTTTAGGTCCACACCGAGCTTGTCTTTACAGATACTTTTAATGAGATTTTCAGATTCATTCCATGTTTCTTTGTTATTCGTGTCATCCACACCATAGAAAACAAGGTTTTGCCTACGACTTCTGTTTTCTAGATCAACATTCCTGTTTTCCAATTCGTTAATTTGTCTTGCCAAAAGCTCAATTAGCTTTGCCTGTTCTGTTACTAATTGATTAACGACCACGATTTTCCCCTCCGTACCAACAAGCTTCTTATTTATTTCCTCGATCATGTTTTCATGCTTCTTAAACCTACTGTCGATAGCGTCCAGCTTACTCATAATGGAAGCCTGACCGCTCTGCAAACTTTTAAGAAGGTCAATTTCTACTGCGTCAAGGGGGCCAGGGTTAAGTTCTACATCCCCGGAAAGTAGCAACAAGAGAAACAGGTAAAGTACTCGATGTGCAAAGAGGCGAAAATATTTGCGAGATATACGCAGTCTCAATCGTCTGCCACAGAAGGTATCAGCACTTGACGTGGGAGGAGCCGGCAACGCAAACAGGGACTTTCGAACACAGATAGGACTGTAAGGACTAACCTGCGTGAACAACAGTAGTGTTAGCTGCATGTCGCCAAGCGTGCCGGCTCCAAATCCCACGCAGTCAAAGTGCCGTGCGCCTATATAGCCATCGACGAAGACACGTGGTGTCCCTTGCTCGAAGAAGATTGGCAAATCCAGTACGACGATCGACTTATCGAAGGAGCCGTCGCAGTCGGTGATGACTGGCAGATCCTCTTCAGCGATGCCCGGCGGCACGTGCAGTCCGGTGATAACCGTCGTAGAAGGTTCGGGTACGTACGGAAAAGCATCCCCTTTAGTGACCGCGCCGAGCGGAGCAGTTGCTCTGAGGGACGTAAGAACCTGCGTGAACAACAGTAGTGTTAGCTGCATGTCGCCAAGCGTGCCGGCTCCAAATCCCACGCAGTCAAAGTGCCGTGCGCCTATATAGCCATCGACGAAGACACGTGGTGTCCCTTGCTCGAAGAAGATTGGCAAATCCAGTACGACGATCGACTTATCGAAGGAGCCGTCGCAGTCGGTGATGACTGGCAGATCCTCTTCAGCGATGCCCGGCGGCACGTGCAGTCCGGTGATAACCGTCGTAGAAGGTTCGGGTACGTACGGAAAAGCATCCCCTTTAGTGACCGCGCCGAGCGGAGCAGTTGCTCTGAGGGACGTAAGAACCTGCGTGAACAACAGTAGTGTTAGCTGCATGTCGCCAAGCGTGCCGGCTCCAAATCCCACGCAGTCAAAGTGCCGTGCGCCTATATAGCCATCGACGAAGACACGTGGTGTCCCTTGCTCGAAGAAGATTGGCAAATCCAGTACGACGATCGACTTATCGAAGGAGCCGTCGCAGTCGGTGATGACTGGCAGATCCTCTTCAGCGATGCCCGGCGGCACGTGCAGTCCGGTGATAACCGTCGTAGAAGGTTCGGGTACGTACGGAAAAGCATCCCCTTTAGTGACCGCGCCGAGCGGAGCAGTTGCTCTGAGGGACGTAAGAACCTGCGTGAACAACAGTAGTGTTAGCTGCATGTCGCCAAGCGTGCCGGCTCCAAATCCCACGCAGTCAAAGTGCCGTGCGCCTATATAGCCATCGACGAAGACACGTGGTGTCCCTTGCTCGAACAAGATTGGCAAATCCAGTACGACGATCGACTTATCGAAGGAGCCGTCGCAGTCGGTGATGACTGGCAGATCCTCTTCAGCGATGCCCGGCGGCACGTGCAGTCCGGTGATAACCGTCGTAGAAGGTTCGGGTACGTACGGAAAAGCATCCCCTTTAGTGACCGCGCCGAGCGGAGCAGTTGCTCTGAGGGACGTAAGAACCTGCGTGAACAACAGTAGTGTTAGCTGCATGTCGCCAAGCGTGCCGGCTCCAAATCCAAATCCACAACTAAGTGGTAGATGTACACAGTTAATTTTCTTTTGCCTCTGCATTGTAAATTGAAAGATATGTATCAGCAGAAGGCACGTGTCCTTTTGAAAATGTATTTTATTAGGGCAAAAATAGGTTTTCACACACAACCGAAGAGTTCGCAACACCATTTAATGCGAGGCCTGAATGGTTACATCATCTAAGCAACGTCAACGAAAATGTTTGTAGCCGCAGACCGATAAATTTAGGTTTAGATAAAGTATGCGTCATAGTTTCAGCCTCAAACGCCAAACATTGTTGATATGTACCTTTCTTGATGACAACTGCACCAACGTGAGAGAGCCCACGTCGTCGAACACTTGCACCCATATCATGACTAGGGTATGGCAAGATTTCTTGCTTGAAGTGAAGATCATCTCGCTACGACTAGCTACGACCACACACCGCAGCGATGCAGGCGTCGAAGGGGTGCATCGCAGTCAGTCGCCGTCACCCGATGCTGCTCGTTTGACATTCACGGCTTTCCGCCCAGGTGCTTCGTTTGTACTTGGAACCAAGTGTTATTTTCTGTGCTTGTGTCTGTGCTCAATGGCTGGATATGGGCCTCAAGAGCAGTTCTTCAGGCTCAATAGCATTCGCCGAAGAACTTGCGAAAAAAATGCCACCCAGGAAAAAAAGCACGAAGACACAACGCACCAGCTTGGTGGACTATGCACTGGTCGCGGAAACCAGGCCCTGCGGAGTATACACCAAATGCAAACTATCTAAAAAAAAAATCATTTTTAGGTTCAAATTGGCTTCTGCGGACTAAACGCCTCGACACTGCCTGTTATTATCCATTGTATATTCACCACTGTTTTTTTGCGGCTTGAGACTGCCTTCCTGTATTGATGCAGAGGGGTCAACTGAACCTTGAAATAAACATATTTAAGCACATCTAGACACGATGTTCCTTAAAGCCAGATGGTCAGGGAAAAGGTGTGCCATTACCTAATTTGCCAACAGCACACCAATGATCACAATCAAAACTCACCGAGTCAATGGGCAGTTTTCCACCGCATTATCGCCGTGTAATCACCCATTTGGTCCATTAAAAAACTTGAGGCTGTAGCCACCAGCACACCCATTCTAGATCTGGAAAGCTTATGCTGTAGACGAAATTCCCATATCATCACATTTTTAGCAAACTGAATGGTCCCACCTGTTACACTTTTAGCTTTGGAAGTAAACCAGTTCACAATACCACCAGTGGCATACATCGTGCCAAGCATTAGTGCCGCGTGTGGCAGCAAAATGTCCTAACTAGGGAAGCAAACTTAATCGATCGTGTTGATTAAGGCACCTAGATACGGGAGAAATTATCAATCAATCAAAGAAGGACCCTCGAAAGGGAAGTTTTCTCGCCGAACGAACATTACTTTTTATTGGGCGTTCCGCAATGTAAGGCCGAAGACATTCACTCCGTGATCGGTACAGAAGCATTTGCTCAGTAGTCGGTCGTGCGTGATAAGAACAACAACAAAAACAAAGGTGGATTAGAAACGCGATAGATTCGCCTTTGCACGGCTATGGCCCGCCAAGCTAGCAGCTATCTTAAATTTTACCCGTGTAGTCGTCACACCCGTGCACCAACCGAAAGCGTTGCTGCAAGCACTTCCGCCGTCAACTTTGAGTCGCTGTTGAGTCTGAAGAACCGCTCTATGAGGTTCATATCCAACCACTGAGCACATACACAAGCACAGGAAATAAAACTCGGTTCCAAGTACAAGCGAAGAATCCTGGGCGGAAAGCCCTGAATGCCAAACGACCTGCGTCGCGCGACGGCGACTGACTGCGGTTGCGCTCCTTCGACGTCTGCATCGCTGCGGCGGGTGGTCGTAGCTAGTCGTAACAGATCGTGTCAGCTCTGCTGCTCGTACCGGAACACTATAGCCGCGTAATATTCTTGCTGCCGAAGTTTATAAGCCTACGTTCGTGGCCAACGCATTTACACAAAGCCAACGCCCAGCTAACCTATCCCCCTCTTTCTCTTTCGGCGACCGGCCGCCAGGGCGGTGACATCGTCGCTGAAACTCCTCAATCGCCTACGTCGTCTTCTTTGCCATAGGGCAGCTGACCGCTTCTACGTGCGCGAGCTCTCGCTGGAAGCGTAATCCTATTTATATAGTGCTCATCCGTGTGTACTGTAGCGAATATTTCAGGCCCAACATATCAATAGTTTATTGTTTTCAACCAGGAAAACGCAATATCTGTAAACACCCCCCGACAAAGAAAGAAAACGAGAGCTCGCCGTTCTCTTTGACCAACGTTGGCTTTGACCAATAGACCGATCTCACCAACCGTCAAGAGCGTGCGTGACGCAGCCATAGTTGTACTTCACAGGAGGCAGCGGTAGTGCACGAGACGGCTCGTCTCGTGCACTACCGTGGCGTTTACCCTCGTGTGGAAAGATCACAGTTCCCGCAATTCATTGCGACAGAGGAGGCATCGCGAAACTGGCGATGAGGTCGGTCTATTATCCCAAGCCCGGTTCACAAATCTGCGTTTCGAGCGACAGAAACGACAAAAACAACACGAACGACATGACAAAGGGGACGATTATGTTCGTATTATAGAGCGTGGCAGATAATGCAATGAGCAGCTTTGTCGAGCAATCATGTGTCACGGTTGTCCCGGTGTCATGTCGTTCGTGTCGTTTCTGTCTTTCCTGTAGCTCGGAAGGCAGATGTGTGAACCGGCCTTTACGAGCCTACTCTGATGGTACGCTTGAACGTCACGGAAAATCGGTCTCCTCGCCTTTTCGAGGTGTTGCCACGGGTACGAATACTGGCGGGGTATTAAGTGATTTGTTCGGCACACACGCGTCACTACAGGTTATGACTCTGTCAACATTGCCTGAATCCTATTCTAATTGTAAAATAAAATATCGAAGGTGTCTTCCCGGGCACAATGTCCGCCCATATCAAAATCGAACTTGGCGGTTTTTTTTAAATGCAATATTTAGCATTATTTCGCGCATTAAGTTCCCGGAAATTAGCAGCACATTCGGGAAATTGAAGTTGAGTGTTTTTTTTTTTTCATAACTCGCGGAAATGATCACAAACGGTTTCTCCGGACATTTAGTTGCAAATGCACAAGATATATTATAATTTATGTTGCATAATTATCAAATTCGCGGCCTTTCTGTAACCATCGGTTCGAAACAGATTCTCTGTCGCTCGGTTAACAAGTGTTCATTCAACGCAATAGCGCACTTCAACAAACCGCTGATCAATCTTGCCGTCCGCTACACCATTGTAAAAATTCATTACGGGCTTGAATCATCGCGATATGTGTCATATGCCTTCCTACGATAAGAAGTGTTTCAGAATTGAATTGTAAAAAGTTGGTTATCAGATATATTATTTTTGTTTTACAAGAAATTCTTGCCTCACTCTGAGCACCTATGCATTAGACCATAACAACGTAAAAAAGAAACATGAATAAACAACGGCCAAGGGGAGCACAGCGTCACGCACGAAGCCCGAGAGGCCCGGGCAATTGGCGCCTCGGAGTCGCGTCCAGCCGGCGCGCCGGCAACCCGGCCGTGGCCGTGGGGCAGGCGCCGCGACGTTGCGGCCACTGCGCGCCTCCGTCAGCGAAGGCACACGGCACACGGCGAATTCTGCGCATCCCGATGAGCCAGTAGATTTATTGGAGGAGGATTACTGGAGTGCGATGCATCAAGTAAGTGAATTTTACATTAATTGTTGAAGTGAACGAAAATAGATGTGCAGGCTTGGAAAGTGGTCTGACAGACTCCTTTTGCAAAATAACGTATTTATACTAGTTTTTTTACGAGTCTCTGAGACAACCATTTAGAGAAATACAGTAGGAAAAATTGTGCCGATTGTTGCTTCGCTTTGACGTCGAGAATCAAGCGATCAGGTCTTCAAGCGAGATGCCCTTCGACCTGTTCCCGGCACTCGTAGTTGTAGGCGTGCATTTGGTTGCGACCGCGCGCGCCGTTGGGCACGCGCGGTTGCAACCAAAACCTTTTAAGCATGCAAGTTTTTAAATAGTGGATTTTCGTAGAACAAATTTTTGTTTGTTTCGGCTACCAACTTTAATGCTGAGTCTGGTAACAAATGTGACGGCGTGCGGAAAACAGGATGCTCACTTTTTTTCTGGGAAAAGCTCATGCGAAGAGTAAATATCCTTCTCATATCCTGTCGCCAGACTTGCGCACTGTTCTCTAGCACGGAGAGCTTGGTTCTAAATACCCACATTTTATTCTAGTGTCGGGGGGGCGCTGGGAGAAGAAGAGGACGGTCGAGCGAGGCGCGAGCGGGGGCCAGCCGGCGAGGAAAGAGGAAGAGCGTGCTGCACGAGGCTGGGGCCGGGCAGGAACGATAGAGCCGTTCTGGCTGGTCCGGCCCATGTCGGTCCCAGGAGCGTTCCACCAGCGAGCTTCGGATCAGGACCGGCGGAAACGGCGAGCCTGGCCTTATCGGCCTAGTCCATGACGCTCCAGGAGTGGTTCTGCAGCGAAACTCTAGCTGTGATAGCCCGGAACAGCTAGCGTACGCAGTGCGTGGGAAGGACGATCCGCAGGCGTGGACACGGACTCCGACTGCCAGCTATGAACGACGGGCGACAACTAGGGTCGGCGGGTCCGGACTGCCGGCTCTCGAAAACGGGCAACCGGGAAGTACAGTAAACCTATTCGCTGCCTTCTCGTTGCGTTGTGTCACTTCCTGGGAGACGAGCGAATCACAGACCGATCGGGCGGCGATTATTATAGAGCGACGCCGCAAGCGCACGAAGACAGTTCAAACAGGTGTCCAAATGACAGCTTCAGATTATGCTCTCAACACTTGGACCTATCAAGGCTCCCGATGGTCTTAAAAAGCCGCATAAAATAAAAAGGGACATGGCGCGCACGTGCACACGGGGACTGCTGAAATCGGGTTCGCCGCCGCTCGCCACAGCCCGACGGGCAGACTAGCCACTGGCCGACCCATTAAGAGAGACCCCTCCGCTTGTGGCGCCGAATGCAGCACTCTCGTGGCGCCGCCTGGCCATTGCTGGCTGGCTGTCCTGCACTTGCGCCATCTTGCCCCAAACAACACTTAAAAGCATGATATCGCACAATGTGAAAGACGTCACTCGAAGCTTCGATCGATCATGACACCGCCTTTGTCGCACTTCCTGAGTGATGACTCATTGCGAAAGGTACGTTGAGGTGCGCGGAGAAATGAAATTCCGGGTGCTGATAAGGATCATGCGAGTCATTTAATTTTATTGCAGCTGTGCGAACGTTATAGTTGACGCAATCATAAAATTCTGTGCCCACTGACACCAACTTGACAACAGGAACCGAAATACACACGAACCTTTCTATGCCACAGAGAGAGGAGCGCTAGCCGTTTGGAGCGCTTCCCCAACTCCGACGTTACCGCGCCGCCTCGAGGCGCCGTCAGTCCGTTGGCGTCTCGCAGTCTGCCGTGAAGCGAAGAGCGAACGCCGAGGCAACCTCCGGACACAGAGCGAGTTGCGCGGCTCGAACACGGATGGCGCCACCATAGAGGTGTATGACAGCGCTCGCGTGGTCGGAGGCGCTCATTACTAAAAACTAAACAAAACAATAATGAATCAAACCTCATTCAACTTTAGTTATGACTGCATATTATTTTACTAAACACAAATTACGTATTCTTAAAAATATAATATATTTTTTTTAAAGTTCATGTCAACATCTCACTCTCAAAATTTTGCTTTTTTCTGTTTTTTGCGTTTCTAAAACGAAACCGCTGCCTATGCGCATGCGCGCTTGCACTCTGCGCGTTCTGAAACCAGTGGACCGTTGTGGAGGCGTCCGTGGGTCTGCTCGGTGCTTTCGCTCGCCTTCGGAGCGTCAAGCCAGTCAAGCTTCGGCGCCTCGATCATCGCATTGCGCGAGCCTCGCACTATCGGGCAAGTGGAAAGCTTTTCGTGTCTTTGAACCACCTCATTTGTGCGGTTACGCAAAGTCGTGCCCAAGCAGCGTCGGGGACAAGAAGCACCCGTTCGTTTGGATCCCAACTGACGACGGTGAGTTTGAAAGTTTTCACCCCAATTGAAACTTTTCCTAAGCTGATCTTCCAGCCACAAATTGCACCATTGAACGTTTTGTACTCTTTTAGGTAATTGAATATATCGTTTCATTTTTGAAATTTACAAAATGTCACCGTGATTTCATTGCGATCTACCCATTTCGGCGAGCGTTCTTAGCACGGTTTTGTGGATGAAGACCGTCCTGCAAATATTTTACGATCTGTAGACTGTTGGCGAAATATCACCTCCTCTACCTCTCGTCGATCTCGTTCACAGCAGTGTCGATACCCCGTCGAGTAAATTGAAGTCTCTATATAAATATTCTTCGCCCAGTTTTGTAATATTTCGGAGTTCACATCCTCTAATATCTGCCCGTTTTTATTAATGTATCTCGTGTAGATTCTTTTACAGCCCTGCGACTCGTTTTTTCACGTTTTATTTCTTTCAAAAATAAATAGAAAGCTGGATAGTAAAATAATTTTAAAGACACCTTTAAAATTTTGAAAGATTTACGCATAGAAAGGCGGAATGCAGACAGCAGAGCTTGATCGCGAGATGTGCTATCCGTCCTTCCATTTGCAATTCTTTTAAAAGTTTTTACACCTCCCAAAGCACTCCCCTCAAAATTAAAACTCGCGTTAGGCATTTTTTTTTTTCGTTTGTTGCAGATAAAATAGCATCATTTGCATTTTTTTTTCTTTTTGTGTATTCATACAGATTCTCAAGGCATGAAAATCACTCCAACAAGCCTCAGGGACAGGGAACCCAATAGACAAAAGGTATGTCCGTGGTAACTTTTTTGTGAAGTGCACTTGATTGTTTGCCAACCTATCAAGCTTCCTGAATATGTAACCATCAGCATGCTAGGTTCCGCCGTAGTGATCTATGCAGTCTAATCTACGATCAACTGTACTGTAAAACGAGAGTGGCTGGGGCAAAGAGAATTACAACAAAAACAAAAGGACAGTAGGAGCAGCCCTCTGCAATATTTCATAGCCCTGTTTCT
This sequence comes from Ixodes scapularis, assembly GCF_016920785.2. Lineage (NCBI taxonomy): Eukaryota > Metazoa > Arthropoda > Arachnida > Ixodida > Ixodidae > Ixodes > Ixodes scapularis. The sequence continues at coordinate 133,736,608 of NW_024609879.1, read as the reverse complement.
CTTCTGCAAGTGTATGTGTTGTGACGAGACAAACTAATGTGTTCTTACATTGTCCTGTGCAGATCCTGGGAGGATAGAGAACACACATACAGCAAAAATGAGAAAGAGCAATGAAGTGGCTGGCCCATCCCATGGGCATCATAGGATCTCGGTGGCCCACACCAAGAAAACCTGGTTCAACTCGTGGTTCAACTTGACGGTGCAAGCGACAGGTATCGGAAGCTCATCAAGAGGCCAAGAGAAATGAGAAATACCAAAGTGGTCTACAGAGAGCTAGGTCTACACATTATTAAGTCTCTAAAGATTTTGGTTCAAGTCTGTAAGTAAGCAACGAATAGGTTTGCCTGAATTACAATTCATTGTGTTAACTGTTTATTTGCATGGACCAGTCAGAATGACACGAGCTTTCAACTAGGCATGAAATCTTTTGGCTGTGCTTCTTAAGACCCTTGAGAGGCAATGTTGTCCACTGCGTCAGCAGGTTGCTCTTTGCACGATTTTTATGGAGCAAGATCATAGACTAACAGAAGCCTCTGAGCATCCACTTTGTTTAGACACGTTGTTAGCCTGCTGGTGGCCAACAACCTCTAGGCAGTTTTCTTTTTAAAGTGGGAGGGCGAGGGGGGAAATATCTGTTGCTTCGAACCAGTGATTCCAGGACCTTTGGCAGCTAGAATTCAAACTATGTATTTGGAGAGTTCCACTCTTTAAGATCTCAAGTTTTTGGTAAACAATATCTGACCCACTAAAATTTTGCATTATTGTCTTATTACACAGGTTGAAGAATTGATGTTTTATCGTAATATACGTTCAAGTTGGTATTTGAGATTCCGCAACCTATAACCATTTAAATAGCTTCTTAGACATACCTCACCGCAGGCACGTAGTTAGGATGTTGTTTCGGGGATGGGGGGGGGGGGGGGGGGGGGGGGGCGGCGGCGCTTATGACAAAATGCTGTATGGGGGGAGGGGGGAGAGGTCCTAGCAAAGTGGAAGATTTCGGGGGGGGGGGGGGGGGGGGCAGGCCCCATGGGCCTCCCCCCTGGCTACGTGCCTGCCTCACCAATAGGGCTGTTTGCATACAATTCTCCGGCAAGGCTGCATATTTACTTCGCACTGGGTTTGCTTCTATGTAACACATATCACAAATTATGATTGTTTTCATGTCACGGAAACAGACATTTCTATTTGCTGTTACAATATTCTCTTTTTAATATGGACATCCCCAGTTTCCAAAACAATTCTCCATAATGTTGGTCATCCGTAATCTTGAAGAATAAACAATGAAGGTGGTATGTTGTTTATTTTTGTCATCTGCAACTGGGAAAGGGAAAGAGCTGCAAGTGATTCAGGCTGGAAACCCCTGAAAATTGTAACCATTGAGTCACCATTGTCATATCTAACAATTGTGCAGCTCTGGGTAAATTCTGTAACCGAAGAGCTTTACTAAAAAGCGCGACAGGACAACGAACACAGAAGGAGACACAGACACAGTGCTGTGTCTCCTTCTGCGTCCGTTGACCTGTCGCGCTTTTTAATCATTATGAATCACCAACTCGCCCGACTTTCTACCCTCCTCATTCTTTTTTGCCACACTAATATATTTCCCCCCCATTTTTTTTTTTTTTTTTTTGCGTTTGTCGTTGCAGAGGCCAAAATAAAAAGACAAAAAAAAAACAACATGTATTTATCCGTTTCGCTCCCAAGCTAGCTGTCCATAGTACACATTTCGTGTTTCTTTATTTAACGTGACGAGTTCGAATTGTATGGGGACACATATCAGTCCCCGAAAATGACATTTATAGCGGCGTGACCGAAACGTTCGACCACGTTAGCGAGACACGTTAGCGAGAACTAAAGCAGTAATAGTTGGTGGGCGCCGATAGCCTTTCAAAGTGAAAAAGCTATGTCATGTTCGCGCTAACAGTGTCGCACATTGTATCTTTACTTGGCACCTCTTGCTAACGTAGATACTGCGCTCATTATTAATTTTTTTCCGCATAGCAACGCTTGTATAAAGTGACATTGTAAATTGTTTTTCCTTGTCATGAAAATGACTGAATAAATGCGTCAACGAGTGCGAAAAATGCTGCATTTGTTTCGATTCCCTGGAAGACGCGGACGACAAGTAACGGACTGTCAACTGCTGGACACAAGGTAGGCAAGCATAACTTACAATTCTTTGCCATAACACGTGGTATGGCACGCGCGGACCGTAAATTTCCAAACAAAACCTACCGCGGTACCGGCGGTACCACGGTAGGGAGCGGCGGCAGGGCACGGCGGAAGGGCTGCGCCATGTTGGATTTTGAGCGGCTTCGTCTTCGCAAACGGCTAGGAAGCCGCTCCAGCTAGCTCGACGGCGTCAAAAGTAATTAATAAAACATTAGCGCTTCAATTTATGAACATAATTATCGTTGCTTATTGTAGTTTCGCAATCTATTAATAGAGCAATGAGGCTTCGATTCGTTGCAGTAATGAGCGCCTCCGACCACGGAAGCGCTGCTGAGCGCCCAGTTTTCCCAGAAATCGACTCCATTGGGTCTATGGGAGTGTCCTGGCACTGGCCGAGGAGAGACGAAAGCGACCCCTTCCCCCCCCCCCCCCCCTTCCTCATACCCCCTCTGCCCTCTACAGCTGGTTGAGACATTGCGGAGGGCGCTGGCAAGGAGGAGCCTGCAAGAACAAGTACCCCCACCCCCCTCCTCCGCCCTCCACAGGAACCGGCGCGTTCACATGGCGAAGGAGCAGGCGAGCGACACCCAAACCAACTCTGAAGGCCCGAACCCCACGCAGTACTTGCGAAGCGAGAGTCTCCTCGCCCACTAAGACGGCCCGGGAGCTCACGTGACCAACCCAGCTAAGAATATACCAGCGCTCACCGCGACTCATCCTGGCCATGGTCCTCAGGCTCACGCCATCACGCAGACTAATGCGATCACCGGACTCATATCCACCCAAAGACTCACGTCTTGATTCAAGCTCATGCTCATGAGCCTCGAAACTCACAATCACACTCAAGAGACCTCAAAACTCACACTCATGAGTACTTCACTTAGCGCTCAAGCTCACACTCACACTCAAGAGTTTTAAGAACTAACAATCACACTCACGGTCAAACTCACATTCATGAGTTCGCAGGGCTCACACTCGCACTCACACTCATTAGTTCTCAGAACTCGCGATCACACTCGCGATCAGACTCACGCTCATCAGTTCTCAGGACTCACGCTCACACTCACACTCATAAGTTCACGTACCTCACGATCACACTCACACTCACAATCACAATTTTTCGAGACTCGCGGCCTCACTCACGATCACCTCAATTCTGATGGCGAGCGTGAGTGATCGTGAGTGATCGCACTCATGAGTGAGAATGCCGAGGTATGGCCATAGAGCGCTAAGAATATTACCTATTACTGGAAAAACAAAGTATGGTAAAAGGAGATATTAGGTTATAGACGCTTCGCAGCAGCTGTGCATGAACGCCGCCATAACCGACCTTCAGTTTTTGTTTCCTCGCACTTTGTGGGCACCCTGGCGGCTCCCCAGCCAAGTTGCCCGACTGCGAGGCAAAGGTGCCGAAGTTTTCCCGCGTGGCGGCGACGTCACGCCAGCCACGCGCACATCGGATGCGCCGCCTTGATAAGGCAGATCAGAGGCGGCGCACGGAAAGTCGCTGCCTGGACTACAGCAGCGCCGGTAGCAATGTTAATCGTCTCGTCCATGTCCCATTAAATGTAGTTTCTTGTTGTTGAAACCGTTGGCTCCGTGTTGTTCCTCCGGGTCGGGTATGCAGCAAGGCAAACCGACCACAATGGCGCCCAACGTGGGGCCAACGGTTTCAACAACAAGAAACTACATATTCCCCGTGTTTCCTATCGTTGTTTCGTGCTTCCGTCACGTCCACGTTTGTTGTATTGGCGTATTTGTGACCGTGTCTTTGTGAACGCGGCAATCGTTTTGCGCGCTTGTGTTGGCTTTTTGGGGGCGTTTCTTTTTTTGTGCTCGCAGGCATGCTCACGCGGGAGCAGGAAGCCGCGATGGCCGCAGCAGCACAAATGAACCTGCTCACGAAGGTCACGGAGATGTGCGACTCCGTGATGCAGCGCCTGGCCCACACGCCTGGCCAGCAGGAAACCCCACCGCGAGAGCCCAGACCACACTTGACTGTTCCGGTCTACATGGGGTACGACGACGTCAAGTCCGTGGCAGACTTCCTGGGCGAGCTGCAGACGTACCACCTTGCCTCCGGTGCCTGGGAAGCCTTCATCGTGGAGCGGATTGTCCCGCTGGCGTTGCAAGCCAGCGCCAGGTGCTGGTTGGGGTCACAGGCCCCCTGCACCAGCCTGGCGGACTTCCAGACAAGGCTTCGCGAAGAGTTCCTGCCTGCAGGCTACGCGACGCAGATTCTCCGAGAGCTCGAGGCAAGGACGCAGCACCCGGATGAAAGTCTGGTCCGGTACGTTCGGGTCATGCAAGAGCTCTTCAAGAGGGCGGACCCGAAGCCACCGGAGTCGGACAGAGTAGCTCGGGTCAGAAGACAGTGTCACCCAAGGTACCACGTCTACCTGATCAACTGCACCTTTGAGACCCTTGAAGAGCTAGCCCGGGGCGCCCGCCTCATCGAGGAAGCTCTTCATGCCGAGCGGAACTACGTGCCGCCGCCACCAGCCAAGTACGCGCTCGAACCGGCATGCGCATGGCGGGGCCCCGAGGCCTCCACGCAAGTGGACTGTCCGAACGAGACCTCCCTTCCCCACCACGTCAACCAGGAGAGTTGGCGTGGCATGCATGGTGATATCCCGTGCGGGATAAGCGTATGTTCGCCTAACTGTCCCCGAGAGGTCCCCGGAGGTCACAGCGAGGCCCGTGAGGGTTTCGGGCGGGGGTCGCCGCGACAGGTGGGAGGTCGTTGGCCGTGCCCTATCGTAAGCTGGGGCCCAACGGAGATCACCACTCAAGCGAACCATCTTCATCAGTCTGCTCCTGCAAGTGCTGACGAAAACTGGCACGGTGCGGTCGCAAACCCGCAGCCCAGCAGCATTGACCCCCGCCGCAACGGAACAAGCCCTCCCCACAACAGCCAGTCGCAAGCCTGGTGGAGGCCCTCCCATAGTGGTTCCTTATCCGATCACTGGAGGCCGTCCGACGGGCACCTCGGTGCGGGTGGCCTAAGCAGGCAACTGTCGTCGGACTGCTGCTACGACTGCGAGCAGCCCGGCCATCACCGAAAGCAGTGTCCAAGGCTTCTGGACACTACAAACAAGAGGTGGCACGAGACGGCGGCAAAGGGCCGGAACCAAAACAACCAGGGAAACTACTACGGCCGGCGACGCTGAAACCAGACAGCCACTCGCCGACGGCCGGAGCAGTCCCTGGGAGCGGTCAGGCCGCGGCACAGATTCCATCGGTATGTCGAATCCAGCCCGAGCCTAACATCATTGAACCGCGCATGAAAATATCACTACTCGATTTTCCCATTGCCGCACTTTTGGATTCTGGCGCCGCTATCTCGCTCATAGGGGATTTCGTTTTCGAACTCTGCAAAGCAAAAAAGATAAGCCTCCGGGAGTGCGAAACCCGTTTGCAGCTAGCTTCTGGTACAGCGATAACAGCTGGAGGAGCCGTGAGGCTGCAGATTCGGTTTAATGGAAAGAAGCGACGTCAGCGATTTCTTTATATGCCAGGACTTGTGGTACCTGTGATCTTGGGCCGAGATTTCATTACAGGCGAAAGCATGACACTCGACTTTTCTGGTGGTGGATACCGGCTGGGACAACAACCGGAGCTGACTCCGTTTACCAAAAGGGAAGACTGCATCCCTAACTCGACCACTGCAGCCCACTTCACCACGGTGCCAGACGTCTTGCCTGCCGGCGTTCGAGAATCGTTGCGAAAGTGCCCCGCAAGCAGCCAGCAGAAGCAGGAGCTGCAAGCCGTCCTGGAGTCTTTCTCACCGATGTTCACGGAAACACCTGGAAAGACTGACATTCTGCTGCACCGTATTGAAACCGGTGACGCGCCGCCTCGGAGGTGCAACCCTCGACCGATCAGCGTCCACAAAAGGGCACTCCTTGATGCGGCGCTCGAGGAAATGATCGACACCGGTTCAGTACGTGAGTCGAAGAGCCCCTGGGCATTCCCCGTTGTTCTCGCCCCGAAAAAAGACGGAACAGCCAGACTCTGTGTGGATTACAGGCGGCTTAACGATGTGTCCGTACGAGACAGCTACCCTTTCCCCAGCATTTCCTCCGTGATGTACGCGCTCGGTAACGCGACCGTGTTTACAACGCTGGATTGCAGTCGCGGGTTCCTTCAGATCGAGATTCACCCATCAGACGTTCCAAAAACAGCTTTCATCTGCCACAGAGGGTTGTTCGAGTTCACCCGACTGCCGTTTGGCTTGTCTAACTCTCCAGCCAGTTTTCAACGCCTGATGGATGTTGTACTTGGGAACTCGAAGTACGAATTTGCCATGGCATACATGGATGACGTGGTTGTTTTCTCGAGAACTATCGAAGACCATGTCGAGCACCTTCGCATTGCACTTGAGCGAATGCGTAATGCTGGGCTCACGATTCATCCCGGAAAGGTTCAGTTAGCCGCGCCCAAGATTAACCTCCTTGGATTCGTTGTGGATAACGGCACGCTCCGCCCCAACGAAGATAAGTTGCGCGCGCTAACGGAATACCCAAGCCCACATGACGTAAAGAGCCTACAAAGATACCTCGGAATGATTGCGTTCTGCAGGGATTTCATTCCACACTGTTCCGAGATATCGCAACCGCTCAATCACCTTCTAAAAAAAGGCGTCAAGTGGTGTTGGGCCGAACAACAACAATGCGCATTCGCAGCCCTTTCAAGAGCCGTGACTGACAACGCTTGTTTACAGCTCCCAGACTTGAACAAGCCGTTCGTTCTGCAGACAGATGCAAGCGACTGTGGCCTGGGTGCTGTCTTGCTGCAGGAGTACGGCGGTGTGCTTCGGCCAGTTGCTTTCACGAGCCACACGCTAACTCCAGCCGAGCGCAACTACAGTGTCGCAGAACGTGAATGTCTCGCCATTATTCATGCTTTGAAGCGCTTCGATATGTACCTAGATGGCGCAACGTTCCAGATTCAATCTGATCACTTAGCGCTCTCATGGCTAAGGGGACTTAAAAATCCAGCTGGACGTCTTGCTCGTTGGGCGCTTACGCTACAACAGTACGACTACTCCATTGTGTACCGCCCGGGGTCAACTAACAAAGTTGCTGATGCGCTTTCTCGTGCTCCACTTCCCGAGGAACACTCGCAGGATACCCATGGCTTGGTGACCGTCGCGGCCACGACACGAGAATCCCCAGATTCACGGTGGGGTACATTGGTGAGCCGCGAGGAGCTTCGCAAGGCGCAGCTGGATGACGGACTCTGCCAACGCGTGTCCGCTTGGCTGGCAGCAAGAGGTCCAGTCGACCGCCCAAGTGACGAGGAGTTCGACTCCTACTTGATGAGCGACGACGGCCTCCTGCTACGCTACATCCCCCAGGCCGACGACGATCCGGATGGCTCGGCGTTCCGGACCGTGATACCCCGCAAGCTACGTAAGCTTTTCATCCGATACATGCATGACTCTGCCTTGGCAGGACACAGCAGTGGGAGCAAGACTTACGAAAAGTTATCCCAAATTGCTACCTGGCCAGGCATGAGGCAGGATGTGCTCAGATACGCTCGTAGCTTCTCGGTGTGCCAGAAGGCAAAACCACGTGGTGGCCAGCCCCCCGGTCTCATGCAACCAATCGCGAGTCAGAGCCCTTGGCAGATTTGTTGCTGTGATGTCATGGGCCCCTTCCCACGTAGTACCCGGGGCAATCAGTACTTGTTCGTGGTAACCGACCACTTCACGAAGTGGGTTGAGTTATTTCCATTGCGGAAGCTAGATTCGCAAAAAATCTGGGAGTGTCTACTCGAAACATTCACTAGGTTTGGCTTTCCTGCACAGCTTGTAAGCGATAATGCCTCCTATCTCACGAGTAAGGTGTTTGTGGACGCATGCGCGGTACTGGGAATCAAACACAAAAGAACTTCCCCGTACCACCCGCAAGCAAACATCACGGAAAGGGTAAATCGAAACCTTAAGATGATGCTAGTGGCCTATACCGAGCGCCACAAGGACTGGGACGCGAAACTGCCCGAGCTGGCATTCGCAACCCGTACAACCACTAATCGGTCAACGGGTCTCACTCCTGCCCAATTAAATTTCGGCAAGGAGCTCGCATTCCCGCTTTCTAACAGCCTCCTTTCTACAGAGTCTGGAGGAAGGCCTCGCCCCTACGTGAAGTTCGCAGAGGACCTGCGAAAGCGTTTCACCGATAACCTTCGAGAGGCCAGAGAAAATCTAGACGTCGCTCGGGTACAGCAGGCTGAACAGTACAACCGGGGGCGACGTGACTTGCAGTTCGAGGTGGGAGATATTGTGCTCCGGCGTACTCACCCACTGAGTGACGCCGCTCGAGGCTTCGCAGCCTCCCTCGCCAACAGGTGGGAAGGTCCGTTTCGCGTGCGTGAAAAGTGCTCGCCACTCACTTACAAACTAGTTCACTGTGAGTCTAGTGAGGAAACCGGACCTGTTCATGTCACCGACCTTAAACGATTTTTTTCAAGCAGAAGACGAAGATTTCTCGCAGGACCGGAACGACACTGACGGCAGTCCCGTTCCGGAAACCCCCTTGTCTCCACCGAGGCGGCGGTATAACCTGCGACGTCGGTGACACCAAAGAGAGAGGAACCCTTTTTTTTTGTCTCCTTGGCCTCTCTCGCATTTTGGGGGTAGTTGTCTACTTCCACGGATCTGCCCCCTTTTCAAGAGAGGGGGGAGAAGATTGTGTGCCCACCTCAGATCCGTTATTTCAAACTTTCTGGAAGGGGTGCGAAGATGACGTTAGGCTCAACCCTCAACTGAGCTCCATGTCGTCTGCTTCCTTGTTTTTCTGTGGAGCTGGCTCATGGACACCACCGTCACCACAGCCGCCATCGGAATGACACGGCGGCCGGTCTCATGGTGGACCGGGCCACCAAGGACGTCGGCGCGCCAGGGGCAGCCCAGAGAACCATGGACCACGTGCAGAGCAGCCACCTGCTGGAGGCCTGGTCCAGAACAAGCTCAAGTGACAAGCTGGAGCTGACCGAGCCGCCGCGCTCGTCAGCAGCCGCCGCGCTCGTCCAGCAGGCGCCGGCCGGACTTACAACGTCAGTCCGCCCAACAGCGCCATCCACCCCCTGACGCCCACAACGTCTCCCGTCATCGACATGCCGGACGAAGCTTGAGGGGGGGGGGAAGTGTGGGCACCCTGGCGGCTCCCCAGCCAAGTTGCCCGACTGCGAGGCAAAGGTGCCGAAGTTTTCCCGCGTGGCGGCGACATCACGCCAGCCACGCGCACATCGGATGCGCCGCCTTGATAAGGCAGATCAGAGGCGGCGCATGGAAAGTCGCTGCCTGGACTACAGCAGCGCCGGTAGCATTGTTAATCGTCTCGTCCATGTCCCATTAAATGTAGTTTATTGTTGTTGAAACCGTTGGCTCCGTGTTGTTCCTCCGGGTCGGGTATGCAGCAAGGCAAACCGACCACAACTTTGACTACTTCGCTCCACCATTACCACAACAGGACAGGTTATTGCCATTTTATATCCTACTGCGTCCTTTTCGTCCCCATTAGCCCTCGTAAAGGCTCGTCAAAGCCCGATTTAGTGGCTTGGCATCTCGGTAAGACAAGAGAAGGTCAGCAATGGTGGCTGTAATCTGGCGCGTCTATACTAAAGTTGAGGTGCTTACAATGAAGTGCTAAGTGACTGCCGTGACGTTTTACAGTTTAGAAAATAAATTAGTTTGTTGCAGGAATGATCGGAGTGCTGACAAAAGAACTAGGGGTTCATTTCCCAGAAATAACATAGGTGGAATGGGATTCTACTATATCTGAGCTTCTTAAAATTTTGTTTTTGAGCTCTTTGTATTTTTCACATGTGAATAGATGAAGAACTGTTAAAACGGCGTGGCAGATATAACATTCAGGCAGGTCCTGACCCAGAAGAACGGAGCAGTGGATCAGGCGGGTGTGGCCGCTATGAAGCCTGTTTAGGACGACGGTTTCTGTTCTAGAAATCTTTGGATCTTTCCAGACGTGAATAGTGGGCAAGAGTCATAATAGTTTGGTATTGGGAAACTGTTTTAAATTGAGATGACATTTACTCATGATGTACAAAACGAGTGTTGGTCTGAAATCTGAAGAGGGGATTCGGATTAAATATATATCTTTGTTGTGCGTGGCCTTTGTTGCACTGTCTGCTTTTCATTTGCAGTGATACCGACATGGCTTGGGATCCAACAGAACTTAAGTGTGACAAAGCGGTGAAGAGATGACAGGATACAGAATATCTCAATTATAATATGGTGACTTCTACGGGTTGTAGTAGCCATGGCCCATAAAGAACTGAAGAGTCAGTGAAGAGCACCGTTTTATTGAAAGATTTCTGCTTAATGAAGATTAAGGCTATGAATAGTGCATACAGCCCAGCTGTAAACACCGAACACATCTCTGGCAGGTGGAAGTTTTTGACTATTGGGTTGGAAATAAAAGCAGATCGAGCAGCTGCCTAAGATTTAGAGTAATGGGTGAGCACCTCATAAAAATTTAGTTTTTAAGTAGTTCATTGAAGGTGGCATGAAGGACAACGTTAGGAGTTATTGTGTGACTATATTTGGTCAATAGGGAGCCACAACAAACCTTCAGTACTTGCCAAGGATGGAGAGGCTGTGTTATACTAGCAACCCCAGAAATATTTGTGCTGGTTTCTTTTAGCAGTGAAGCCAATCCTATTCCAGAAGTTGGTACTACTGATTGCTTGTGTGCAAAAGTTGTTGTAAATCGTCGGTCGAATACAGTGTCATAAAAGATGTGACCTAATGGAGATCCTTGCAAAAGAAAGTAGTGAGGGGCAGTCGTTCTGTTCGAATTTACAGGATTGGCTCATTTGTAATAATAAAAAGACTTTCTACCGCTGAAGTTCGGAAAGCCCCTGTGCATGACCTAAGGCACGCACGGTGCACTGTGTCCAGAATTTTGAGTGTACTGATTCTCGCGGAAGAGTACAATATATATATATATATACCCATAGTCGAGCGTGGACCATATGGTAGAAGGATAGATACGAAGCATGGAGGTTTCATCAGCCCCCCGTAGTTTGCCTGCTAGGGATTTCCCAATGTTACTTTTCTTGGGGTGCGCAGGTCTATAAAGTGGCGTCCCAGAGTTAGATTTCGCTCAAAGGTTATGCCTTGGAATCTTCTGAGTTGTGTAAAAGATCCTTTCGTCGAGTAAAATGTATAACAGCAGTCTTAGCTGTAAAAAATCTGAAACCATTTTCTTTTCACCCCATGCAGAGCCTATTCAGAAAAATCTGAAGAAGTCTTTCAACTGAGCAAAGCTTGCTGCTTGCAGATGATACTTGGAGGTCGTCAACATAAAGGCTGCTTATGACATGTTGGAGCAGCTGTATGGTAATCGAGTTACATATGATCAAAAACGGTGTGACACTTAGGTTGCTACATTGGTGTACGCCTATTTCTTGAATATGGCTTTGTGAATAGCCCGATCGCAGCTTAACCCTTAATGTGCGTTCTGCTAGGAAGCTCTTGATAAACATACGGATGCTCCACCACATACGATTAAGCTACTTCTTACGAGTTGTGGATGCGAAAGCATGAATGTCGTTCTTCCACTCTTCTTCATCGCGCGCCGTCGCCTGCCTTTTCATAGTGTGTGTGTGTGTGGGGGGCTGGGGTGAGGTAAGAGAAGAGGGGGGGGGGGTATGCCCGGATTCTCCGGGACGCCACCGTCCGCTGGCGGAGCGGGCGCACCCAGCAGGAGGAGGGGAAAGCCTCTCGGGATGTCCTAGCCCCCTGGCGGGCGTTCGACGCACTACTAGCCTCGCCCCGGCCCCCACGGGTGGTTCCCGTTTCGACCCATTCCCATTTCAGCCTTCCCGTTTGTACCTTCCCGTTTCGACCCGGCTCAAAACGACCTTCTCGTTTCATCCCTTCCCATTTCGCCCAATCCCGAAACAACCTTCCCGTTTCGGCCATCGTTTGTTATCAGTTAGGTCGGTTTGTTAGTATTGTTCGTTAACAGTTGATTAGGTTCAAGTGTCCAATGTCTGTTTTCCTTGGTGACCTCCCTTCTCCCTCTCCTGAAACAACCTTGGAGACCTGGCACCGTAAAACAAACACGGCGTCAGGGAGGGCTCACCCGAACATTTACAGCTTCATTCATTTGATCAAACGGGATGAGGCTTTGGCAAGGGTATCTTTGCAGCAGTTTGCAAAGAGTGGTGCCGTGCGGGCCAGGGGGCTCAAGTGGGGCAGCAAGGACCATAAACTATCAGAACTGGAATGTCGCCTTTCCGATGGCACGATTTACCTGTTCAACTTTCTCAACAAGGCGAAGGCATTTTCTGATCTATGATATTTTCCTGTGTGCGCGAATGTTCAATGTTTGAAATCGTAAAAAAAAAAAAATAAAGTCGGAATAATATATGCCTGTCACCCTGTCTGACTTATCGCTTGCCAAGATATCGAGCTCACTAATATGACGCTTTAGAATAACGTACGCAAGCACTTCGGCTACTTTAAATAGCGGCACGATGGCGACGCTATTTTTAGCTTACCCAATGTACTTGTGTACGCAAGACTTCATTATTGAACGTAGCGCAAACAAGCGATCCGCAATCTAGCTGTTTATCTCATAGAATTAAAAGGCTGCCATACAAACTATTACTGTCTTTAGAAGTGCTCATCTGAGCCAGTACTCTAAACCAAAAAGTTTGATGCTTGCTAATACCATTTCGAAGTAAAATTTAAAAAAGCGACACGGTCGCCTTTGCATAACGGTGTCGCAGAGTGTACGTGGACCGTTTCGGGGGTGCGCGTTATGGGGATCATCTTGAAATAAAAAAAAAAGCAAATACGCTTTAGGGGGTTAAAGTAAGAATAATACATTACCTCGAAGCTTGCTTCAAAGAGGTGCATATTTTTAGAAAACAACGGCATGAAATAATGTTTCAGAACATAGATTCTTAAGCAGAAAAGGTGCGCAGACCAGGGTTAGAACGATTAGACTTTTCGCGAGGAGGTTGTGATGCGCAGGGTCTTATACAAATGACTTGAAAAGGGACGGGTTCAAACGCAAAGGGTCTTTCGACTATCGGTTGAAACCGGACAGGTTCAAATGAGAAGGGTGTTTCGGGAATGGGACGAAAAGGGATGGGTTCGAATGGGAAGCTCGTTTCGAGAATTGGTGGAAACGGGATGGGCTCAAACGGAAAGGTCGATTCAGGAATGGGTCGAGATGGGACAGGTTCAAACGGGAATGGGTTGTTTCGGGCTGCACCCGCCCGCACAGCCGCACCGCTGCACGAGAGCCAATGGGAGCCTCGTTCCTTGAAAACGCGCGCCAGCCTATGGGAGCCTATGCCTCAGATTTCGGTCACAGAAGACATGGAGACAGGGGAAGGAGCCTTCTGGCGCGGCTTCAAAGCTAAGGACGTAGGTTCGCTCCATGGGAAAGATAATGCTTTCGTATTAAAATTGTAACAACATGTTCTATGATTCACCAACGCATTCCTAATTTCGGTCTCCAGGCTGACAATGTGATCCAGCGTGAAATCTTTCAGTCAGAAACCACACTGCGATGGAGCTGTAGGAACATCGGACACCGAGAAAGAAGAAGCAGAAGCTTGACGAAACACAGCTCGTGGGAGAGCCTTTTCGAGCGATTCACCGTGGACCCTCGGCAGCCTTTGGTAGTTGTATATATGTAAATAAAAGGAGGGGTAAAGGCTTACCCGTCATGTGGTGACCCGGACGGGATCTACTACGCCTCCAGTACCGTCAGACCGCCCCGCTCCAGTATCCTGACCTCCACTTATCATGTCTCAAAACTCCGTGGGCGTCTGAGGTCTTGGAGACCACACCGTACGACATGGCTGAAGCTGACGAAGACCAACACCAGGACGAGTTAACCCGTCGCTTAACTCAACAACTCGCTTCACTCACCCGACGGCTCCCGGCCGGTGGACCCGGAACTTTGGTTTGCTCAGATCGAACAAGAGTGCGCTCGCTGGAACATCACTTCTCAGACGAAGAAATTTCGAGAAGTTGTTTCGTCACAGTCTTCAACCGAGTCCTCGGAGACATAGTAATTTCTCCCCACACCCAAGATCCCTATGTCCACCTAAAGAATGAGTTGATCCGTCGAACAATCGCTTCAAAGCAGCGTCGGCTGCAGCAGCTACTCACCATTGAGGAACTCCGGCGACAGAAAACCTTCTCAACTCCTTCGCCGTATGAAACAACTTCTGGGAAGCCAGGCCTCGGACATGGACACTTCGATCTTACGTCAACTTGTTCTGCAGCGGTTCCTCTCTAATGTGCGCATGATTTTAACCACTTCTGGCAATATTTGCATCGACGACCTTGCCGAACTAGCTGACAAGCTCCTTGACGCTGCGCCCCACAACATCCAAGCTGTCGTGCAATCCAACAGTAACTGGCAGCAGCCGCGGCTTTCCACCTCGGTTCCGAATCCCGAAGAACTGACAGAGCTATCAAATTTCTTGTTTTAATGAGCCGAATAGACCGATCTCACCAGCCAGCTTTGCTACGCCACCGCTGCCGCAATGCATCGAGGGAACATTAGTTTTCCTGCACGTGCGGCAACCACGCTGGAGCTCTGCGCGTGTGGAGCACGAGATGGCACAAGCAAGCCCTTGCATGCGCGGCCGTCTGCATCCTGTGAACGAAAGTTATGGCGGCGTCACGCATGCGCCGAAAGCTTAGTGAGATCGATCTATTAAGCCTATATTAATAATTTTTCAAGCGTTTATATGCATCTCCTCATGGCGATTGCGCGATAGCTGCCTGGGTCATTTAGGTTTTTTCCCGGCTTCAAAATATGAATTACTCTACATGTTTTCCAATCAGTTGGAAAATGCCTTTTCTCACAGGTGCGATTATAAAAAAAAAAGAAAAAAAAAGAAGCAGGTTGCGTTTGGGGAAAGAGCAGATATTTTGCAACATACTATAATGAATATTCTCAGATCCAACTCCAGTGTCTTGACTGTGAATTAACAACATCTGTGCATGTTACTTCGGAGTCTAGATGTTCAACCAACTAGCCCCACAATTGATCTTGATCCAACTGCATTGGTTTTGTACTATTGAGCACTGACTGGGGCGTCTGGAATGTAAAGGTCTTAATATTTGCTTCATTACTACAGCAGTGGGCATTGGTTTATGCGTTTTCTTGTGTGGTCCTATAGCAATAGAAACTAGCGGAACAGTTTTTTCGATGAAGTATTCACAAAAGTGCAGGCAAGTAGTTCAGTTTGTTCTTCAATAGACGTGTTCTCTTTCCCTTCGTGGATCAGAATATGTCCAGACGGTGTGCTATTTTCATTCAATTCCAGACAGCTAGTTCCACAGTTGTTCTGTTGAGAGGTATGCAGTTATTGATCCTGTATACCCAGAATTTGCTTTTCGATTGTGGCGTTATAACCCGGCTTTTTGCACGGTTTACGATAACTACTTAAAGGGCAGTCGTGGACAGTTAATGTATACATTTATTCTAAAAATGGTGAGCAGAGTGTTAGATCAATGGATGATAATGAGTTATTACCCATGTCGAGGTGAGTTGGTTTCCAATAATTCATCAAGACAATGTCGCTACGCACAATAAAATCTTATATTTATTTTCCTTTTGTAGAATTGCGGATTCTTCCCCGAAGAAAATTGTGGCCATTCATGTTTCCAATCAATAGAAATGTTGTGGGCAGTTCTGCTATTAAAGCCTCAAGCTTTTGTTATTCCAATTCATAAACCAATGGATTGTATGAAGGGCATAAAGGACGAGGACGAGATACCCCTAAGCGAGCTGTAACTACCTAAAGGTTAGAGCTTAGCGGTATTTGGTGGCTAGGGACGTCCGCTCTAACTAATATGATCCCGCCGTGTGTGTCATTACCCATCTCAGTTCGGTAGATTGCACAATTTATTTTAAAGGTGTCCGTAAAAATTAAAAAGGTTTCTTAAAGACATGCCGCAACAGGTTTGTAAGCATTGAAGACGTCCTTAATATCGTCGATGTTGGCACAGGCGTTACGAATATTTCCCTTAAATATGAACTGGATGGTATGAATGGTATTAAAAGCTAAAGAATGATCCAATATAATGTACTATTGGCTCACAGTGCGGCCACACTTACGTGCCCCTAGTAGCATGACTAAACTTGGACGGTCTATTCATCCTGACCTTTTTCTTTGGGATCAGGTAGCTTTCGGAGCGGGGTGTTAAAGGGATGGTGAACAGAAATTTGGATTTCAGAAAAACAATGCAGGAGAAGTAGGCGGGACGCTACAATCCCTACAATACTACTTGCAAGGTGATATCTCGAATGGACGGCCGTATTTTTGGAAAAAGAGGTCGAGATTGAACCAAGCCGACGAGGCGCGTGACGCCAATATACCTAGTTTCCTCTTCTCTTCGCTTCACTCCCTCAAGGCCGCGAAGCGGAGAAAACGCGAGGCCGTTCCCTCTCCTTCTCGGAGAAACATGACGTCAACATTCCTGCCAAATGCGCCCCCTTTCTTGATAGATACGGTCATCTGTTCGAGATATCGCTGTATCAATGATGTTTTGGTGTTTGTAGCATCCCGTTGCACGCTTTTTCTGCGTGTCTTGGGAAATTCAAATTTCGGTTCAGCATCCCTTTAAAGACATCACCAGGGGAGCGAGAAACCGAGCCCCGTGACGGTGTCATCTCCACTGCTTTTTCTGTGGAGGCTGCGACTTTTTAAAGCGCAGGGAAGGCGCCCAGGTCGCCGCGGTTACTTCAGGCGGTGCCGGTCCCCTGCCCACCGCTTCGGCAAAGGAGCCCCCTCTAAAAAGCGGAGAAGCGACGCTTTGCTTCTTTGTACTAGACGTTTTCGTTACCTTTGAGAGTGATCATTTCTTCCTCTCTCTTGCTCTCTTGTAACAATCCCTTGCTCTCGAGTAGGCCGGATGCTTATCACCGCAGTTCACGCATTTGGATTCCTCTTTTCAGCCATCGGTACCATGGTCAGTACTCCTGGACCTACTACAGGTCTCGCAACCACGGCAGGTGCGTGAGACATGACTATACCGCTGGCAAAGGAAGCTACGTAGCGGTATTCATGTTACAAGGCGCAAAAACACGGACACAAGAGAGAAAGAGACAAACTGGCGCCCTTGTGTCTTGTGTCGCTTGTGTCCGTGTTTTTGCGCCTTGTAACATGAATACCAACGTTTACCAACTAGCCCAACTACAAGTTCTTCTACGTAGCGGGTTGGGGACAAAAGGCGTCACTCTACAGTTCAGATATCCGTTTTTTTTTATAATTTTATTAATCTGTTATGCTAAAAGGTTAGTGCTAGATACATGGTCGGTCTTTCCTCAAATTCTCTGCGTATCTTTCTCCAATAGTGTGACTTCAATGTCCTAAAAACTGTATGAGGTTATTCGCAGGTACCTCATGCGTAACTTGGAGAGTGTTTGGGGCATTACTAAAGATTTAAAAGACTGTCCACCGTCCAGGGGAAGTGAGAAATATTGAGGTCAACGAAATCTTAATAACCATCAACAAATATAAAAACTTTGCGTTCCATAAACAAAATCCAGGCGTTCCAGAAGGACTCTGTCGTGATGGGCTAAAGATATTTCGTTCAAAATCGGCGCCTAACCACAAGCCGATACATATTCCTTGCTTCCGAATGAAAATGCCGGTGCTTACTCCAAACATCTCAAGTAAAGATAAAAATAAGTCAAATCGAGAAAGTCAGGCACAGTCATAACTGTAGCATTTTGGAAGGCTATCGTCTCGTGGTTATCGGTGCTTTCCTCTACCTAAGTTAGTGGCTTGTCATGGGGTGAAAAATAATATTAACCTTTTATGTCCAGTGAGCAGGATAAAATGCCTTTAACGGCATATATTTTTAAAACAACTACGACTTCTTCTGAGCTTCCCATTGAAAACGGGTCGTCAATACAAACGGCTTCGAGTTTATTTTGCAGAAAAAGTGTAATCGGTTTTTGCCATCTGCATCTCTTGGAAACTTGCTCCTTCAAAAATTTCCCTAATACGTATCTTGACGCGCCTGACGGGGACAACACCTTGTTAACGCCGACATTCCTAGATTTGCTCCTACAAAATGTCCACCAGATCAAAATCAGAGATCACACCATTAAAAGTTCGGTGCCCTGATACTCTCAACTGGATATCATGGATGAATCGTAGATTGAGCAAGGCCGTAGCTAATACCGTTGAGAATATTACAGGAAACTCCGGGCTAAAATGGGAAACGGAAGTAGAAAGCGATCCTAGCGGTTTGGAGTGGACAACTCGCCACTTTCCCCGGAAATGAATCAAGTGGGTCTGACTCACTAGAGAAATTGATAGTCTATGAAATATTCACATTTTTTGATGGAGCATAGGCAGCATAAGCTCGTGATATTGGACCTCCTGGTATTTTGATGTCAAAATGTAATGTGTTGTATAGACCAGTCAGGATTTGTACAGCGATTTTGTACAATCTAAATAGTTATTAACCTTTTCTGACCTTGTTGATTTATTTGTTTTATTCCTACCGAAACATGTCTTATTAGATGTCCTTGGCTCCAAGTGACCATGATTAACAATATGCATAAATTTTTATGAGACCGACTTGAAATGACTCCAAGCGACTAGAATTGATAATTATGTGATTTTTCTGTGTGCTTACTCTTATGAACGGCTTCAAGTAGCTTTTGTTGGCTATTAGCAACTTCTTTGACCAAATTAACCTTAAATGGCTGCCAATAGCTATTGATGAGATAATTGACAATTACCCATTTCGGCGTTGGTGAATGCACATGGTTTCAAGCGGCTATTATTGGCTTATGCATCAAATTTTAAATAAATTTGATTGAAATGGCTACAAATGGCTATTAGTGACTAGTGTTGATATTTATGGGTGTTTTAGTGTTTACTAACTGGAATGACTTTAAGGGGCTATTGTTGGCTATTAGCATATATTTCTGACCAGATTGGCTTCAAATGGCTAGCAATGGCTATTTGTAAGTCTAATTGACAATTATGGCTATTTCAGTGTTTGTGGATGAAAATGGCCACAAGTGGCTATTACTGGATATTAACATTTATTTTTGTTGCAATGGCCTAATTTGGCTACAAATGGCTATTAATGACTACTGTTGATAGTTATGAGTAGGGGTGTCGCGAACCGGCCGCGGTTCGAGTTCGACCAGGTTCGACTTTTTCGAACTTTTAGTGGATAGTTCGTCGAACCTTGTATTGAGGTTCGACTCGTGTGCGCATGCGCGACAGGCTGGCCAGTTGGCTTCGGATGGGATGGTAATGGCTAAGAGATGAATTAAGTGCAGCGCTGATCGGCTATTTCAGTTAATACAGTACTAAAATTTAAGTTATTAACTCCTTCAGTGAATAGAATTAGTTTCTTTTAATTGCAGCTGTTCACACAATAAAATAACCCTTTGCATAAAAAAAGGAATTCTCCAAACCTAGACATGCTTGTATCAAGGTCTGGCCAAACTGTCCACAAAGTCGAATCGGTTGAATCTGGTGAAAAGTTTGAAGGTTCGTCGAACCGGTTCGACCCAGTCAAACCCCGAAAGTTCGACCAAAAAATCTGGTTCGACAAAAGTTCGCGACACCCCTAGTTATGAGTGATTTTTGTGTTCACCAACTGGACTGGCTTTAAGTGGCTACTGTTGGCTTTTATCATCTATTTCTGACTAGATTGGCTTCAAATGGCTAGCAATGGCTATTAGTGAGTATAATTGACAATTATGTGCTATTTCAGTATTTTTGGATGAAACTGGCTACAAGTGGCTATTACTGGCTATAAGCATTTAGATTGGGTTAAAATTGCTATAGATGGCTAGTAGTGACTAGTATTGATATTTATCAGCAGGTTTTATGTTTACTCACTGGAATGGCTTTTAGTGGCTATTGTTGGCTATTAGCATCTATTTCTGGCCAGATTCGCCTCAAATGGCTTGCAATGGCTATTAGTGAGTATAATTGACAATTATGTGCTATTTCAGTGTTTTTGAATGAAACTGGTTACAAGTGGCTATTACTGGCTATAAGCATTTAGATTGGCTTAAAATTGCTACAAATGGCTAGTAGTGACCAGTGTTCATATTTATAAGCAGGTTTTATGTTTATTAACTGGAATGGCTTTTAGTGGCTATTGTTGGCTATTAGCATCCATTTCTGGCCAGATTTGCCTCAAATGGCTTGCAATGGCTATTAGTGAGTATAATGGGCAATTATGTGCTATTTCAGTGTTTTTGAATGAAACTGGCTACATGTGGCTATTACTGGCTATAGAGATTCAGATTGGCTTAAAAGTGCTACAAATGGTTTGTAGTGACTAGTGTTGATATTTATAAGCAGGTTTCATGTTTACTAACTGGAATGGCTTTTATTGGCTATTAGCATATATTACCGGCCAGATTTGCCACAAATGGCTTCCAATGGCTATTAGTAAGTATAATTGACAATTCTGTGGTATTTCACTGTTTATGGACGAAACTGGCTTCAAGTGGCTATTATTGACTATAAGCATTTATTCTTTATCGAATTGGCTTGAAACAGCTACAAATGGCTATTAGTGGCTAATCTTGATAGTTATGAGCAATTTTAGTGTTTGCTAACCGGACTTGCTTTTAGTAGCTGTTGTTGTCTATTATCATTAATTTTTAACTAGATTGACTTCAATGGGCTAGCAATATCTATAGCAAGTATAATTGCGGATATTCATGAATAGCCATTCATAGCCATCCAATGGATATTCACGAATAGCCATTCATAGCCATTCAATGGATATTCACGAATAGCCATTCATAGCCATTTGAAGTCATTCTGGTTAAAAATAGATGGTAATAGTAAAAACTAGCCACATGAAGCCATTTCAGTTTGTAGACAAAGGAATAGCTGTTAATTATAAATACTAGTCACTTTAAGCCATTTGTAGCCACTTCAAGCCGCCCAGGTTAGAAACAGATGATTATAGACAATAATAGCCAATCCAAGCCAACCAAGTCAAGAATAGATGCCTATAGCCAATAATATCCAGTTGAAGTCATTCGAATCTATATAGACTCCAATTGCACAAATTGTAAATAATAGTTGCTGATAGCCATGTATAGCCATTTTAAGCCAATCTAACAAAAATACAAGCTAATAGCCAATAATAGCCATTTGAAGTCATTTTCAGTCATAATCACTGAAATAGCATAGAATTGTAAACTATATCCACGAATAGCCATTCATAGCCTTTTGAATCCAGTCTGGTAAAAAAATATATGGTAATAGCCAAAACTAGCCACATGAAGCCATTTCAGTTTGTAGACAAAGAAATAGCTGCTAATTATAAATACTAGTCACTTTAAGCCATTTGTAGCCAATTCAAGCCGCCCAGGTTAGGAACAGATGATTATAGCCAATAATAGCCAATTCAAGCCAACCAAGTCCAGAATATATGCCTATAGCCAATAATATCCAGTTGAAGACATTCGAATCTATACAGACTCCAATTGCATAAATTGTAAATAATAGTTGCTGATAGCCATGTATAGCCATTTTAAGCCAATCTAACAAAAATACAAGCTAATAGCCAATAATAGCCATTTGAATTCATTTTCAGTCATAATCACTGAAATAGCATAGAATTGTAAACTATATCCACGAATAGCCATTCATAGCCATTCGAAGCCAGTCTGGTAAAAAATATATGGTAATAGCCAAAACTAGCCACATCAAGCCATTTCAGTTTGTAGACAAAAAAAATAGCTGCTAATTATAAATACTAGTCACTTTAAGCCATTTGTAGCCAATTCAACCCACCCAAGTCAGGAACAGATGATTATAGCCAATAATAGCCAATCCAAGCCAACCAAGTAAAGAACAGATGCCTATAGCCAATACTATCCAGTTGAAGTCATTCAAATCTATACACACTCCAATTGCATAAATTACCAATAATAGTCGCTGATAGACATATATAGCCATTTCAAGCCGATTTGGCCAAGAACTGCTCATAGCCAATCATAGTAGACACTTGAATCCATTCATATTCAAAACATCATGAATATCACGTCACTAAATGTCACTAATGTTCATTCTGAAGCGATTTAAAGTGATATTGCTAAGATGATATGCAATTGCTAACAATAGCCACTTGAAGCCATCTTCATTCATAAGTATAGAGTAGCAGATTATTGCAACCAATAAGCACTAATAGCCATTTTTTGGCAATTCGAGCCAACCAGGTCAATAACAGATCCAAATAGCCAATAATAGCGATTGGAAGCCAACTCAGCCTGCACAAAATCAAATAAGTCGAAATAGTGACTGATCATCATTAATAGTAAATATAAGTCATTTGAACTCCGAATCTGCCACATAATTTATAAATATAATAATATAGTCAGTAATAGCCATATTAAGCCAATCAGTCTTCACACAATCCAATAACTCGAAATAGGGACTGATAATCATGGACAATCAGTAGACGTCATTTGGACCCCAAATCTGCCATATAATTTATGAACATGATCACATAGCCAATAATAGCCATATGAAGCCAGCTCATTCTGCACACTATCAAATAACTCAAAATAGTGGCCAAAAGTCATTAAAAGTAAATAAAAGTCATTTGAACTACATATCTATCATGTCAAATTTTGATCAAAAAGCCAAAATGAGCCGTTGAAAGCCAACTCAGGCCGCGCGCAATCAAATAACTCAAAATAGTTACGAATGGTCATTGATTGTCATTAAAAGTCATTTGGTACGGAAATCCGCCATATAATTAGGAAATAAAATCAAATATCAAATATCAGCATTCAAATCCTATGTGAGACATAACATTACAAATATCACGAAATGGTCACTAATGGTCATTAAAGTCTATCACAAATGGAACTACCTAATAAACAGCTGCTTGGTCTATATGCCCCGAAATAGCTTAGGATATTGGCCCAGAGCCAGTAATAGCCCTTGTAAGGCAATCTAGTTTATACTCGTTCAAATAACTCAGAAATATAATCAAATAGTAATTGCAGTCATTAGAGGCTAACCAGGCCCCCAAAACGATAGGTAAAACTGAACCGGACACTATTTTTACTTCCTTATAAATACTAACTCTTCGTTAAACAGCCAGTGTAGCATTTACTGGCTGTAATTACTACGTCGTGTAGCATTTCTAGACTCATTGCAAGTGAATCTCATGCAATTTAAAATAATGACCCATGGAGCAATTACATATTTGAATTGCTGTGCATTATTTCTAGCTGCAAAGAGCCAGTGGTCCATAAACTGTCAATTTACTAGAAAGTCACTAATTGCCAGTAGGTCATTTGTACCAGGTGTAATACATATGTCTATATAATCTAAATACTTAGTGCTAATATGAAGCGCACCTCATTATCAGAAATACCGTGTATCAGCTCTTGCTCAATTGAAATCGGCACACCGATTTGCCATATATTCACAATTCCTGATAGTGTGAAGAGAAGAAATAGTGTAGTGAATGACTGTGTTCCTTTTAATTTCGAGCGCATAGTTTACCATCCCACACCGAGAGATGGCAGCACTTCTGTGTCTCCCGACAACCCCATGTATTTTGGCTCGAGTTTCCAGTATTGGTAGTCAATGGTATTTGGCCGTAGCTTGGTGCTTGTGAAATATCACCACGAGGATATCAGCTGAGATAAGTTTATTGGCTCGCAAATTAGCTCCTAGCTGCTTTCAAGGACTTTCGATACAACAAAAAGCGACAACTTAGATATGCGCTTACTCTCGTCGTTCGAGTGAAATATAAAAAAGATTGGGAAAGTAAGTGGTGTCATTTAAGTTCAAGAAAGTAGTCAGTTCTTAGGTGCAGCCCCTTTATGGGGAATCGATCGGCGGTTTGGTTTAGCTTCGGACCCACAAGAAGGGCGAGAACATTTTTCATCCACGGCGCATCACTCACCACGGAGCATATGAAAGAGGAGAGCCAACATACAACAACAAAAGGGGCTTTCCTGCATATTCTGTGCTGCCAGTGCTGCCCAGGCACTATTAGCCCCGAGAAGTTCGCCTGGCGCCCCCTTACGGCGAACCGCGGTGACGTCACGGCGAGGAGAGAATTTTTCCCCGACTCGTCCCGCTCGCCCTGTGGACGCTGTGACGACGCTAGATGTCGGCGCGGTCGTTTCTATTTAATTTTTTTTTTTTTTGGCGTGCTTTTCGTAGGAAGTGTAAATTTTTATATACGCCTTTATTGAGGTATTGCCTGTAGCTACAGGCGAAACTTCAACGAGCATTTTAAGCATGGCTGACAGGCCAGGCAACGCATGAACCACAGCTGGTATGTGAAAATAAAGAAATATGGCCACAATTGCAGGGGCATCACTACAGATTTACATCTCGCACAATAAACGCTGCTGATGGTCCGAATGAATTGGCAGGTTATGTATACTATTTTTTTTTTGTATCTCTGTCTTTAAACAAGTTCGCCGAAGCAGAAAAGCTGCATGCTGATCGAGCAACGTGCTAAATACAGTCTCGGCCATGGGGAGAGAATCACAAGTAAGACAGCCCAAGTGCAGGGGCAAAGTAAAAAACACACACAAGGAACATTTATTATATACATTGCTCGCACTTGACCTTTGCTGGATTTGGATAGTATTTCAATGAACTACACGGATGGTATCTGTGGACTTGTTTATATCAATTTTCAAGTAATATATAACAAACATAAGTTAGGGTGTCTAGCTCGTTATTAGTCCATTAAGCCCTAAAATTTAGATTTGACTTAAATCCAATTGTCCTGAAGCTAAAGTACCAGAAGCTTTTCTCACGCAGACTGTCGCCCTTCACAGGTTCCACATTTTCTACTACTAGTGCTGCATCTACCACTGGACTGACGTTCGAATGCTTGCTTTTACTCCTGTTTTCCTCTGTTGCCAGAGAGTCCAGTTGCAGGGAGTTTGGAGGCTGAGGAAGCTTTTGGGGACCTGCGGCAGTGACTCTTCAATGGAAATGACAATTCAGACTAAACGGTGCATTTTCCGAATACCAAAGGCTGGAATAAAGAATGTCAGGAAAAAGTATAAACATCCCAAATTACGGCACTATTGCTGTCCATATTTTGGGCAGTTTACTGCATATCATAGAGCCAACTGGGGGAAATTCGGCCGTTTTTGCTGCTACCATACAAACTAATTTCCAGTAATTGTGAATCCTCTAAGAAATATGCCTGCATAAGCGTATAAACTATATAATTAATTCAGGAAGAAGCTACATTTATGTAAAACAACCCTGTTTCATGAGCACTTCAAAGATCATCAGACGCAGGGCCTTTAAAACATCTGCAAACCAGCGCATGCAGAGTGGAAGCGCAGAGTCGGGGTCGCGAGCTAATTTGCCGACCACCGAAAGGCTCATGATATAAAGGCCGCTTCAGATGCCTTGAAAGCGGGATGTAATATCGTCCTAAATCATGAACATGCAAGGAACAGAATTCCAGCGTCTGAAACACTTGCGTCACCGCTTCACCGACCCCTCTCAAGATTGCCTTGCGTCGTGTGGACGGACGGGGAGGTTCATCGGCGTAATTGCCTCCTCCGATAGTTTTCGGGATTTGTAACCCAATTTTAAAGGTAAAAGGGACAAGCAGGCTTATAAGATGTACGGAAGCACGTTAATATCGGCCTAACTGAACGTCTTGTACAACGGGTAAACGAAGTCCGGCTCCTCGAAGAGCTTGCGGCACACAACGCCAAACCAGGAAACCGGCGCTGGGAAGCGACCCGATGCGAGATCGCGGAGCGGGGTACTCGCCCTGACGTCACGGTACACCTCACCCAATCAGGGCGCGGCGACCGCAGCGACGCTTGTGTTCGCTCTCGGGGCTAATAGACCAACACGCGGCTCTGACGTCACGCTCCTGCGGTGGCGCTGTTGTCGCCACGGCGCATGCGCAGAAGCTTCACCTCATGCGAATCTGGTTTCCGCGCCTGCGCATTGCCCACACCTAATGTGGGCAAATGCGGGCTTGTTTGTAAACAGCATGTCGGTCTATACCCAAGTGTGGTTTTATATTAGGGTATCCATCACCAACCGAGGTTGTCCCTGGCCGCTAAGGAAGGTGAAATAGGAAAGAAGGCAAAGGTAGGAGAGAAGAAAGATGTCTGCCTGAATCATTCTTGTCGGGCCAAGTCAGGCAGTGGCGTAGCCAGGATTTTATTTCGGGGGAGGGGAGGGGGGGGGGGGGCATTATTTCCTCCCTACCTGCCCCAAATGACGAAGCAGAGTGAACTCGGCGGTACGGGTGCTCATACAAAAATTAGGGAGGTGTTGTTAAGATAAAGCGGGCAAAGCTGGCATTCATTGTTATTCTTCAAAACGGAGCAGGCTTCTTTGACAGAAATACGGGCGTGGTGGCTCACTGTTCTACTGTCATCGTAGTTCCGACCCACCAACTTTAAAAGCTTCTTCGCAGCACACAACTCCCTCCGTTTTTTTTTTTTTGTTTTTTTTTGAGGTAACACTGCATTACCAACTTGTGCCGGCCAGACAAAACAAATGAATAGCTATACTGTCACGAAAAAGTTAAACAGAAACACACAAAACGAAAATTTCGACCCTGAAGAATCAGAGCAAGCGTCCACCCACAAACACTAGGCAATAAATATTCCAATCCGCCAATAAAACGGCCGAGACAGAGGAAGTTGAAACTCGGAAGCCGCGAGAAACAAGCCGGCAACGTCACCGCTCTAAGGGGGTAATCTTGGGGGTGACGGTGCTATATTTTTCGTTTGTCCTGGCCGCGGCTGCTTGTGGGCTGATCTTGCAGCTTGTAGGCTCGTCGCCGCCGAGCAACCAGATGAAGGGCACCAGGCGGGGCTTTGCTCCGCCGGGAAGCAGCGGTCCTCTGGGCTGAACACTCGGTAGGCGAGAGACTGGCATGCCATGCGACCGTGAATTGTGGGCATGTAAAGAAGTGATATGTTCACAGTTCACTGGCGAGTGACGCATGCAAGTGACAGACGATGTGGTTTCACAAAGTCCGCGAATGGTAACAATTACGATAATTGAGGGGTGAAAGAATAGCGAGTTCGAAAGGAAGATAATTGAACATGAAACCTTGACGGAGGTGTATATTGTTACAACGGCAACCGACGCTGGATGGGAGCTTTATACACCTCGCATGTGCAAGTACTTACGCTTGCCAATATCCGAGCTTCAACGTTACATTGACGATCTTAATTATTGCGGATCGGCCAGGTTTTTTTTTTTTTTTTCGTCTTATGTTTCGTAACGTGATCGGTCTCCAAGCTGTTGTTCCTATTGATCTAAATTAACTAGCTTATGTCCATCCCACTACAGGAGTGCGGATATATTACTGTAGAGACTCTATTGTGAACTTGTAAAATTGTGTATGATATTTGAGCCTAGTCAGCCCTTACATGATAATGGTAAAGTTAGCATACTCCCAGAGAGATATCATGTTAATATTTATGAACAGAGTTACTTGGGTGTGAATCGGGCTCACTTTTGAACTCGTCCATCAACATCACAGTCGTGGACACTACGGGGATTAAACTTTTCTTGATACATATGAAAAAGGAGGCATGCTTGGAATAAGCTAGTAAATAATATTACTGTTAAAATCGCAGAACGAGAGGTAGAAAAAGTCATCAGTATCAGTAACTGATGCGAGTGAATAACGGCGAAAGACAGAAACATAATATATATGTTCAACACAGAAACACTTCATTTATTGACATACATTTTTGTATACAGCGATTTTGATATTCCACAGATACAATCATTGAATTTACACAAGTTCCGTGTCCACTTTTAACAGAGCAAACACACATCAAACTTCAAGGCGTTTCATAAGTGAGCCTTCAGGTCTGTTCACACGATGCATCTTTTAGGCGCGCAACAGTTTCGCGACACTCACGTTTCGCGAAATGTGCTCGTTCACACGTACCGCTTCGCGTGCAACAACAACACACACCGATGCACCGTTTTGAGTGAGCTCCGAATCAGATCGCTATTTATCTGGGGACCTGCTTTGCGCATTTTATGCACTCAATTCACTTTAATTTTTTTTTTCTCACATACTGCACTACTTGGAGCGATCTCGCGTGTGCGCTAAGCCGATTGAGGCGGCAACCTGTACGTGCAGGACATGTGCCGGCGCCGAGCCCGTACGCAGCCAATTCATTGCTAAAGCTCCTATCAATGCACATGGTATTCATAGAAACGCTACGTGCCCAATCTGGTTACTTCTCGGCGCCCATGTCTGCCCCGAGTTTACTGTGCCAACTGTTTCAGAGAGCGCACATAATTTCACGTTCGCTTGTAAACAAAGCAAACTTGGTTTCAGTTTACTCGATGGTCACTTATCCAGCGGTATCGTCGCGACAACAACGCTGTGAGCCCTATTCTAATCTCGCCAACTCCCGCTAATTGTCTTCGTCCATCGCTGGATTTTTTCCGATATGCTACTCACTTTCCTTCAGTGGTGCTTGACGTGCTTGCGGAAGTGCCGGCAGTATCCATCGTTCGTGGTTTCGGTTTTTTTCGGATTTGGCTCCGCTACAACACCGGCAGTGAAGTGGTCTTCTCAAACAGCTCGCTCCCCCCTCAAAGGCCACGTGAGAGCGTTTCTGAGCGGCCATTGGCGGCGCCCTCAGAGTGATTGACAGGACTCGGCAAAGTTTCAGCAAAAGCTCGCTCTAGAAGCGAGGTGTGCGCGCAACTTTTTTTAGATGCGCGCGTCCTTTTCGGACTCGTTCAGACAGCGCAACCATTTCGCGAAACTACATTTCGCGACACTACATTTCGCGACACTAGATGCGCGAGAAAAATGCATCGTGTGAACGGGCCTTTACTCTCAAACGTGCCATAAACCAGCAAACTGCACGAGCAAATACCCAGTGCACACAAAAAGAGAGGGCGTCGGAAAGCTTCCTTCATTCATGAAGTACATGGTCATCACGCGTGTTGCACAAATTGCTCCAACACAGTTTCCGTATATATGGTAGATATGTGCAAATAGTAAGATCAATGTTGCCAACAAAAAAAAAAGCTGAGAGTCATAGGACAGTTAGGGAAAGGTCTTAGTACTTGTATTAAATCTTCAACTGAGAAGAACATCCCTGTTCTGAGTAAAAACACATGTTATACAGAAAGACAACTAGTGCAGAAAATATGTCCAGCGCTTCAGATGTATTTAACACTCATACGTTTATAACAATTCTACAATCCTGGAAAGGTTATCATCGCTTAGTACAGTTTATTTAATTTTGAAACATTGCAAGACCAACTTCTACAAGAGCTTGACCACACAAATTAGGGTACAGAGTACGAATAATTTCTGAACAAAAAGAAACTATGACTGGTACTGATTTTAATAAAGAATATAAATCTAATAAACTTCACCTTTTATTGAGATTTAAAATTTTGTGTCGTGAGGGGTATTTAAACTTTGTCGAACGTATCCTACACCTATTTCTTCATTTTACTTTTTTTTATAAAATTAGTTTCGCAGCAAACACGTCAGTAGGAAGTACACTCTAATATTCAAAAGAAGATTTGAAAAAGGTTGAGTGCATACCCTAATTAAACATCAGCTCTAAATGACAAAAGTGAAAACTGACAATATCCTCTAAGTGAACATCAGCACCGAATAAACAAATGGAAGTTTGACAGAATACTCCAATTGAACATAAACTTTTAAGGAATAAAAAAAGGGTTGACAGCATGCTACAACAAAACATAAGCTTTAAACATGAAAATAAAAATTTTGAATAAACTCTAATTAAACATCATCTTTGGATGGAGTAAAGGAGGGTTGACAGTTTACCCTAATAGAACATACGTTTTGAATGCAAATAAGTAAGATTTACAGTATATTCTTATTGAAAATCAGCTTTGAATTAAAAAGAAAGGAAGTCTTATCAATATAACCTAAATCAACACAAGTCTGAAAAAACAATTCAGTGTAAAAACACTTTAGCGCAGCCCTTACCGGATCAGTAAATAGTTATGTCGAGCGAATCGCCGTTCAGAATTTTTATACGGCGATAATCCATGTTGCGCGTTATAGCGTATACATTAAATTTATAAAAATTATGAAATAATTTGGAAATACGAAATAGACACACATACACTATCGATAAGGTAATAGCAGTATCGATACTTAAATAAATTGCATAGCTTTGCAAAGATTTAAAAAATAAATACAAAAAGCTACTATTCAAATTAATATGTTTTTAGCATGGAGCTTCCATAATCTGTCCCAAATATAAACGCCACCTGATTCAACATAGTTAGACGTTTTCCTGTCGTCTTTTTTTTTTCGATCGTGACGAGGATGCTTTTTTTAAGGCGCGTGGTTCGTATACGCTGTTGTGCACGCTGTTTAGGAATGACCTTCAAGTTACCTGGGCGATTTCGACATCTCACATAAAATAAAATCACCTCACCAATTAATACAAGAGCTGAGAAAGACATGCCCACAAACCAAGCCAAAAAAACTGTCTCAGATCGCCGAAGTTCAGAACCAGTTCTTGGGCGTGCTCCACACTATTCTCGCGAAAGAATTTGCTCTTGTACTCCGCAAGGGCAGCAGCCCTTTGGTATAGGCCCGCCTCAATCGCCCGACTCAATGTTTCACCGAAGTCTTGTCGGTATACCGAGGATGGCCTCATTTCTGGACCTACGGGGTACGGCCAGATGCCGTCTTCGGTCTCGACGTACCCTCTTCCGAGAAGCTCTCGCCTCAATGCCTCGCTGGGACCTGTTCGCGAGTTGTAGGTGAAGAAGGTTTCCCTTCCGTCAGCGGAGATTTCAATCCACCGAGGTGTGTGTAGTGCCGAATTCAAAGTTTGGCAGGATTTACTTTGAACCTCTAATGAGCCATTTTGCTCAAAGACGGTTAGTGGTTTACGAGTATCGAAAATTCCCGGGTTTTCAAGGATGCATACCCTTTCCAACAATATGCGCAAACGACACGAACTGGGTGACCTCTCCATCGAGCGGAAGGTTGTTCAGAAGTGAAGTCAGACGGCCTTTGAAAACTGTCGACATTATGACAAACGTTAAGGCCATTATCGCGTACAGCAACCGGGACGGAGAGCTGCTCAACAGGCTTTTGTGGAGCTGAGTGCTCTGCTGAAAGAATGCCGCCACCATGTAAAATACCAAGAGGAAAATATTCCCATTCCTTTTCAGCATAACCTTCATAATTAGGGCATACGTCAAGACGAGTAACACACAGGACGCGATAAGTGCTACCCATACCTCCCATGAAAATGGCAAGATAAATATTCTCTGCTTGGGAACCGGATCACGTTTAAGAACATAAAATGACAAACCGGCCGATCCGAAATGATAAAGAACGTCAAATATGGCGCCCCTGTCTTTATGTGCACGGTAGATTAAACTGTTTATAATTCTGCTGGAGTAGAGCTCAGGAAGTGGCATATTACGATCAACACTAACCGAAGCGTTGCGGTGCTTCAACAGCATTAATGTAACGTTGAAGCTTGAATGCTGGCAGGCGTAAGTGTCCATACATATGAGGTGTATAAAACTCCCATTCAGCGTTCGTGGCCGTTCTAAGAACAGATCTCCCGTAAGAGTTTGTTGCTCGATTAGTTTCCTTTCGAACTCGCTAGTCAAGAAGAGACTGCCGTTGTCGAAGCTCATTACGTACCTACCACTGGCTCTAATGTACGGTGGCCGAAGCGGCACAGGAAAAAGATTACCATTATCTTCCGACAAATGTTTTGCATATTCCGCTACCATAAGAGCAGACATAAAGTAATTTATCTTCAGGCTACGTCGCAGGTGATCAATATCGAATTTGCCGCATATAAAGTAAACTATCTTAAAAAAGGACTTCCTGATTGTGTAGCACATATCATTCATGCAAAAACGTGAGTGCATCTTGCCGTCAGTCCATAACATTATTGGTTTTTCTCGGTAGTTCAGGAAAGCCTTGAAAAGCGCAGTGTTGTCCTTGAGGCAATTTGTGGGCACGAAGACGTCCATAAACTCTTTTCCCGACTCAAAAGCGAGTATGAACTCGTTGGGTATGTCTTTGATTGTCTTTAAAACACGTCCGGTGTATTCTGACATCGAACTATTCGTGAACTCCTGTTCCTTTAGGACCACAAGCAGAAACACGATCCCTTGTAATGATGACCACATTTTAACAATAGCCCGATATTATTGGGGGCTCATGTTGAAGGTACACAGGCGTAGGACTCTCCAAACTCCAGGGAAGATAAGGGTGAGCCGAACACTTGCGAATCGTCTCTGTACTGATTAAGATTTAAAAAAAAGCACAAAGAGCGAAATGCCCGAGGAATCAAGCAGCCTCCAGGCCAGTTCGGACTGACCTGTGTTACCCATCAACAAAAAGTAATGTTGAAGTTAGAAATTTCTCTCCGAAAAGCATGAATTTTCCACAGTTAAGGACATCTTCCACTTGGGGTTTTTCCGATCCTGATAAAACACGCTCGGGAGTTAATTTTCAACGTATATCTGCAAATGCTAACAAGACAGAACTCGGTTATTCTACACTTGTAACTTGCGCTGACGAGTTGGTGCATACGTGGTTTTGCGGAACTGGATTCTCCAAAAGAAGACTCCCGTTCTTCCAACTCCCAATCCCCTCCCCCCGCCAACCTCCTCAAAGAGGGACGTTCACCACTGCCCTCAGTTCGCTGTGTTGTGCATCGTCTCGACAACACGAGGTCACGTGGTTACCGCCACCGAAGTGTCCCGTTACCTGCGGAAGGCGGAGAAAAGCTGACACGATTAAAAGAAAAAGGCGGGGGGTTGTACCTTTCTTTCCATTCCTTTATTATGTTTGATTTTGTATTAATAATGTAAAATTATAAGGCGAGCTCCTTTTTGTGTAAAACATTTAAAAATAAAATGCATTGATTGTTTTTATTCCATTCGGTTCATTGTTTTTTTTAGCAAAGCTGAGATAACCCCGTTTGCTCGCCGAGGAGTGGATGCAATCTGCCTTGGGTAAACAAGTGGCCCTTTTTGCATCTCCTTGCCGACGCCCATGAGAGAAAAAGTCAAGCATTAAGGGGCTGAGACTTAGGCGAGACTGCTTATCTGTTCTCCCCAACGACAACAGAAACCCGGCGTACGATTTCTACAGATCGAACTTCGCTCCCCCGTACTAGCCTAGGCGACATCGCTTCCTAATAAACAGAGCGAATGTCTCAGAGGTGCGCCAATACGCGGAAGGTCCGGTTTGCTTTGGCATGTTCGGCTAGGACCACGAAAGCTCCTATTTTATTACAAGCATATATTGCACATAATACAGTACTATACAGCAGAAAACAACTTCGACGCTAACCACCGGGTAAACACAAAATAGCTCCCGCTAACAAAAAAAAATTGATTAAAAAAGAAGGTGCTCTCAATTTGTAAATTGCAACGGTACCTCAGAAAAAATTAGGTTTTAATAACAACAATCGTAATAATGATAATACATTTATGTATACAAAATGAATGCAATGATGATGCAAGGCCGGTTCGTCAAAGCCAGCAAGGGCTTGCGTGACTGTACCTAAGTAGCACTGGTGACAAAATGATCTCAGAAAAATAATGAAAAAAAAATACACCGGAGGACTTCAGGCAAAACGACTTTAGTTCTCACAATAAAAAAAACAATCACGAAAACAAATAGGGTCACGAATTTCACGCGAGTGTCACACGAATGTCACGCACACACAAACCTGAAGCTCTTGTCAAGCACGCATGTTGTATAACATTAAAAAAACTCCAAGATGCATAACACGTCTGACATTTGAATTAGCGTCGAAAGTAATAATAAAATGACTCGGAGGAAAAAAAAGGTTTAAAAATATACGAAAGAGTCAGACAGGACAAACATCTTTCGTTTTGAAAGATGTTTGTCCTGTCCGTCCTCTTCGTCTGACTCTTTCGTATATTTTTGAATTTATTACCAACGCGCTCAATCCAAGTTTAAAAAGGTTTACTTACCTAAAATAAAACTACCCCTTCTTTTCCCACCCCTCCTTTTCAAGATAAACAAATGTTGATGTATCTTCGTCGTTCCAATAGACATGGCGTACGTAGTGGTTTTCTAAACTTTTTGGATATGATGTGTCTGAAAAAGGGGGCAGTAAAGAATTAAATATATGCGAAACATAAAATGAACACGTCTTTTTACCATACCCATTGTAGCAAAACAGAACGACGTATCGTGATACCTTGCGCAACTGCCGTGAGAACGGGCGAAGATATTCAAATTCATCATTCAAGTTGTGCTTGTGTACCACTGTCTCCAAGAGCAAAGATCAAAAATCGGGCATTACGAGCATTTGGAAAAACAAAAAATTAGATTCGAGGACGTTAGGTTATAGCATAGATTTCTAAGTATTCCCTACAAGACGCTGTTCACCTTTGTTTCGCATAAACTCAAGCATTGGCCAAAAATAGTTATACCATAGCGTAAGTTGCTGAGGGCTAAGAAATAAGCAATACGTTTGCGAACACAAAGAGCCATAAATGTTTTGGTATAATAGAGTAAGCAGGAAACACTCCTTAGTTTTCAACATATTTTTGTGAGATTAGAGTTCCATGATAGGTATGAATTGAAGTATATTCCCAGGTAATTTACGGTATATGAATAAGTGATTTCATGCCAGTGGCACATGATACATTCTCATCTGTGTAAGAAAAAACGAATATTTAAAGGAACAACTTTTAGTAGATTGTGAAAGCAGACGAGTTTCGTTTTAGAGATATTGATATTAATTAGATTACGATTAAACCATACCATTAGTTGATTTGAAGGACGTTATACTGGAGTATCTGTATTGATGTTGAGCAGGAGAGGTGACGTGTCAGTAACAGAGTGTCATCAGCGTCTTGGTAAAGAATACAGTCGGAAACTGCAGTAAACATATCAGTGGAATAGATATTTAACAATATTGGTGACGGGACAGATCCCTGTGGGACACCAAATTTTAAAAAATGTTTTAGAGCTATGCACACCGTTCACCGAAACCAATTGTAAACGCTCAGATAAGAATCTTTTTAATAGTAACAAAAAAGGACTACGGAAACCTATAGCTCAAAGTTTGTTGAGTAAAATGAAGTGAATAACTATATCAAATGATTTTGATACGTCAAAAAATCACGCAAACGCATAGAGTAATATACACAAGGTAAAGGGCGGACACTGCTATAGGCCCCAGCGGCCCAGATAGACCAGTGACAGCTAGCGCTCCTAGCGGGCGGCATTAAACAAAATCTAGTTCCGGTTCCGGTCAAGTTAGTTTCGGTTTTGGTTTGGGCGTTTCTGCTTCGGTTTTCTGGTACCCTCTCCCCATCTTTCCTTCTTGTGTCGCTCCTCGCTACGCTCTCGGGAGCTCTCCGACTCCTATAGCCGCTCGACTCGCTCCGGCATTCGGCCCTTCTCGACTTTGCTCTTTTCAGTTCTCGACGAAAAACACACTCATTAGCACGGAACCCTCAAATAAGACGTTTAATGCATGAGAATGTTTCAACGTTTATAAACATCGATGTATGAGCAGGTTTCAACTTTCAGCAACAAAAATTGAAGGTTTCTTTCTAGCTACATTATGGACTAATTTTGAAAATAAGAAGAATCTACTCGCGTTGTGGCGGTCAGCATACGTTCACGGCTCTCTGGTTTTGCGCAGGAGATCGCGATTCAGGCAAAGCGATAGAGCTAACTTTTTGACAATTTTCAGCCACACCCGGCGGCGGAAATCAGCCTTCAACCAAGTGCTATAGATAATAAAATCGAGTCATTGTCACCACTTAAAAATATTGATATTAAAATGAATTCAGCTCCAAAAAGTTACAACCTTATATAGCAATTATGAGGGGAACACTTGCACGCGCCTTGTGAGCGTACCCCATGTTTCTCGACGGTACAGCGTCAAGTGCGGTGCGCGCTCCATTCACAAAATGTTCCGAGCACAGTCGAGAGGACGGCGTTGGGGAAATATTTTTTCGATTTAGGGATGCAAGCCACTGCCGCCGGAAATTGGGGTCATGTGAAAAGTGATGGAGCTTAAAGATATTGCAGCCGCACTCACCTTGCCGGATTCCGTACAAGCTACATGGGTCCTCAAACAGTACTCTACGCTTTCTGTCGTTATTCGTGCACCTTATAACTGAGCAACGGTGTCCCGATCACCGGGGGACTGTCGCCATCGAAGCCCGTGCTTCTAAGTAAGTTTCGGAGTTTAAAACAGAGAAGAAAACGCGAACGAAGTTCGGGCTGTGCCTACACACAACACCGGCAAAGCCTCTCATCTGGGACTTTTACTCTTTCTAACGCTCCAGCAAGAAGGAAAGCGCCGGTAGCCATTTCCCCTTTTCTCCCTCACCCTCTTTCAGTAAAACGGTTTTGCTTTGGCCCTGTAGAGCGGGCTTCTTACCGAGCCCGGGTGCACTGCGGAAAAGCAACACTAGCGGAAGCAAGCTCCACGGGTGTTGCTTCTCCGCGGTACACCGGTGCTCGGAAAGAAGTGCGCTCAACGGTGCCGCGAGAACAAAAGGTATGAATTACATGAAAACGCTGTTCGAGTGAAGCGGCTTATGAATACATTGAAAAAGTAGCGGGACAACCCAAGTTTTGAACATTGTTTGACTTAACCAGAAGTATTAAATATCCAAGTTTGTATACACAAATGGAGATCTGGCTCAGTTGAATGTGCTTAACACCACTGAATAGTTGTGCAATTCTAATTTGCTAGTTTTATTTCTCAAGCACTTGTTGTATGGAATATTCAAATCAATGTAAATTTTTACTTTGGTTTAATTTATGAAAGATTTGTTTTATTTTTCATGTACAGTATAAAGCTGGGGAGCTGGGCTAGTTGGTAAGCACGTTGCACGCTCACTTTAACCATGTATATCACATACGATTTGTTGTAATTGTGTATTGATTTCGAATCCTCTTCTGCTCTTTATTTCAAGCTGCATTTACGTGCACCATGAAGGTTCCCAAGAAGTCTTTAACTGAAGGACAACTATAAGCACAAGCATGGAGAAACATCTAGATGGCCAGCGCAAGGACAACTATAATGTAAATTTTCTCCAAAGTGAAAGCAAGGGGTGCCTTCTTCCAATAAAGGTATTGTGGCAAGTAGGAATGGCTCAGCTTCAAGCCGTCACAATATATACTCCTGTTTGTTCATTTCTAATCACCTGCTCTAGTCACCATTTCTAGTCAGTTTCAAACTTGTTGCTGTAGTACATACAGATTTGTTTTTTGAATTATTGGTGAGTAATTTTATCAACTGAGTCTAGCAGCATCCTTGCTCGTATGTATATGCTTTTGGTTTAATTTGAAACCACAATAAATCAGTTTTAGTACATGTTCCTGACTGATTTCATCTTTGCAAGGGAGGTAAATTGCAATTAATTTCATCTCAGTATGTGCTGTGATGAAAGGAGCTTGATAATGGTCGTGCATTCTAGCATTGTTGTTAATAGTGTGCAGTATTGTGCCCTTCGCAAACATTTTTTTCCTCGGTTAACGGACACGCTACGATCAAGCCTCTTCAAAAGGTGCATACAGTCAATTTTC
Source organism: Ixodes scapularis (assembly GCF_016920785.2). Classification (NCBI taxonomy): domain Eukaryota; kingdom Metazoa; phylum Arthropoda; class Arachnida; order Ixodida; family Ixodidae; genus Ixodes; species Ixodes scapularis. The sequence continues at coordinate 133,698,843 of NW_024609879.1, read as the reverse complement.
TGCAGTTATGTAGATAGTGCACTGGAGTCTGATGGTTCATCTTCTGGAAAACATTGCTATGTCTGCGAAAAAGGACCTCCTGAAAGACCCAGGACGCAATATTTTGCTGCAAGTCTTAGCTTTTTCTGTCCTTGGAAAAGCCATGTCTGTAGCGAAACACTGCCTGTCGTTGGGTTTCAAGGAGGTTCCTTTCCAACTTTCCAACAAGCTTTCTTCCAGCTTTGACTACCTACGGTTTTATTTGGTACACACGTTTATAAAACATTAAATTCACATTAAAGAAAATGGTACTGCTACATTAGCAGAATATCCACAAAATGTTAGAAAGAACTTCTCAGTTGACGAAGACAAAAGCATTGTAATCAGACGCAATTGCTACCCATGCAGTTCGCCTCGTTTAAAGCAGAGGCGTAACTGCATGGGTAGCCGTTGCGTCTGATTTACAATATTTTTGTCTTCGTCAACTGAAAAGTTCTTTCTAACATTTTGTGGATATTCTGCTAGTGTAGCAGTACCATTTTCTTTGATGTGAATTTAATGTTTTACAAACGTAGCATACCGGTTGTAAAAGTGTTTCACGAATGTTAATATAATGTTTCCTTCAATGTTAGTTTAATGTTTTGCAAACATTAAATTTATGTTGTAGGAACGTTTCCTGTGTGTTCAAATAACGTTTGGAAAAATATTAATCTAATTACGTACACATAAACGTTGTGAAAACATTAAATTAAATGACATTAAGGACATTTTTCAAAAGTTTGGGCCAAACAAAAAAATAACATTATTATAATATTTTGATGCTACCTGGGTAGATGCCCCTCGCTACAGAATAAAGATACCGTTGCTCACTCCACGAAGCTTGAGTAAAGATAAAAAGAAAGCAAATCGAGAACGTTATGCACTGTCATACCTGCTGCATTTTGGAAGGCTATACCGTCTCGTGGTTATCGGTGCTCTCTTCTACTTAAGTTAGTGGGTTGTCGTGGGGTGAAGAATAATGTAAACATTTTAGGTCCAGCGAGCAGGATAAAAATTCTTTGTCTGCATTTATCTTTAAAACAACTACGACTTCATCTGAGATTCCAACCAAAAACTGATCGCCAATGCTAATGGATTCCAGTTTATTTTGCAGAAAAAGTGATCGATGTTTGCCACGTGCGTCTCAGAAACTTATGCTCCTTCCAAGATTTTCTGTTACGTATCTTGACGCGCCTGATGGGGACAACACCTTGTTAGCCCAGACATTTCAACATTTCCTACTCCGAAATATTCAACAGATCATCTTCCGAGATCACACCACGGGTGGTATTCAAAGTTCAGTGTGCTGATACTGTCAGCTGGAGATCATGGATGGATCGAAGCTTAAGCAAGACATAACTTGGTGCTTAGGAAACACCTCCACGAGAAGACACCCTGGGAAAAGTTAATTGGCTTGCAAATTAGCTCCTAGCTGCTTTCAAGAACTTCAGATACAACAAAGGGCGACAACTTAGTGAGTGGCTTACTCTCGTCGTCCGAGTGAAATATAAAAGCTTTGGTAAAGTAAGTGGTGTCAGTAAAGTTCAAGAAAGTAGACAGTTCTTTGGTGCAGCCCCTTTTGGGGAACCGATCGATGGTTTTGTTTAGCTTCGGATCGGACCCACAAGAAGGGCGAGAACATTTTTTTACCAACGGCGCACCCGCACCCCCCCCCCCCCCCCCCCCCCCACGGAGCATATCAAGCGGAGAGGCAACATACCACAACAAAAGAGGCTTCCCTATATATTTCGGTCTGTCAGGGCTGCCAGGCACTATACCCAAGTGTGGAGTTATATCAGGATATCTGTCAACAACCAAGGTTGTCCCTTACCGCCAAAGAATGTGAAAGAGGAAAGAAGGGCAGATAGGGAAAAAAAGTCAAAGTTAGGAGAGAAGAAAGGCAACTGCCTGAACCATCCTGGTCGGGTTAAGCCAGGACACCTGTCTACGAGAAGCGGGGGCCACAGTCATCTATTGCCTTACTACCCGGGTAGTGGGGGGAGGGGGGGGGGGGGCGAAGGTTTAAATTTACCCCGGGCTTGGCTCAACCACCGCGATGCACTTTTCCCTGCACACGGGAAAGCAACGCACAGCCAGACGTGGGTAGGCGGGCCCAGATGGCCCGGGGTCCCTGGTGACGCCACACACCAAACACCTGCTGACACAGCTGCCCCCTGCGGGGGAGGCATTTACGTGGCTCTTGCTGACTCTCCCCTAGTCCAAACGTATCTTCTTGGACGTGGGCTCGCTCCTGCATCCCCGAGGCAGCAAACAGCGCCTATGCGATTTGTTTCCACGTGCCCCGCTTTGCAAACGAACGGGGGGCCGTCTCCTTTTAGCAACGCTGAGAGTTTTGTTGACTTCGTAGCGAACGAGCTCGTAGCAGTCAGCGAAGGGAAGACGACGACGACACCGTTCAGGGTAACCCCGTTTTGGCTCTTCCATAATTATACTTCAATAGCCTGTAAATTGTGCTCCTCAGATCAGATTATCACGATCCCCTACGATCCCCTACCACCAGAGAAGCATACGATCCATATGCACAAGGGCCTCCATCGAGGAGGCGAGAACATCTGCAGAAATGTCCGCCGCGGAACCGAAGACACAGATTGCCCTTGAACCAGACAAAGAGCAAGCAAGTCCATGCACGTTTCTGAAAGATGATGATGAAATTCCGCTGATGGAAACCAACTCTGAAGCAATCAACAGCTCCTCATTGACGGTTCTGTCCATTCACAATGATGACGGCATAGAATCTGAGGACGGCGAATATGAGGTCGTACAAGGAAAGAAACGACGAAAGACGAGCAAGAGCGAAGCATCATCTTCCAAGGATGGCGCCAACCTGCAAGTAGGATGCACAGTACTGTTTACCCCTACTGAGAATCACAAAGTAGAGTCACTCAGCAAGTTAAAGCTCACAGACTACCTGAACAACGCTGCACCAACCATGGTCACTGTTGTTCGGATTAACAAAGCCCGAAACATCGTGGCAGTTGATGTGAAACGACCAGCATTCAAAGCCGAGCTTCTCAAGCTAAACAAGCTCTGCACAATGCCCGTCAAAGCTTTTATACCGAACGACCGCTCAAACTGTTTTGGAGTCCTACGCGACATTGATCTAGATTGCACAGAGCAAGACGTAAAGGCCCAACTTCAGTCTTCTATCGGCATAGTACAAGTTAAGCGACTTGGCAAAACATCGCCTGTCGTACGGGTAGCATTTGCAGGAAAACAGGCACCTCAGCACGTCAAGGTGGGCCTTGTAAGAACCGAGGTCATTCCCTACAGAGCGCGCCCCCTGCAATGCTATAAGTGCCACAAGTTCGGCCACATAGCAGCTGCGTGCTCATCAGAATCACAAGTATGCGTTCGATGTGGAGAATGCCATAATGGCATGTGTGAATCCAAACTCTGTTGTGTGAACTGCCAAGGAGACCATGCCTCTAACGCAGCAGAATGTCCGATCAAGGCAAGAGAGACAGAGGTGACAAGATATAAGCTAGAACACAATACGACATTTCGCGAGGCAAAAGAGGCGATACATGCTAGGAAACAAACAAGCAAGCAATCGTCCCCGAAAGAAAAACATCAACAGAACACCAGCATCAAGGCTGTGCCACCAGCAACTGCTGAAGAGTTCCCTCCGCTTGAAAACCGGAACACAACCACTACTCTTGATGATGCCGCAACAGTCACACAAGAAGGTCCCCAAAAATCATCGTTTTGGGAGAAGCAAAATATCAAAGCCATTACTTCACGCACACCTTCAGGTCCAAGTGCGTCGGTATCAACCGAAGCAAGCAGTGGAATAGAGCCAACCTTTCCGTTTAAAGCGATAATCACGCTAGTGTTTACCACTCTCCGCAAAATATTGGCTTCAATATCATCATCATCTACTCTTCATCAGGTGATCAGAGCAATCCTTTCATTAGAGTCTCTTATCTCTATGGTATTCTAAACCATGATAGGGGACACTAATAGAGTAACTACAGTTCGACTTCAACTCCATGCCTGTTTTTCCCTCCAATGCAATTGTAACGGATTGAACACACGACTTCCAGAGTTCCACGACGACATCATGGCTCAGGCAGTCAATGCTATGGCTAAGCAGGGACTCAGATTGTCAGACATCTTACACATAGTGGGTTACGCCTTCTACTACAACAGGCTTCTACATCCCCAACATGCGCGTTACAGCCGAAAAGTCATGCCCGACCCGGTAGCTTGCAGTCAACGTCCACACACACCCAATGGCAGCCACCAATAAGAAAACTACAGGAAGCAACCAACGCCAAACGCCAGTGTCCATCCTTCAGTGGAACTGCAATGGAATTCGGCAACGTTTACCGGAGCTAAGAAAACACTTGCAAGATAACACCTACGACGCGCTCGCTATTCAGGAACCAAGAATACAACCGAACCTTCTCCGATTATCCGATTACATTTATTACCACGGCACCCCATCAAATGGAAGCGATGTACCAAAAACGGCCCTGTTTGTCCATACTTCGCATGCACCGATTGAACTCGATCTCAGTGACTTCAACACGGATAATTCTGAATTCGTAGCAGTAGAGATGGAGATTGCCAAAACCAAGTTAACCTTGGTCTGCTGCTATATACATCCCTCAGGGCATTGGGATCCTACTGTTCTCGTCGCGATACGTGCCCGCACAAAACATGCTATCGTATTCGCAAGGGATTTCAATGCGCATTCGGAAACATGGGGAGACTCTAAAACGGATCAGAGAGGGAAAAACCTGCAACAGACCATCGACAATATGGGACTCAGAAACACGACGGCCGGAACACCGACATTCATTCGCGCCGGGGTACACGGGAGTGTGATCGACCTCACCCTGACATCGCCCAGCTTGCGACTTCCCACCAAACCTGAACTGGACAGCTGGGGGAGTGACCACGTTCCAATCATCATAGGAAAACTTCCGAAGTCCAAGCTCAAAACATGCCACGTTGTTCACTGGGACAAATACCGGGCACTGCTCGATGAGCGACTCATGTCAGGGATCGATCTCACTGAGGACGTCATCTCGAACGCACTTGAAGCGGCAACACAGATTGTACAAGTGCCCAGCTCGAGACCTAACCCGGACCTCAAGTGGCTCGAACTAAGAGCTCAGAGAAGAAGGGCCCAGAGGAGATCCTGGCGCACGGGCCGCCCCGAGGACGTTCTGAAGTACCGACGGTTAGACGCAAAGTTTAGGAGACACGGTAAGAAGTTAGCCCGACGCCAGTGGAGGCTCCTCTGCGGTTCACTTCACAAGAGCGCCGGCGGGAGCAAAGCCTGGAAAATGGCAAACGCACTCGCGAGGCGACCATCTCCAAGAACACCAGTTCTTAGCATTGGGCTAGCGCGAAACCTCACACCTCTCAACATCGCAGAGCTATTGGCGGACGCTTTTACCACCGCTCCTACCACACCAATAACAGACCAGGCTCCGCAAAATTGGAGTAGTTTCTGCCAGCCTACGGCACCTCCCATGCAAAGCCCAGACGCTGACTTCAAGCTACACGAGCTGCAAATTGCGCTGCGCTCATCTCCACGGCACCGTTCGTCACCAGGATTGGATGGCATAACCAATCAAGCATTGAAAAACATCGATGAAATGTACCACCCTGCTCTGCTAGAATACATCAACACTATCTGGCGCACAGCACAGCTGCCCGATTCCTGGAAGGAAGCCGTCACAGTACCACTTCTCAAGCAAAACAAGCCTGCCAGGGAGATAACATCCTACAGGCCCATCTCTCTCACATCTTGCTTTGGCAAGCTGATGGAGAGAATGGTCCTGCGTCGCCTCGTTTACCACCTAGAGGCGACGCGAGCGCTTCCCGACTGCTTTGCGGGATTCCGACACCATCGATGTACCGCTGACGCCCTCGGGGACCTGATCAGCGCGCTCGAACAGGCGAAGGCACAAAAATGGTCCGCGGTGATGGTCTTCCTTGACGTAAGTAAGGCTTTTGACGCCGTTCAGCACACAACTATCATCTCAGCCCTAAGAACACTTGGCGTAAGAGGAAGGCCATTCCAGTATATATGTGCCTTCCTGAGTGGGAGAACAATGCGTGTCCGTGTCGGGAGCCTCCTCAGCGAACCAAGAAAGATCGTCAGGGGAGTCCCACAGGGCAGTGTTATAAGTCCTTTGCTCTTCTCTCTAGCCATATCCTCCCTACCCACAGCAGCCAAAGTAGGCGAAAAACCCAACTACCCAATCAACATGGCGGTATACGCGGATGATGTTGCGCTATGGGCGACGTCCTCAAGTCACCGAAGACAGACAATGGTGCGGGAAGTGCAGCGCGCAATCACGAACACCATCTACAGACTTGCACAACTTGGGCTTAACACATCTGGCGAAAAATCGGTCGCTATCTGTTATGCCCCAAGAAGAATCAACAAGTTCAGGCCAAAGCTATTCATTGGCACGAAGCAGATAAATATCAAAACAACAGCAACGTATCTCGGGCTGAAAATTGACCAAAGGCTCACCTGGGGGCCAGCAGTGCAAGATGTCATCCTAGCAATGAAAAAACACACAAACATCCTCCGATCACTAGGAGGCAACACCTGGGGCACGTCACAGGCAATGATGCTCCAGATGTATAGAGGACTAATTCTTGCACGGCCTCTCTACGCATTGCCCTTTGTTACACTCCGCCAAACCCAACTCGAAAACATTGAAAGAGTGCAACGGGTGGCACTCCGTGTATGCTTGGGTGTCCCCCGCAGCGCGTCATCCCAACGTACACTAGTAGAGGCCAACATCAACACCGTCGCCAATGCACTACAGCAACAAGCCTTGACACATCTAGTACGAATGAACAACTGCTTCTCGACCACCGCATTGGCGAGAAGAATCGCGGCACGGGAAGATTCGGAAATTGGCAGACAAGCAGCCACACTTGCGGACATCGCGGGCCCACCGCCTATCATCCCCAAGCTCCCAACAGGACACGAAGAACCTGACCCGCTCCTCGTCGATCTCCACATTGAGGACCTGCGAAGCAAGAAAACTGCAGCGACTACCACTACACGGCAGCTCGCCGAACACCACCTTGAGCGGCATTACGACGGCTGGACGCGCATCTTCACCGATGGCTCTGTACACCCTACCGACAAGACGGCCACCGCGGCCGCGTACTTCCAAACAGAAGCGACCTGGCTCACGGAGAAACTCTTGTTTCACGCCTCATCGACGACCGCTGAGCTAGCCGCGATTGGCCTGGCTGTGCGCGGCATTATCGCGAAGAACACCGCAACAAGAAGGTGGGTCATCCTCAGCGACTCCCAGGCTGCACTTGCCCTGCTCGGGAGCCTTCATCGTGCTCCTCCACTTGCGCTGGTCGTGGCGAATAATGCCATAAGACTCAAACAACTAGGACACACTCTGGCATTCCAGTGGCTACCTAGTCACTGCGGCATCTCTGGAAACGAAATGGCCGACCAGCTTGCATCAGAAGCACACAAGGACCTCACATGCCCGACATCCGCGGTTACTCGCTTTGCAGACGCCAAGCTCCTTATACGGAGGAAGATAACCAGCTTGCACCCAGACCCAGGCATCGCGTCGGGGGAACGCCCAACCAGGATCCCATGTGGCTTAGACAGGGCGACAGTCGCCGTGCTGCACCGTCTCAGGACGGGAAGCGCATTCACCCCGGTTTGGCTGCACCGCCTCAGGAGGCACATCGACCCCAACTGTGAAGAATGCAGTGTACCGGCGGACGCAGCACACCTCCTGGCGCACTGCACGAGGCTGGATGACCAAAGAACAGAGCTCCGTGCAAGGTACACCGCCCTCGGATTACCTTGCAACACTGAGGAAGAAATGCTACGGCCAAGAGGACCCAGAGCAAACAACGAGAGGGCTCTGAGGCACTTTATTACTTTCTTAGGGGTCACTGGCTTACTAAACCTCCTGTAGTGCTACTAAACCTCCTGTAGTGAGATGAAAGGCCGAACAAAAACGAAAGCGCAGCACCATATAAACACAAGATTCTCAGCACACGACTAAGTCATTGTCGCACCCTCCTGCCGGATCTCCGAACCTCCAGAAAACTGCTTTGTACAGGACACCTAGAGGGCACACGCCACGACATCGGCACAGCTGACCTCTTCCTCTAGGATGAAGATAAATCACGATCATACCACCTTTCCAGCGGCTTGACGTTGAAGTGTTGGCGGTTCTATTGTTTTATTACGTATGGACATTGCACTTCTGAAAAATTTTTTTTACCTCTCACATTTTCTACTATACTATCTCTTTCTTACCCCTTTCCCTTCCCTTTGCAGGACGGTGACAAGAATGCGCACACTAGCGTCCTACCAACTGTCCTGCATCCTTTCCAAGAGTAATTAAAATACATTGCCAAACAAACAAACAAGTCAGCGAAGGCGGCGTTCCCTGCCTGGGTATTTGTACTTGCTAAAATCGTGGTTGCCTCGATATTTCACTGCGCTGACACGATCTCCAGACCACGACGTATGCCCCAGACAAGCAATGTCGGACAGCACGGCTGCGTTTGGTATTAAAACTCCACGTGCTCCGAAACCATATCGAGCTGTCTGATCGGTTGTTCGTGTTCCCAAAGACGCTGTGGCCATAGCAACAGCCCGCTGACGCGGGAATGGGGAGCTTGCGGGACACCGGAAGTTCTAGTTTTCCCGTAAGAGAACGTCGCTTTCCTCCTCTCTCTTAATAACACGTTCGTGAATACCGATTTCTCCACTTCTTACGGCGTGCGCAACTTACGAACCTAAGAAGCTCTTCGTGAACTTGGCCACTGTTTTAAAGTAACCGTTGCCAGACGACAAGGAACGACGCTTGCCTGACGCCTTGTCGTGAGTGGCGGGTCGTCGGGGCTGTCCTCTCGTTCCTCTTCGCGCGGCATGGGGAATGGAAACACAGACTTCTCTCTCTTCGTGTTATGACGCGAGAGAAGAGGGTTTTTTCCATCTTGGCAGCGACGCTTGGCAGCGACGACACACAAGCTCCAACAACGATATCCGTACAAGGGATCACCGGTAAAGCGAAAAAAAACATTTTTTTTTTTTTTACGGACATCTTGGAAACATTTGAAATTTGTCTCAGTAAGAGTAATGCAGCAATCTTTGGAAACGTAGTGACATAGATTCACAACGGCCAGCCTTTTGCGCAAGGCTTTTGCGATGTACGATTATAATATATTAGTTTTGAATGCTTATAAGAGCTTTATCAATTAATATTTATGGAAGCAATTTATATTTTAATTTTCTTTTTTTAGCTCAAAAGAGCCGTGCCGTTGCATGCAGGCAAGTCCTCTTACCGTGGAGGCCAGGGCTTGTGGTGTGATCTTACACTCTAAAAAGAGGGTATCGCCTTACACGCTTCTGTCCCATATTAATACATTCAAAACTTCAGTTTGACGTGCAGCGCACTGCAGTCAAACACACAGCCCCAAATTTTACGAGGGACTTGATAACGGTGCGATATACCGTATTATATAGCTAAAGTGCGTATCAAAGACCACAAAAAGAAAGCATTGAGGTTTTGCATTAGTGCCTAGAAAACATCGATGATTTTTTTTTTTTTTTTTTTTTGTAGTTAGTAACACGTACCTTAGCTATTTTAATAACTTATACCGCACGCCTATCAAGCCTCTCGCGAGAGTTAGTACCGTCAGATCGACGTCAGTGAGCTGTACGTCCAACTGAAGTTTTGGGATGTCTTATATAGGATAAAGGGTGTAAGAATACACTTTTTTTTTAAGTGCACACTGCTGCCACATTGTTATACACAGACTGGACGAAACGGGGGCACAAGGGACTAGGTCTAGACGTTGTATGCACGTAACCGCCGAGCAGCCAGATGAAGTGCGCCAGTCGGGGCGTTTCTTCGCCCTGCTGCAAAGGTTCTAGTCCTAACACTCGGTCGGCGGGAGACTGGCGTGTAAGGCGACCGTGAATTGCGGGCATGTGAAGAAGTGATATGCTTACCGTTCACTGGCGAGTAGTGCATGTAGGTGACAAACGAGCTGGTTTCACGGAGCCCCCGAATCGTAACAATTACGATAAGCGCCGGAGCCATGCGAGAGGTGGTCTTGTTCATCCTCGCGCTGGACTGTTGTGCTTTACGTGCGAGTTCGAATCTAATTGAAGATCAAAGCCTCGAGAGGTGTATGTTGTTAGAACGGCAACGGACGCTGGATGGGAGCTTATGCACCTCGCATGTGCAAGTACTTACGCCTGCGAAAATCCGAGCTTCAACGTTACCTTAAAGCTGTTGACGCGCTGCAACGCCTCCGTTAACGTGCACTGTTACGACGCACTTTTTTTAGATCTACTTAATCGCATGTAAGTAGTATATACAATCGTGACGCTAGAAAAACAGAGAGCTTATTTGGCAATCTTCATTATTGCAGATGGGTTAGTTTTTCGTTTTATGTTCGGAAACGGTGATCGGTCCCCAAGCTGTTGCTCGTCTTGTCCAATATAACTAGTTCATGTTCTTCCGACTAGTGGAGCGCGGACAGACTCTTGTTGTGATTTGAATATGTACCAGTAGAACTGTGTATGGGGTTTGAGCCAGGTCAGCTATTACATAATAACGGTAAACGTGGGATTCTCCCATACATATCCTGTAAGGTTTGTTGACATAATTACTAGGGGGCTGAATCAGGCTCACCTTTAAACTCGTCTATCAACATCACAATCGTGGACACTGGGGTGAATACATTTTTCTTGATACATATAGAAAAGGAGGCATGCTTGGTATAAGCTGCTGGATCATATTCCTGTTAAATTTGCAGACAAGGTCAGCTAGCAAACATGAATAGTACCAGTAACTGATGTGGGTGATTAACGGCTAGAAACAGAAGCATAATAAATATGTTCAACACAAAAACACTACATTTATTGATATCATTCTTTTGTGTACAGCCATTTCTAGATTTCACAAATACAATCATTGAATTTACACAAGTTCCGAGACCAGTCTAGACAGAGAAAAGACACATCAAACTTAAAGGAATTCAATAAATAAGCCTTAATTTCAAACGTGCTATGAACCGGTCGACTGCGCAAACAAATGCGCCGTGCACTCAAAGAGAGGGTGTCGGAAATATTCGTGGATTCATGAACTCCATAGTTAACACGCGTGTTGCACAAGTTGCTCCAAAACAGTTTCCGTATATATGGTAGATATGTGCAAATTGTATGATTAATTTTGCAAAACAAACCTGAGCGTCACACGACGGCTAAAGACACATCGTCAAAATATTTTTTAACCATTCCTCCAGAGCCTTAAATCTTCGATTGAAAAAAAAAACATCTATGTTCTAAGTGAACAAATTTTATAGAAAAAAACATATAGTGAAGAAAATATGTCAATCTCTTCAGATGTACTTAAAATTCATACGTTTATTACACCTCTACAATCATGAAAAGTTTATCATCGCGTAGAACAGTTTATTTAATATTGACACAATGCCAGACCAACTTCCACAAGAGCTAGACCACACAAATTAAGGTACGGAAGTGGGAACAATTTGCAAAGAAAAAGAAATTATGAGTGGTAATTCCATAGAGATAACGATGTTTTATAACAAAGCATATGGACGTATCAAACTGAAGGTTTTATTGGGATTTCAACTTTCTCTGTCGTGAGGGGCAAAGTGCATATTTAAACATCTTCGTACATATTCTACACTAATTTCTTCATCTTACTTTTTACGAAAAATTTGTTTCGCAGCGTACGCCTCAGTACGCAGTGTACTCTAATTCAATATACGTTTTGAATGAAAAAGGAAAGGTTGACGGTATACCATACTTGAACATCAGTTTTGGTTGGCAAAAGGGAAGATTGACAACATATTCTAAGTGAACATCAGCACTGTATGGAAAAATAGAAGGTTGGCAGAATAAACATCAACTTTGAATAAATTTTAAAAAAAGGGTGAGGGCATGCTCTAACAGAATATCAGGTTTAAACATGACAAAAATAACTTCCAAGTACAGTCTAATTAAACATCACCTTTAAATGAAATAAAAGAGGGTTAACAGTTTACCTTAATTGAACATGAGCTTTGAATTCAAAAAGTAATATTTACACTCTACTCTTATGGAAAATCAGCTTTGAATGAAAAAGAGAGCAAGTTTGACAATATAACCTAAATCAACACAAGTTATGAAAAGAAAAACAAATGGCTGCACAAATATTCTAGAGAAGCCCTCACACGATCGGGAAATACTTGTGCCGATCGAATCGACGTTCAGAATTTTTATACGGCGATAATGCATGTACCGCATCATTCGGATACATTAAAGCAACAAACAAAATGGAATCGTTTGGAAATACGATAAAGATATACGTAAACTAAAGATAATATAGTTTAAGTATGGTCACGTAATTAAATTTTGTAGCCCTGCAAAAACCTACAGAATAAAAACAAAAACAAAATCTACAACTCATATTGAAATGTTTCTAGAATTGAGATTCCTTAATTTTTTTAAAATATAAACGCCATGTCGTTCAGCATACTGAGAAGTTCTCCGTTAGTCTTTTCTAGAACGCGACGTGTATCTTTCTTTCCTTAAGGCGCGTGGTTCGAATCTCAGGTTGTGCAGGTTGTTTAAGAATTACCTTCAGGTTATATGAGCCAGTTCGGCATCCCACATAAAATAAAATCGCCTCACCAATAAAAATAAGAACGGAGACGCACAAACCCACAAACAAGGCCAAAAAAAAAGGTCTCAGATCCCCGAAGCTCAGGACCAGTTCTTTGCCGTGCTTCAAACTATTCTCGTGAAAGAACCTGCTCTTGTACTTCGCAAGGGCAGCATCCCTTTCGTATAGGCCCGCCTCAATCGCCCGACTCAATGTTGCACCGAAGTCCTGTCGGTATACCGAAGAGGGCCTCATTTCCGGTCCTACGGGGTACGACATGACGCTGTCTTCGGTCTCGACGTAGCCTCTTCCGAGAAGCTCTCGCCTCAATGCCTCGCTGGGACCTGTTCGCGAGTTGTAGGTGAAAAAGGTGTCCCTTCCGTCAGCGGAGATTTTAATCGAGCGAGCCGAGTTCGAAGTTTGGTAGCATTCACCTCTGGCTCGTACTGAGCCATTTCTCGTAAAGATGATTAGATAGTCGTGTGCATCAAGAATTCCCGGGTTTTCAAGGATGCATAGCCGATATCCTCTTCCAACAAGATGCGCAAACGACACGAACTGGGCGGCTTCTCCGTCGAGCGGAAGGTCGTTCAAAAGTGAAGTCAGACGGCCTTTGAATGCTGTCGTCATTACGACAAACGTTAAGGCCATTATGGCGTACAGCAACCTGGACGGAGAGCTGCTCAGCAGGCTTGTGTGGAGCTGAGTGCTCTGCTGAAAGAATGCCGCCACCATGTAAAATACCAAGAGGAAAAAATTCCCATTCCCCTTCAGCATAACCTTCATAATTAGGGCATACGTAGAGACGAGTAACACACAGGACGCGATAAGTGCTACCCATACCGCCCATAAAAATGGCAAAATAAATATTTTTTCCTTGGGAACCGGATCAGGCTTGCGAACATAAAATGAAAAACCGGCCGACCCGAAATGATAAAGATCGTTAAATATGCCGTCCCTGTCTCTATTTGAACGATAGTTTAAATTGTTTATAACTCCGCTAGAGTACAGTTCAAAAAGGTCTATATTGCGATCAACACTAACCGAAGCGTTGCGGTGCTTCAACAGCATTAATGTAACGTTGAAGCTTGAATGCTGGCAGGCGTAAGTGTTCATACATAGGAGGTGTATGAAGCTTCCATTCAGCGTTCGTGGCCGTTCTAACAATAGACCCCCCGTAAGAGTTTGGTGCTCGATTAGTTTCCTTTCGAACTCGCTAGTCAAGAAGAGACTACCGTTGTCGAAGCTCATTACGTACCTACCACTGGCTCTATTATACGATGACTGTAGTGGCACAGGAAAAAAAATTGGATTATCGTCCGAGAGATGTTTTGTGTATTCCGCTACCATAAAAGCAGACATAAAGTAAGTTTTCAAGTGGCTAAGCCACATGTCCTCAATATTATATTTGCCGCATATGAAGTAAACTATCTTAAAAAACGACTGCCTGAATGTGTAGCACATTTGGTCCATGCAAAGACTTGAGTGCATCTTGACGTCAGTCCATAACGTGACTGGTTTCGCTCTGGAGCTCAGGAAAGCCTTGAACAGCGCAGTGTTGTCCTTGAGGCAATTAGTGGGCACGAAGACGTCCATGAACTCTTTTCCCGACTCAAAAGAGAGAATGAAATCGTTGGGTATGTCATCGATGGTCTTGAGAACACTCCCAGTGTATTCTGACTTGAAACTGTCCGTGAACGCTTGTTCCTTGAAGACCACAAGCAGGAACACGATCCCGTGTAAGGATGACAACATTTCAGCAATAGTCCCGATATTATTGGGGGTTCATGTTGAAGGGACACTGGCGAAGTATTCCCCAACCTCTAGGGAAGATAACTGTGACCCGAACACTTACAAATCGTCTCTGTACTGATTAAGATAAAGACACAAATGCTGTAGTGCCCGAAGAATCAAGCAGCCTCCAGGCCAGTTCGGTCTGAGCTGTGTTCCCGTCAACAGAAAGGGATGCTCAAGTTACAGATTTTTCTCCGAGAAGACTGAAATTCCACAGTCAATGACATCTTCAATGCGGGGCTTTCTGTTTTCTCCGAACTTGATAAAACACGCTCGGGAGTTAATTTTCAATGTATATCTGTAAATGCTAACAAAACAAAACTCGGTTATTCTACACTTGTAACGTGCGCTGACGACTTGGTGCATACGTGGTTTTGCGGAACTGGATTCTCCAAAAGAAGACTCCCGTTCTTCCAACTCCCAATCCCCTCCCCCCGCCAACCTCCTCAAAGAGGGACGTTCACCACTGCCCTCAGTTCGCTGTGTTGTGCATCGTCTCGGCAACACGAGGTCACGTGGTTACCGCCACCGAAGAGTCCCGTTACCTGCGGAAGGCGGAGAAAAGCTCACACGATTAAAAGAAAAAGGCGGGGGGTTGTACCTTTCTTCCCATTCCTTTGTTATGTTTATTTTAGAATTAATAATGAAAAATTATAAGGCGAGCCCTTTTTGTGTAAAACATTTAAAAATAAAATGTATTGATTGTTTTTATTGCATTCGGCTTTTGTTTTTTTTTTGTTTTTTTTTTTTTAGCAAAGCTGCGGTCGCCCTGCTTGATCGCCCAGGTGTGGATGCAATCTAACTTGGGTAAACAAGTGGCCCTTTTGCATCTCCCAGCCGACGTCCATGAGAGGAAAAGTCAAGCATTAAAGGGCTGAGGCTTAGCCGAGACTGCTTATCTGTTCTGCCCAACGAAAACAAGAACCCGGCGTACGATTTCTACAGATCGAACTTCGCTTCCTAATAAACAAAGCGAATGTCTCACAGGTGCGACAATACGCGGAAGGCCCGGTTTGCTTTTGCATGTTCGACTAGGAGCACGAAAGGTACTTTTTTATTACAAACATATATCGCACATAATACGGTACTATACAGCAGAAAACAACTTCGACGCTCACCATCGGGTAAACACAAAATAGCTCCCGCTAAGAAAAAAAAAATGATTAAAAAAGAAGGTGTCCCCAGATTGTAAATTGCGACGGTGCCTCTGAAGAAATTAGTTTTTTTAATAACAATGATCGTAATAATAATAATACATTTATGTATACCGAATGAAAGCAATGATGACGCAAGGCCGGTTCGTCAAAGCCAGCAAGCGCTTGCGTGACTGAACCTAAGTAGCACTGGTGACAAAATGATCTCAGAAAAATAATGAAAAAAAAAAATCACCGGAGAACTTTAGGCAAAACAAAATTGTTCACGAAAACAAATAGGGACACGAGAGTCACACGAGTGTCACACGAATGTCACACACACACACACAAACCTGAAGCTTTTGTCAAACACGCATGTTGTATAACATTAAGAAACTCCAAGATGCATAACAGCTCTGACATTTGAATTAGAGTCGAAAGTAATAAAAAAATGACTCGGAGGAAAAAGAAAAGGTGTACTTACCTAAAATAAAACTAACCCCCTCTTTTCCCACCCCTCCTTTCAAGATAAACAAATGTTGATGTATCTTCGTCATTCCAATAGACATGACGTACATAGTGGTTTTTTAAACTTCTTTTTGGATATGATGTGTCTGAAAAAGGGGGCAGTAAAGAATTAAATATACGCGGAACATAAAATGAATGCATGTTTTTACCGTACCGAGTGTAGCAACTCAGAACGAGGTATCGTGATACCTTGGGCAACTGCCGTGAGAAGGGGCGAAGATACTCAAATTCATCATTTAAGTTGTGCTTGTGTACCACTGTCTCCAAGAGCAAAGATCGAAAATCGGACATTAAGAGCATTTGGAAAAAAAAAATAGATTGGAGGACGTTCGGTTATAGCATACATTTCTAAGTATTCCCTATAAGACGCTGTTCACCTTTGTTTCGCATAAGCTCGAGCATTGGCCAAAAATAGTTATACCATAGCGTAAGTTGCTGAGGGCTAAAAAATAAGCAATACGCTTGCGAACACAAAGAGCCATAATTGTTTTGGTACGATAGAGTAAGCAGGAAACACTCCTTAGTTTTCAACATATTTTTGTGAGATTAGAGTTCCATGATAGGTATGAATTGAAGAGCATTCCAAGGTAATTTACGGTGTATGAGTAAGTAATTGCATGCCAGTGGCACATGATACATTCTGATCTGTGTAAGAAAAAACAAATATTTAAAGAAACAACTTTTAGTAGATTGTGAAAGCAGACGAGTTTCGTTTTAGAGATATTGATATTAGATTACGATTAAACCATACCATTAGTTGATTTGAAGGACGTTATATTGGAGTATCTGTGTTGATGTTGAGCGGGAGAGGTGACGTGTCAGTAGCAGAGTGCTATCAGCGTATTGGTAGAGAATACAGTCGGAAGCTGCAGTAAACACATCACTGGAATAGATATTTAACAATATTGATGAAAGGAGAGATCCCTGTGGGACACCAGATTTTAAAAATACATTAGAGCTATGCACCGTTCACCGGAACCAATTGTAAGCGCTCAGATAAGAATCTTTTTAATAGCAACAAAAAAGGACAACGGAAACCTATAGCTCAAAGTTTGTTGAGTAAAATGAAGTGAATAACTATATCAAATGATTTTGATACGTCAAAAAATCACGCACAAGTGCGTAAGTTGTGTTCAAAGCCATAAGTTATGTTGTCCGAAAGTGGGCCCAGCAGAGGTTGTGTGCCTCGGCCGTCAATGAAGCGATACTCATTTGGAGACATTTGGTTGTGTTTGTCTATAAACGAAGACAGGGTGATAAAAATAAAGTTCTTTAATATTTTAGCTAGACATGGCAAAATGAAAATATGCCGATAGTTCTCAACCTTACTACGATGGCCTCCCATCAAGATGGGTGCAGCAACCAGTTTTAGTTCATCAGGTATGCAACAGGATTCAATTATATTCTTGAAGAGCAGAAGTGTGTCCCGAATATAATTAAAATTCCTGGGTAGATCGCCCAGCCGTACGCCATAGAATCCTGGAGATTTACTTGACTTCAAGCTATGAATTATAGATAGTAGATCATCAACTGCCATCTGTAAAAGAAAATCGAGAGCAGAGTTTGAGTAAGAAAAAGAAAGACATGTGGTTCTTTTCGGGAGTGTCCCAGAAAAGGTGGCAAAAAAAAAATCATTAAAATGACTAACAGTTATGAGGGAATTATGCCCAAATACATCTTAAAAAGTTTTTTTTTTTTTTTTTTTTTGTAAGCCCGGCGGGAGATTTTGCAATTCGTTAATTAATGACCAAGATTTAACGGAGTTATTTCGAAATTCCGAGAACTGTTTCTAGAAGTAAAATCGTTCAGCTGAGCTAATAAGCACTGCTACTTTGTTGAGGATAATTCGAAATTCTTTCTGCAGGCTTCGATTATGAGCTGAACAACGGCAACGCTTAAAGTCTACTTCTTTAGTTTTAATGGCGGTTGTTATGTCAGTGGTTATCCAACGTATGTTTGCCTTTCGTTGTTTCAAAACTATTACTTTCTTAATCAATTATAAAACTGCCGAAATTACTGAACAAAAGGATTATAGATTTCTGAATGGCTTGCACATCACTGAAGTGTAACGTAGTCGCAACCGGAGACATATTTATTAAAAGTCTTATATTCAACCATTTAAATTCGACGGATATCTGTATTTCTGTCAGTACAAGTCTGTTCTGGAAATTCGATCTGACACGCTACAAAAGAGTGATATGATAATTTTTGTTTTATAATTATCGATTTAATTACCGACGCTGATGTCCTCAAGATAATAAGACCTATTGAGGAGCTTACAGTAGGTCACCTAAACATTCTTCTCTTGTTGGTGCCAGAACGTAGGGCTCAACTTTATAGTCAGCCAATAAGGTAAAATACTTGCAAACTAGTGATTTAGGGGGTTTTATATGATCAATGTTGATGTCTCCTGTGATGCAGAGGGTAGTATTACCCGGCGGAGATTGAATACAATCGTGTAGCTCAGACAGAAAACTAGGAACGCTTTCAGGAGATGGTCTATAAACAGCGAGCAAGTAGAGGTCATTAACAGAAGTAGAAATATAAGAAACCAGTGTTTTATATTTTATATTACATGTCGACCTCGTCATTGTGAATATTAACTTCTGTGAGAACAAATAAAATTTTTTTAAAAAACAGCGCGAATAACACACGGACAAGAAGAGAACACACAGGACGAGGCGCCGTGTACGTGTTCTCTCGCGTCGTCTCGCCTCGCCCTGTGTGTTCTCTCCTTCTTGTCCGTGTGTGATTCGCGCTGTTTTTCAAAATGGATTTATACCAACTCGCCCAACTTTTCATTCTAACAAAGACATCAGCGATCGGAAGTACGCAATCTACGGCTAGTCTAAACTCACCTTGCCATAATCGACGGTATGGTTAATAGTTTCCAGGCCGTCCTTTTCTTTCAACACTTCTCTCTCTCTCTCTCTCTCTCTAAACTCATCCCAGTGCTTACAAAAAATGCTCATGGTGAATGTTAAATAAAGTAGAAAAAGTACCCGAACTTGAGTGGAAGCTTTTGCGCACGAGTTTAGGTATTTCGTAAAGTCTAAAAAAGTGGCCATAAAGTCTACATACACTGCTCTAAAGAAGCAACGTCAGAGATTCGGAGTTTAGAAGAGCCTACGTTTTGTTTCGCAAAGAAATATAACCATGACGAGCCCACACGAACTTGAATCCCTCCTCTTTCCCTCCGGTTCTCGCCATCCAGAGGAGCTTTCTGTTGTTGTCTTTGGGCGTGTCGTTAAAGTATAGTTTAGGTTGTGAATATTATCTTGTGAAAAAGCCCAAGCGGCCACGACACGCAATCTAGCGCTCTTTTAGAGGAACTTATGAGAAACGAATCAGAATAGCGGCAACAACATCACGTTTAGCGCGAGGACTATGCGCAGCCTCAACATGTGATGGTTGGAAGTCCTCCATTTGTAGTTTACCAACTAAGCTTTCGAGAATGCCTCCAAGGTTCTCTCGAGGAGCAAAGGGTATTTCGAGAATTTACATGTTACATTGATGGCTAGCTTGATCAGTCTTTCTTGACGGCCTTCAGGTGTTGGGTTTCAAGTGGTTCGTCGGATATCATTAACCGCAAGCTAGGCAGTTGTTTCAGTTTGAAGCGTCTTGATGATATTGTTTTTAGCTTTTCCTGAAGCTATAAATGAATCGTACAGCGAGGACACGAAGTTCAGGGACCCTTGTATCCCCGTCGTTGTGTCGAACATCGTATCGACCGCCCGCTTCATCGGCAATAGGACATTCATTTTGAGACAAGGTGGAAAGTTGGGCGAGTTGGTTGATGGTCATATTGAATGGGTTAAAACAGCGCAGAAAGACGAAGGACCAGTAAAAGAAACCACACAGACACAGCGCTGACTTACAACTGAAATATTTACTGCTGCACCATTCAGCAAGTAAACTTGAAGGAAGACAAACATAAAGCAATCGCCCCGAAAACACGTCATCCTCCACTCAAGCCGACACGTGGCTACACGTATTTCCCCGCCCTTCTGATAAAATTCATTTCATCACTAACTAGAGCAAGTGATGGAACACTAATACACTTGCCTGCGTCATGGTTGGCAATAAAAAAAGCTTCGTCAATCTCCCGAGCATACTTATTTTTATGTCGGGCTAAAATCTTAATTTCATTAAACACTGGAGAGCACGCACATCTGTCACAGTGGACCGCTAGGTTGCCAGACGGGGAGGAGCGTAAGGACAGAGAATGTTCTCTCGCCCGGTCGTTAACACATCTCCCCGTCTGCCCAATGTACACTTTTCCACAGGACAATGGAATAAGGTACACCACCCCACACGCGCAGGCGACAAATGGGTTGCGGTGCTTTACTTGACACTGTGTGTCTGAACTGTGGCGCAGCCTGCCCCACACGCTGCCGCTAGTTCCCGCCTCGCCAGTGAACGTTGCTTTTGCGGACGCATCAAACGATGGACTGGGTGTCATCACTCCAAGTTCGGCCCTCGCCATCCTGACCCGCCGTGACTCCCGCATCTACCTTCGAGAGGCCCTGGCTTGGACTATTGCGGCCCTCCTTGTGCCCCCCCGCACCATCGTCTTCACCGACAACCAGGCCCTCCGACAAGCCATCACAAGCGGCCACCTTCGCGCATTGCCCTGGCAATTGACTGTAGCGATCACAGCTCTCACAATAAAAAGAGATCTGCGAGCAAAGTGGCTACCCACTGACCAGAACCCCGCCGACATGCCCTCACGCCTTCCGCACCACATTTCCGCCCATTCCCTTACGGGATTGGCTGGGGGCATGCCGGAGGGGGGAGAGGAGGCGTCCGCTATAAGAGCTTTCGACCTTCCTCTCTCTGGTCAGTTGGCTGACTGAGCGTGTCAGAGCCCCGTCTTGCTCCAAGATCCAGGTTTCAAAAACCTGGGCTGTGTGCAGCCGTGAATCGAGGTGGCCGCGTGGGTACACAGTGTCAAGTAAAGCACCGCAACCCATTTGTCGCCTGCGCGTGTGGGGTGGTGTACCTTATTCCATTGTCCTGTGGAAAAGTGTACATTGGGCAGACGGGGAGATGTGTTAACGACCGGGCGAGAGAACATTCTCTGTCCTTACGCTCCTCCCCGTCTGGCAACCTAGCGGTC
This sequence comes from Ixodes scapularis, assembly GCF_016920785.2. NCBI lineage: Eukaryota > Metazoa > Arthropoda > Arachnida > Ixodida > Ixodidae > Ixodes > Ixodes scapularis. The sequence goes on along the minus strand of NW_024609879.1, from coordinate 133,677,580 downwards.
CACTGTGACAGATGTGCGTGCTCTCCAGTGTTTAATGAAATTAAGATTTTAGCCCGACATAAAAATAAGTATGCTCGGGAGATTGACGAAGCTTTTTTTATTGCCAACCATGACGCAGGCAAGTGTATTAGTGTTCCATCACTTGCTCTAGTTAGTGATGAAATGAATTTTATCAGAAGGGCGGGGAAATACGTGTAGCCACGTGTCGGCTTGAGTGGAGGATGACGTGTTTTCGGGGCGATTGCTTTATGTTTGTCTTCCTTCAAGTTTACTTGCTGAATGGTGCAGCAGTAAATATTTCAGTTGTAAGTCAGCGCTGTGTCTGTGTGGTTTCTTTTACTGGTCCTTCGTCTTTCTGCGCTGTTTTAACCCATTCAATATGTTCATTTTGAGATGCGGTTCGCGGACTGAGTCAACGGTGTCCTTCCAAAATAGCAGAAGTCGTGTCGTCATCCTTATTATTATAATATGATAATAATGGTTGCTCCTGGGCACCGAAAAAAATTGATTGATTATTATTATTATCATCATCATCGTCGCGCACCTAGTCATTTGAAGCTAAGAGCAGAATTATGTTGCGCGAGAAACAAACTGAATGCGATGATCCGATCCTCGAACCGTCGTTACTTCCAGAAAACGTTCTTCGAGACGAGGCCCAATCCACGAGAAACCTGGGACTTAATAAAATCATTTCGAGGACGGGCATCTAGGCAACTTATAACTGAGTCCCTAGAGAAGCATTTCGGTTCGGACTTGCAGTCAACCGGGAATGAGTTCAACAAGCTCTTTGCGGCATCATCGGAAATCGCCAGAGATTCCGGACATCAATCACTCCTAGTGATGTTGACAAAGTATCTCCATCTGCTTTTTTTGCCCCCAATCGATGAACCCACATTGCCATCAATCTTATCCGGTATCAAGCGGAAAACGTCTCCAGGTATCAATGGCATACGAGTTGGAGACTTCTGCCGAAATTTTAAAACTATCAAAAGCGTCATTTTTACCATGAGAAATGGTGTCTTGTCGCCTTACAACATTCCCGCTGCGTTAAAAACCGCACTCGTAAAACCACTCTTCAAGGGGGGAACACCAAGTCGGCTGGACTGCTATCTCCCAATGTCAACCTTGCCGTGCATTGGCGAGGTATTGGATATTGTATATTGTTCAATATAATGACTAGTTTCGTTGACACCTCTGAAATTTTATCAGAGAGCCATACGGTTTCGTAGCTAGACCAGGCACTCAGTCCCTGCTTGAGGAATTCACCGGTCTCATACATGTTGCATTTGATAATAACCTATTTGCGTGTGCCCTTTTCCTTAAGTTGCTAAAGCGTTCGATACAGTCAGCCATAATACAGTGCGTTGCTTCTTCAGAAACATCATAATTTTGGCTTCCGCCGTCCATTTTCGCCTTACTAAAAAGACTTATTTTTTTATCGATCGCAAATTGTAAGTGTTGGAAGTTTTAAAAGATTGCGCGTAATGATAAAAGCGGGAGTTACTCAGGGATCTCTTCTGTCACACTTACTTTTTTTTAATTTCTATGTGAACGATATCTCAACCAGAGTGTCCAACTGCAGAATATTTCGGTATGCAGACGATACTGTTCTCATATATCTTGTCATCTGAATTATGACGAAGCATTACATCTATTGACAGGGGACGTGACGCAGTTAATGGACTGGTTCGACGAAAGTCTAATTGAATTAACATGTCGAAGACACAATTTGTCTGCTTTAGAAATCCACTAAAAAAATTGAATCTGCGCTCGTCGGTTGTCCTACACAAATCAAGCTGTCGTAACTGTAAATGTCCTCCATTGGAGTGTGTTAATAATGTGAAGTATTTGGGTATACGTTTCGACTGGGATAAGTCCTGGAACACGCATCTCTCAAACAGATGTAACAAACTTTGGAGTGTTAGTTGTTTACTTTTTAATCAAAAGGTACGCATCACATTGTTCGCTCATTACTCAGAACTATGGCAAGACAATATCAATCGCATTCTAAAATGTTTATTGATAAGCGTTCGATGCCAAACAAATTTCACATTCGGCATGGAACTCTTTGAGACGAGACAGCATAAACGGAAATGTCCTTATCCTAGGTGACTTTATATTTCCTTTATTGGCTGGATAAACAATTTTATCAACTCCTAACTCGTGCAACATCTCGCACTGTCAAGCCTGAAACGGATGTAAGCGATTTAGCGAGCGATAGTGACAGCGACGAGTCAGCGACGAGCGACAAAGATTTCTCACTGACTCGTCGTGTCGTTCAGTTCTTAGATTTCTAGAAAACGCTGCTCATCGCCTTGGTCGCTTGCTCCCGTCGCTTTCATGCGGTTTTCCTCGTCGTGCGACTGATCGAGCGACAGCGAAGCGGGTCACCGAATCGCTTACATGCGGTTTAAAGTTCATTCCACCAGTGCACATATCTCCTCACAGGGTCCAAACAACATGAGCGATCGACATTTTAGCGAACAGCGACATTTGAGCGAATCGAAGTTTTAGCGAATAACGGGGGCGTGCGTTAACCTATCCGCCGCGCTGCGCTTTACGCCGCTTCGCGGTGACAGTCTGCGGCGGCTCATTACAAAAATGTGAACCCACTTGGCCCACCCGAAAACGCCGCTTCGCGGCGTCCGACTATTCGCTAAAGTGTCATTCGGTGAGACGCGGGTGTTCGCTAAAACGCCATTCGATCAAGTGAGTGCCTCCCCTCTTCACACACGTCTCCTACGTTGCTTAAAGTCAGGAGGGTCTCGGGAGATATCAGACCCTTCCCCCCCATCCCCCCCCCCCCCCCCTTTCCATAGCCCTGGCGCTGATGAAAACACAATCCTAAGTACTCCATCTTGTAACTGAAATGTTAGAATTTTTCCATTCAAGTTTTGTTGAGTAGCCATATCCCCAGAGAGAGAAAACATACTGTGCGAGTAACCATGTCGACTGCGTGTTGCAAAACATGGCGGATGTTTCAGGGACATTATTAATTGATTAGGAGAAAAATAATCGGAATTTACGCTGTTGTTCGTTCTTGTTTCCTGTGAAATATGTTTAAACGTAAACATATTTGACAGAGGTCTGTCTGGTTAGGGAGAAATCGACATAGGTTTTGGGTTACGCATACGTTTTATTCAACTCTGTTTTGTGTGCATCTAATAAGAACCCCCTCCCCCCCCCCCCCCCCCCTTCCCCTCTTTATCTGTTTGCACAGACCCCAAAGAACTTACGGGAGACTTTTAAGGCCTGTTCACACTCTTGCAACCGAGTACGATCGAGAGAGACGAGACCTGTTGAAACCTCTTAAAATTTCTTAGGACGAGAGAACACACTGACAAGCTGGCACCATCTATGCGGTGACCCTGGAACTGCATTTCACAAGAGCGAAGGTTTCGCGGGATTTCCGAGGTCGGATGTGCGGAATACCTATGAGAGAGGCTCGTTTAAAACGTTGACAAAAGTTTTTCAAGCCAAGAAAGAAAGGATAATGCGCAAGAAAAATAGAAAATATGCCGGATCGCCAAGTTTACAGTGTTACCCAATAGATGGCGCCAGTGTGTACTCTCGTTTAGAGTGCCTCAATGTTGCTTGCCGGCTGCGCCTTGCTAGAGTGGGGACATCCTTTGGGAGGGCAAGTGCCGCCTTTTCTTGTTTTCCCCCTCTCGCTCCCGGCCACCGCCGCCATTTTGCCTCCCCGATCGGCTGCCGATGCACGCGTGGGATCGCTGAACTGGCTTGTTCTTTTGCAAATGCCGGGTTGCTGCTTGCCGCAGTGTTCGAATCACTCGGAGAATGGGTGGAAGGTGTACGGCATCCCAACAAACGCCAAACGGAGGCTTCTGGCGCTCGTACAGATAAAGCGCGACGACTGGGAGCCGAGCCGTTTGTCGTCTGCGTGCGGCGTGAGTACCAACTTTGTTTCCTTGCAATCGCCGGGTCCTTTGCCGCGCAGTTGATTGCTAGAAGGTGTTATTTCAGGTCGTGATCAATTATTTCAGATTAAGGCTTCTTCGACTTGGCACTGCAATGAAGCGCCGCAAATAACTTCCGCTGGTCATGGTCGAGGAGCGGCATGGAAAGTGTGTGATTATTCTTTTTTTTTTTTATTTTATGTGGATTTTATATCTGTGGATCCTATCCAGGCATCTATGTGTCCCGTTTTTTGTATGGTATTGTTGTACAGTCCCAGAAATTTTTTTATATATTTTTTCTATTACTTATTTTGGTAAGTTGGCTCGTTTAGGTGTGTCATCACTTTCTTTCTGGAATCTGTGTTTGGTTGTTTGTGATTGATTCTTTTTGAATTTAGTGTGTGTTTTATTTCTGGGTTTTCCTCTACAGGCATCTGCGAGTCCTGTTTTTTGTATATACCAAGCTGCTGTGTCAAATAAATCCTAGTGTTTGAGATCTCTTCGTTCTCTGCCTTTTTTATTTCCATTTCCTTAGTCTCGGGTCATCATCATCAAATCTTACCCATGTTTAAACAATACTCTAAATTTTAATTACGGCCCTTATCTTTGCCTTCAAAATGTCAAGTAAACAAGTGTTGTAAGTAATGACTCCTGTACTGAGTGCACCACATAACGATCTCCATTCTCTCCAGTTTAAACTTGCTTCGTAAGACTTCTGCACGTTGCTGATACTCTGTTGAGAATTACCTTCCATACGAAAACGGGAGCCTGTATGTTAAATGTTAAGCCTTTTTTTATCTTAGTGCTCAGTACTTTAAACGTATCTAATATGACAAGTTACTACCTAAAGATATTTGTAAACTAAACGTACATCTATTGATTTCTTTCGGCATCAGTGCATTTAAAGGAAACAGGTGAGAAAAAATATTGTAATAGTAACAAATAAAATATTCTGATTTCTGTCTGCGGAAGGTATTTTGAGAAAACAGGCCAGCAAACAAAATTTATAGATACCTATTGCGGCCGTTTAGGGGAATATAGAAAAAAAACTTGAATCTGTCTTGATTTGTGCGTGTACTTCTGTGTGTGTGCTGCTGCCTACAGGGCACCAGCGCACACAAAATAGGCAAGCAACTTTTTTTTTTTAATGTAAGTTGTAAGGTTTTTATTTAGAACAGCCGCACCAACAGGTGAGGAACTTTTAAATTCTACATGAGCCATGGAAAAAACGGAAATGTTTGCTTGTCAAATTACCTCTAAACTCTGCACGGCGGCCGCCTGTTCAGTGTTTTTTCTTGCATCAAATGACCCATTTCAGTTTCATAGCTCTTGGAAGGACAGCGCGTCCAAGTATACTCAGAATTCCAGCGATATTGGCATAGTTTCGGTTTCTGCATTTCAGTCCCTTCCGATGAAAAAACAAACAAAAAGCCTCAACAGGTCCTGATGGCATGTCTCTTATTATGGAGTTCTTATTTCAGAAGCTCTGAATGCTAATCCAGAACTAATCAAGATAATAATCTCGGCGAATAAGAGGCGATAGAAAGCAGAACGTATATGCTCATATCTGCGCCTCGCTCGTTGATCGCTTTCATTTTTTTCATTCAATGCAAGGCCAAACACGGGTAGGTATTGCAGCAGATGATAACGAACATAGCCGGTATCAAATGTACTTGCATAGAACGACCATCTCTAAGAACTGAACCAGAATGCCAGCGGCAGCCGACGGAACTTTCGCGAGCACATTTGCGTTGTATGCGGACTAAATCGTAATGTTAAATAGGAAATCAAACGCATACTTGACTAAACACATGACGTTACGTGTCTTGAAGTGGTCACGCTCTATTTCACAGGTGAGAATGCTCACTGACTGCGTAAAGAGCTCATAAACGGCTGCATAAGCCCCGTTTCACATAGACTCGACTGGCGAAGAAGGCGGCAATATGGCGGCTCCGCTAGCAGACGACAGAGTTGTCTCCACTCTGGGACGGCGGCAGCCAACAACATTGAGGCACTCTACTCTCGTTAAGAGCCGTATCTTGAAATTAACGTGGCAAGAGGTTTCAAGGCACCCAGTTCTAAGAGGTCGCAAAAGTGAACGGGCCTTAAAGCACTGCCTACATCAATGGACCTTTTCCGAGAAGCGTTCTGCGCGCGCGCGAGCGCGCGATGCCAAGCGGCGGAAGTCGGAACGAAAAATCAAGGAAATTAAGGAGGCTGTATATCAGCGAGTAGAACACGTAACTGCAGCATATATATAATGGTGTTACACAAAAAAAGAACGTCGACGGAACAGAAAACACGGCGTTCGGGTGGACGTCACGGATGCCCCTCTTTAAAGGGGCGGTGCATTGATTTTAACACTGAAAGAATGTGCAGCTTGTATTTTTTATATTGTTTACTTAAGCATAAGTGAGAGAAAAAGTGCCACCATACCCCAAAATACCTCTATTTCGCTGCGTAATCGCAAACTAAAAAACGCTTTTTTCTCAACCTGCGGCCACATGGTGGCCGCAAATGGAACCTGTGGTGTGACGTCATTCGGAGTGGTTTTTGTAAGTGATAGTGTTAGGCAATTGTAAGCTTGATTTAAGGTTAAGTTTAAAAAATCGTGTTGTTTAGGCATGCAGAAACGCTTCAAAAGCCTAATATTGCCGCTAAAAGATTTGTGGCGCCATCTACCGCAAGTCAACCAAACCTGCCGTCACCGACATCCGTCGACGCCCGAGGCGCCTACGGCGGCTGCACGAGCAACCCGGACGTTTTGTCTTTCCCTCGCTCGACAGAGTGCGTTGGTCGCGGTCCGTAGTATCGTGGTATCGTTATTGTTCCTGGTGTCTCGACCTCGACTTCGACTGCCCGCCAGTGGGGTGAAGCTCTCGGCTACTTCCGTCCCGCCGCGTATACTTATGACGTTTGTCCGGTCCGGCAAACTGCTTCCGATTGCCGCGCTCCCAGCGGCTGTTGGCACTTGTTATTTTATTTTAAATAAAATTGATTCATATATCTAATGAAGCGAAATAAAGGTGAAGTTGTTTTGAAGGTGTGAATGGCTTTGAAGCTTGTTATTGTAACTTTCTCTTTCACTCTTTCAACGTGTCTGGGCGCGCTTTCTCTCTCTCCGAACCCGCGCCTCGCGCCTCGAGATGCGCTGGCCGCTGGCGCCGGGAAGTCGGTGGACCGTTAGAACGCGCGAGGGACGCGAGCCGGCGAGTTGTTTCGCTTCTGGGAGTGCGTCGCGGCGCGAGATTCGTCCCGCGTTCGTGCGCGCGCGGCTATCTTTTCTTTTTCGTGGGAACTTGTTGTTGGTGTAATGTGATCAAGCATGGATTTTTGTCATCAACACACAACCTGATGTGCCAAGTGGGGAAACAATGACTGCCGAAAGCCGGGATATCAATGGTTTCGAGTTCGAATGGACGTGCGGTACGCTCTTTTGGTCTTCTCTTGCCTAAGTTTCTGATTAGATGTTTGCAACAAAACCTAACTGTCGCAGCGGTAGTGAGTATTAATTGTTTGATTTTGGCAATAGCTACAATGGTTTCCAATCACAAAACCAAATCCTATCATTGTTCAGGATTGCTCTTCACTCGCCGCGAGAAATCTGTCATTGTCAAATTACTGGAGACTTCCGTGTAGACTTTGTCATATCAAGATCGAGCACATATGCTCACTTTAAAAGATGGCAAACTTTTTGCTCTGAGCTGTTTATTTGGCACCGTTGTCAGCGATTCACGCGTCTGTTCGCGAGGAGTGAAAATATGAGCCTAAATATTTTTCGATTACTGTAACTGAGGATGAGCGATCCGCTCTGGTTTCCCGTTTCGTTTAGCAGTGACTCACTCCTAAATTTAAGTGATAATATTAAAAACGAATGGGCAGGTTCTCGATGAAGACTCAATACCAAAGAGCTGAACTGTTTTTCTTGGTACTCATTGCTTAGTTTCCTTTAGTTGCAATTAAGACACCGTCGTCGGTCTTTACTTATATGCTTACTTATATAATCAAATTTGCAAGGACGCATATCATCACCTTCGTCGCACGTAACCTTAACGTTTTATCCTGTTTTGTTGTTCATTTCTTTGTTTCTCGTGTGCAAAACAGTGAGAAATTTCGTCTGTATTTTCTACTGTCTGCTGAATAAAAATGAACGTAAAAGGACAAGCATTGCATATTTTTTGTGTATGTGTCACTTTCGTTGCTTTGCTAGGTTTCTGCTGCTTTGCTGCTGGTCTCGCTTTTCAGTGCTGGCTTGTGTGCGTTTCAACGCACATTAACCAGCATTGAAATGCGAAAACCAGCCGCAAAGCAGCAGAAGCCTAGCAAAGCAACGCGCAAACCGGGCAAACAAAAAAAAAAAAAAAAAAGCTACAATATATATATTTTTAACTCTAGGTGGCGCAAGCTACCGCCCATCCATCCAAGCACAATGGCGCTGCCGTGCAGTTTCGGTTTTGGTTTCGCTGTGCCGCCATGTTGATTTTAGTACAGCCACCAGATACCAGGGGATTCAAATGGCGCTGCGGCCTCCCAGGGTCTTCCAATTTGCGTTCCATGGGCGGTATAGGAAGTTGCACTCCTCTCGCCGCACAAGTCCAACTGACTTACTATACGCAAGCATCTTGCGCTCGACGTCGTTCAGGACGAGCGTTTCGCCGCAGTAAGGTTGCAACGCCTATTGGCTGAGAGAAAAAAGCAAAAACAAGCAAAACAACACAAACCGGAAGTGACGAAAGTTTTTTTGTTTTGTTCGTTTTTGCTTGTTTCAATTTTATTTTTTGTTTTTACTTTTTGTTTCTCCAAGTGTTTGTTGGGTGCTTTTTGGAGCGGTCGCGTCGGTTCCAGCGGTCTTTCTTGTATTATACGTGGTCGTGTTATGTGCCGTCGTATTGCCGAGTGGAGTTGGTCGTGATATTCAATGCTTGGGAACGAGCGTCGGCAGTGAAGTTCACAGCGCATTTATGCAAGCTAGCAGGCCCCGTCTCGCTACATGGAGGCCCGTGGGACGCTTGTTCGGAACGTAAAAGGTGAGTGGAATTTACCTACTCTGGTGGCGTTCGATCGTCGATGCGACACCGCAGTGGTGGAATTTGATAGCGCTTGGCTACCTCACGTAGCGTCGGGGACAAAGAAGATAGTAGAGATAATCAACGGGAGTGGCATGTGGCTCCCGGGTGCCGCCTGCGCCGCATTTGCATTCAGAATCGCACTTAAAGAAGGACCAAGCGCGTTGGGAATGTCAGCTTTTGACGAGCTCGTTCAGTCACAAAAGCGTTCTGTCGAAAGACGGGATTTACAAACAGATCACGCTTCGCGAATTTCCCTCCCGGCGCGTCGAATTTGTGGCGGGTAATAATGTTACTGTTCATCCTGGTAGGCCTGCGATGGTGTTTTCTGCACAAATGCTGTATTCTGCCTCGTGGTACATTCACACCTGCAGCAGAACTCCTAAGCGATTCTGCTACAGGTTAATCGCGAAGAGTTGGGCTCTTCCATAATGTGCATGTTAAAGTGACAACAAAGAAGTGCCTCTCTGTTGTACTTTTTTGGTATTCAACTGGTTGTATTTTCTACTACATTTTGTTCAGAAAGCCACTGCGAGACAGGCATTATTGATGTATACTATCCAAAATAATTCTTGAGCATGAGACGAGGTAACAGAAATACTTCTATATGTGCCTGCTTTTTGTGTTTTTGCAAGACAAGTTTTTGTGTGCTTCCTTTAATGTTTTTGCAATTCACTGGCTAGACCACTCTTCTCATGGTTATTGTTTTGTTGGGTGCAAAATTTTCCACCCCAGGTGTCTGATGCTTGCGGCTGATGGCTTCTACCTACATGCATCAAACAGCGGGCCTGCACCTTCGCCGAGAAAGCAGTAAAACAGTTCTGGGTAACTGCAGCGACTGGGTCACCGATGCCGTTCCACTTCCTGCACTGCACTCCGCGTGGGTCAAAGGGCCAGCGCATGCCTTTTATGGGTTGTCGCCAGCCATAGTGAGTATGGCTTGGAGTCACGTCCTGCGAGTGAAATGCTTGTCACCTGAGTGGGGGGGGCGGGGGAGTTGCCGCCGCCGCCGCCGTTGGTGGGGCTATGATGGTGGTCTGCGATGACAGACCACCAAGCACCATTGCACTGTTCCTGGATGAACTAGCCGCTCTTGAGGAAGAACAGGGTGCTTTGGGAAGAGCTATGGTGTCCGCTTTTTCACTAGCTCCAGCTGTCGCCACAGGCATTTTGTGGAAAGGAGCAACATCCATGAATGAGTAGACGGCGCTGAATGGCCGCAAGGGGCCTCGCTTCTGATCGAGGGGGTCAAGATAGTCCCGTTTCAACAGAGGTACCTATTGGGGTATTGTACAACACAGGAAATAAAGGGCCCTAAAGTTTTCTACCTCGACGAGGCGTGGGTTATGGCAGGACCAATTTTCTCAAAGGTGCAAGTTGACACAAATGCGGCTTTGTTCTGTGGACACCTTCATGTTTGGTGGCACGAGGCAGTCATTGCTTAACCCTGCTTAAAGATCAACGACATGGACTGGTCAAGGGTGGCATGCCTGAGTGGGACAGTAGAAGGCTGTTATATACCAACTTTAGACTTCATTCACCCCTTAACTGACAGGGCACTGGAGGCTACATGCTCGGTGAACCAGCCGATTGTCAGTCTTGCATCACTTATCATGCCCCTTTCTCATACTGATGTGCAGGTCGGACATGAGGCAATAAAAGCTTGGCCCACCAACCACATGGCTCCTTCCGCCCTGTCAGCGTAGGAGTAAATGGAGTGTAGGGGCGGCAGAGTTGGTGGAATCTGCTGAGTGCTTCTGGCGTAGCAGTTCGACAGTGGTGAGTTACTAGAGCACAAAATGCAATACCGCACTTTACTCTGAATGCTGCGAGCCATCGGAGTCAATCCAGTGCCGAACGTGCGTCACGTGGCCTGTCCGTTGGGCGCAACGGCACGTCGAGCAGTGTCATCTGGCAGCGACAAAGAGTTGGATTGGCTCCGGTGGCTCGTATCGTCGGCTGCGGTACAACACAAGGTGAAACGGAGTAGAATGTGATGGCGTGTTGCATCACAGAAGGTGAGCAAAGTAAACAGATAAAAGTTTGATTTTTATAATGCCTTTAGAGCGCATCACAGGCACCCCAGGATGGGCGAGAAGAAACCTCCTCGCCCATCGATATATTGACGGGGGACCGGGGGTAGAAGGGCCTCTGGGGACTGGGCGGTGCCGAGAACAGGCAAGTGTGTGCGACCGGATTTCGGGTAATCGTGGGAGACGAGGCCTGGGGTCCCTCTTTGTGTTTAGCTTTGGCTTTACGTGCTAATATCGGTGTAATGTCGCATGTCTTTGCAGTTTAGATTGAGTGTTTTTGAGCGTTGTGTTTTCCGAACAAATAAAAGGGAGCGAAATTCCCGCTCCCGTGAAACAACCAGGCTGGACTCTGGTTGTTTGACGGACCACGTGGGATCTGGCGTATCGGCGGCGGTATGCGATTTCCTACAATGTGTCCTTTAAAGGGGTACGGAAACATAAATTGAAATATTCAGATTTCGTTCGGATATGAGTCAAGCATGACGGATAATAACCGTAAATGATAATCGCACGTTTGTATTTTGAGCGATTGGCTATATTTTTCGTTCCAAACGGTGCACTCGAGCAAGCGCTCGAAAAGAAGCGAACGGAGAGCGCGATGCGTCATGGAATATTCGGCGCAAACAAAAACAGAAAGAAAAGACTTCCCGCGTTCGTGGAGTAGCAAAGCAGACGTGGTTATGAGCTTTGCCCTTGGTGGCGTTGTCAGCGTTGTGGTGGTGTTAATAGCGTCAGCGAGTTACAACCGAGCCGTTCGCAGTACCCGTGGTGTGACGGGCGTGTGGCTGGTCCATGGAGCACGTAGCTTCCACAACACTGTCAGCTTAGGGCTGAACGAGGTGGGGAAAGCGACTTTTGTTTGAGTTTTGAGGGACGGGCTAATCTTCTAGGGGGAGAATGGTTGTTTCCGGTTGCACGAACGAGGGTCCGAGAAAGAGAGGAGTCCTCCCTTTCCGTCTTCTTGGACTATTTGGTACAATACGCGATTTGTGAGTTCAGGAGGAAAACGTTGAAATGCCAAAGGGCGGCGCTGCTCCGAAGGAAACTGCTGCGTCACGACTACGTAGCAGTTTCCACAACGTTGCTAAACTACCTCCCAAATAGGCTCCGCATACATCCACCAGGTGCACATTGAAAGTCGTTTATTTAGCTTTAAAATTATTTTTCTTGTGCTTTTCAAAGGAAGACTGGTGTTTTTGAGGTTAGGGTGCGACATGCAACACATTAAAGTTAAAAAATGAGCGCTGAAATTTCGTTTCCCTACCCCTTTAAGTTTCATATATTTTGGTCTTGCATTTTAACCACTATTGTATAACTTGTTCACACCATTGTTTAACATGTTTGTTTCCTATGGTTGCATCTACAATTGCACTGTGTAATGCCCCTGGCTCCGAGGGTAAAATAAAGGAATAGAAACAAACCGATTCTGTAAGCTGCCAAGTTCAATTACGATCTCTTTCTGGATATGTACTGTATAGACTGAGCACCGGCCCTGGACAAGCGCAAGTCCATTGCCACAGACCGAATGCCAGCAGAGCTGCCGAGCCTCGCTTGTGTTTGGTCCCATGGTGGTGCACATTAGAGGCACTGTGTGGGCCTACTTTTCGAGGCCAGTCCCGGGCCTCCTGGCAACCCGTTCTGTTCGTCCTGACAACAAAGTGCGCTTAGTCAGCATACAAAGACCACTGTTACACTTGTTTGAACAAGGTTGCAGCTTTAGCGGGCTGCTCGACTGCCATGTTGTAGCAGCATTTTTTGAAAACGAGTTTCTTGCGTAGAGTTTCTTACGTAGGCTGCACTCAATTAGAAGGCTGGGATTGAATCACATTTGTCCCAATCTGTCTGCCAGAATGTGTGAAAGTAGAACAGATAGCACATAGTTCTTGGTAGAGCAGCTCAAACTTGACCAAGGTTTACGGTAGGCCTGCACAGTGGTTTAGATAGAACACATCTAATTTCACTCTCCTTTATCACAGTGTGGAGCTAAAAACTAGTGTGCCCTACCAGCTGGTGGTGGTGTGGTGGCCGGTACTTTGCTTGCAGGACTTAATTGAGAAAAAGTTTTCGCCTTTTGCCAAGTTTCACTGAGGCACAGTATAGTTTGCTGCCTGATGCGATCGTAGAGCATGGATCCACCACTTAGAGCTACATGAGACTGGTTTGATCAAAATGAGAATTATATATTGTCCTTTCAGAAATACAAAGTAGTAAACTTTATAAATTGCCATAAAATTCTTTTCTTCTTTTAAGCTTTCTTTTTGTGCAAACAACAAAAAGCTTTCTTTTTGTGCAAACAACAAACACCAACAACTGGCATTGAATTAAAGTATGCCTAAAGTCGGCAAGCCTTTGAACAACTCTATCGCATGGCCGCAAAGCAAGAAGAAAAAAAACATAGCATATCGTCTGCTTTTTTTCCCTGCTCTCGCTTCGGACCACTGGTATGCCGATAGAGCAAATAGTCGTAACCTGTTATAAAATAAGGTGCCTAAGTTGTGCACATAAGGATGGCATACAGTTAGGTAATAAAAATAAGTGTCAGACGACACTTCACAAAGCAGAACAGAAATTTGCAATAAAATGCGGCAAAGAAAACAACAAAAAACAATATGCCTTTGCCTAGGAGCGGAGGGGAGAAACAATTTGAAGCCACTTTATGGCGGCTGTGTCATGTGATTCCAAGATGGCAGCGCCTATGCAACGGTGGGTGAAAAGATCTAGAATTTTAGAAATAAATTGAAGGGATGGCATGCAACCATTGGCAGGGGTCTGCTCTGCTGGCTCGGATGCGACAGGGGTTCACCATCACTCTGATGCAATCACTGTACCAAAGTGCTTGCCCTATTGTGCTGCACTCTACTTCATCAAAATAGAGAATTTGCACCACCAATGTTCTGAAAAATATATTTCCTCAATGCTCAAACTATTTGCTAAGGCTTCGTTATATGCCACTGTCTTATAGCAGATAGTTTTCAACTTTTGATTATTGCTTGATTTACTGTAGGTATGAAAACTTTTAGGAAACTGCAGCAGCTGACCACATGGTCACCCCCTGGCCAAAGCGAGGGGTGACCTCCAGCCTGTTTGGTAGCCTAGCTTGTAGCCCAAGCTACTGTTGCATTAGTAGCAGACTGCATTTGGAAGACAGTGTGGCTGTAGCTAGCTTCAGTTGCTGCATTGGAATGTGCATCTATTGACATTAGGTGACCATTGCAGACAGAACTTATTGTGCAGGGGGAGACTGGTGTGGCGAGATCAGGTATGTGGGCTCCTTTGCAGTACTTTTCAATGCGGCCGCAGAACATAGGATTCTTAATAAAGACTGAAAGTAGATGGCAGATATTTTCTGGCACCTAATATTTTGACAAGCCTTGCATGAAAGGCTTTTCTTTTTCTTACCTGGAATATGGGGCTGAAGTATCAGACTGCCCGTGATGTCGCAAACAAAAAAGAATATCACCAGAACATCTCTGTGCTAATAGTCGCTGACAAGATGAGAAATGCAGGGCATCTCTTAATGCCCAACCTCCAGCAAGCACTTATCGCCTTTTCTCATGCTTTCGCTCTGCGTAGATTGTTGAGGCTTGCAAGATGCCAAAGCATTGCCAAATGTAGGAAGCTCCTCCCTGCCATTCTCGTCTTACATTTGGTCCTCGAGGCACACTCCAAGTTGGTACAAAAACATGTGATGGTCTACTGAACACCCAGACACAATTCGAGCGATATGTTAGATATCGTCGTTAACGGAATGCGAATGGCTGGGAGTGTCTTACAAATGTCCGGCCTCTATGCATTGCCGAAGGTAGGAAGCTCATGCTGGAGGCAGGGAACTGAGGTTTCTCCCAGTGTCCTCACCTCGTGAGCGACTTTTAAAAGTGGCAATGCTACACCATGCAATAACGTTTTTTACGAAACCAATTTGTGGTTGATCTTATCAAAAGCATGTTATAAATCAAAATAAATTATATGAACTTGCTTCAGTCAAAAACAAATGGTGCTGTGTATTCAAATTTACATAAAATAGTTTTTCCTGAGCAACCTTCGAAAAAAAAGTCCCATGTCTGTGTATAACTATCTAGACACTTTCAAACGAGCATACAGTAAGGAAACGAGGCAATGAATGTCTACCCTATACATGTCACCAGCGTCCTTTACTTGTACTACGAGACCTCTTCCAGCACAATGGAAGATCATGATTTCTCGGAGATGAAATGCATGCTTGAATAAAGGGGCAAACAAATCGGCCGCCCTTAACAATGAAACAAGATATAAAATCTGCACTCACAGAAAAGCCTGGTTTTAATTTCTTTATTGCTTATAACATTTTGGTATCAACTGGATTGATTGCTGCAATGCTATTAGTCAATATTGGTGAAAAAAAAGATGTGCTTGCATTGACCAAAGTGTGAACATTGTAAAAACATTTTTCAGCAAACACAGATCTCCAACAATATCCGGTCCCGCTGAGCAATGGTAGCAATACATGTACAAACATTCTCACATCTAGGTCAGTTGACAAGCTTCTGAAAACGCCAGACGCCTTTTTGCGGTGCGTCTGCTCAGTGGCGCCTGCCACACTATCAGCCCGCCCTATGGACAGATCCGGTGGAATGTTCGATGCACATTACCTGTAGTGAAAAGTGATTTTATTGTGGTTCTTATAGGCTCTTGGGCACCTGTTTCCGCATTTAGCGGTGTTGCCGTCTATGTAACTACCTCGCTAAATTTAGCGGGAAATTGAATTGGTGTTGAGGTTACGTGACGTCAATTTTCCCGCTAAGTCTAGCGGAGAAACTGAATTTGTTCATGGGTGTTAGTCATCCGACGTCATTTTCCCCACTAAATTTGTGTTGGGTCACCTGACGTCAATTTCCCCGCCAAATTTAGCAGGGAAACTTAACCCACTAAATTGGGCAGGAAATATAGCTAACATTTTCTGCTAAATTGGAGGGAAAGGAGATGTAAACCCTCCCCTCCTCGTCAAGTGCTGTGTTCTCTTTTCGCATTACAGAGAATTGTAAACGTCTCATTTTTTTTAACGCTGCTCTTCCGTGGAGCTTGTCAACCGATAGATATGAGAACATTGGCGTGTACCGCCTGAGCGGAGACATCCGTTTTCCCAAGCACCGGTTTTGAAACCCCCCTTTTCTTGAATCCTTTCAAGAAGACGCTCAGTTAAAGGGCAACTCCACTCCATACTTTCGAGTTTGGGATTATGACTGTTTTTAGTGCAGTCAGCGTCCCTGAATTGCAAGGTGTCACTTTTTCTCGTTATTGTGCGTAGTTTTAAAGATATCGACGCCTTAAAGTTTTGTTTGGGGCGCGGCCAACAAAACCGAAACTAGCCGCTAGAGGCCCCGGCAACACTGGAAATCAGCCGCTATGTGAACGTGACGTCAGGATCGTTCTCGTTCAACGAGTACACAGGCCGAGCGGCACCTACTTCTGTTGCGCTAGTCGTCTAAAGATAGGAAGTAAGCCGATTTTGTTTTAATTCGGTGTACGTGGTAGTTATCCAGCATATGTAGCAAGAGTTAGTGCGTATACCCAAAAGCTAGCGACTGGAAAACCCGTGAACTCGTACGGTGCCGTACTCGGCGGCCGTCGCCGTGCGTGCGCTATGCCGTACCCGTTGCTTGTATACCCAAAAGCTAGCGACTGCAAAACGAGTGAACTCGTTCGGTGCCGTACTCTGCGGCTTTTTCCGTGTGTGCAGTCTTCCATACTCGTCGCTAGGCCTGAATTGTCATCGGGGCTCCGTGGATGGAGCGGCGTTGGTCTACGCTGCGCTGCCGGTGACGTACAGTACTGGAGGTCCTCTCGCTTTCGCGCGGCGGGTCAGTTTGAGACACGAAGCCTCAAAGCCCGAACACATATGTGCTGGGCTGTGCGCGTCTGTATTTTCTTTTTTGTTTCCTCGGGCGCGTAAAAGCCGGAGTCCAAAGTCCATTTGCTGAACAGCGTTCACCCACACCTTCTCCAATTTCCGGTCCGTTGGAAACTTGTGAAAAAGCACCTCCGTGCTGCGCAGCGGGTTGTTTGAGCATCCCACAGCGCTACAAATTTCATTCGGCATCTTTCGAGGAACTGCTGGGCAGTCTTGGGCGCACCGAGTTGCTCGCTAAAACGAGTCTTGGAGTCCTCGCAAGCAAATAAACAAAAGGCTATACCGAAGCTACATGGGCTACAGATAAAAGCAACGGCTAAACACGCCAATCACAAGCCAAAGTAGCGGTGGTAGCAGCTCAGAGAAGCGCACTCCGCGCAACGCCTGGACCGGAGAAAAAAAAAGAATGATACTGACGTCACGGCCCAATGTTGCTTTAGCGATCGGCCGCCCGCTAAGGAGCAGCGGCTCGCGGTGGGTCGCATATTTATCATCAGCATTAGTTGAGAATGCGGCGTCCCACGGACGTAATATTTTGGCTGGGGTCGTATTTTGTGTCACTACAGCGATAACAGTAATTTATTTCATTTTGAGTTTTGGCCGGAGTTGACCTTTAAGAGAAAATGGTGACAAACAACCTTTTAGAAAATTTGTTTTTAGAAATACGCAATCCACTGAACTTGGCTGCATGCTCTAGCATTTGCTTGTTCCGCCTTCGCCAATGACAAAGCCGAGCCGGTCAGTCAGCAAGTCGGTCGCTTGGGCGGCCAGCATGTTCAGAGTATGATAGACAAGTTTTCGTGCAAGTCACAACCCTGCTGTTTTCACAATAATAATTTTACGTTGTGCCTGGTTTAGGGCCTAACAAAGAAGAGTGGGTGCTCAAAGCATAGGTCAACAAGCCTCACTGAATCGTGCGGTAGCCTTTAGCGTCTTTCAGATTTGCTTACGACGATCGAATGGATTCACTAAACGGCGCTCCTCTACAACTGCTTGTTCTAGGTGCAGTACATTCTATTAGCATAAAATAAAGGCACACAGCTAAAGCACCTCAGTGATGCCTAGCAGGTAGCGAAACAAATTTCTCTAACAAAGCGTGCGTGGTTACCGAGACATCACGTTATTCAGAGTGCAGATGCCGAGTATAACCACTGTACAGCTTTGTCTCCGTATTTGCATTATCTTCCAAGGTATTGTCCAGGTACAGGCGGCACTGCCGAGCAGACAAGCAAATAAATAAATATTTAACAAAGGGTACTATTCAGTTTCGCACCAGCACTATTACCGTCTTGCTTCGGCAAAACAGAAGCGGTCCTTGCAATTGCGCAACATAAAAAGAATAGTGCAGGTAGAGCTGCATGGAACCTACGTTTCTGGATATTTGCTAGCAAAATAGCAGGTAGTGAAAACATGAAAATTAACCAGAAAGTGTGATGGGTTTGAGAAGGAAAGAAACGTAGACAAAAGGCAAGCAGTTCAGAGGAGACGACCCACCGAGCTCGACCTAACGCTGTAGGAACAATCTGAACCTGAAATACTACTTTCTGTACAAACACAAGATACCCACGATATTACACGATAAATAGCCACCAAAATTAACGTACCAATTAGGCAGTGCTGTTCGTAAGTCGCGTAAATCGCCGAAGTCACAGAACGTTCACGAAACAAAACGGCCATCTTAAATAAAAATCAAAATAGTGATGGTGATAGCGATGGGTCTTCTGTAAAAACTCCGAGGACAAATGTAATCACTTTTTTTCGTTTTCTTGTTTTAATTAATGTAAGGAACACATATTCATCTTAGCAGAAACTAAAATCATGGCAACAAAATAGCCTAAAGTTTGAACATTTAGTTGTCGAAATACACTTGGTAATGTCTATAAACCTTGTTTCAGTAATTAAATGCAAACAGAACACAGACTTGAGAGAGAGAGAGAAGTGTTGAAAGGAAAGGAAGCCTGGAACTTACTTGGAAACCCTTGCTGATAGCCTTTCCTTGCAAGTGTGAATGGTCAAGAGCCGATGCAATGATAGGCTGAAATACTTCGGGGACAGCATGCTTAAAGTGGCCAGAAATATTAAACGGGGTATATCTATCGTCTTTCCATCAAACATTTCGGAGTTTAATCTTCTCAATAATTACCTTCTCGCATGTTTCACAGTAATCCGAGGCATGGATTCACCACACTATTTTTGTCAAGTGTGGCATGAGGTATGCACCACCATCAGAAAAAAATATGACAATTTATTTAATTACGACAGGAAGCCACGAAAGGTGAAGATGGCAAGACCCGATCCACCAAAAAGGAGTGGGCCTAAGAGTGCAGTCTTGGTTCATGATTCACGACTGTAACCTATGATGAATGCAGAGAACAAAGGAGTCCATCGGGTCAACAGGAACCATTATCTGACCCGAACATGCAGGGCAATGCAGAGCAGGGGCAAATTTATGGGTCAGCCTGCGGGGGAAGAGAGATGATATCATGGGCAAAATGTTGCCCAGATCTGTTTTGTTAACCTAATATTTGTTATGTCACTAAACACCAACGTTACTAAAACGCTCAGTTGGAAAACTCACTCTTGGAACCTGGACCGCTGGCGTTCACCGAGACAAAACTAAATACGATAACAGCGCCACCCTTTTGCGACGAATTAAAACATGCAAGTTGTTTTATTTAGCTACTGCAAAATGACCCTGCGAGATGGCACCACGTAGAGTTCCTGTATAGGCTCTTTACAGGAGCCATAGTTGCATGACTGTTTTCCACGTACCGCCGCACCGCTACTCACCGAGATGTGATCATGTGAGGAGCAGACTCAAATGCCGTGCACGAAAGTACACATTGCACGTACCCTGGCATACGTTCCCCTACTTTTGAGCGCACCGTGCTGCCATTCGCTGGATTCAGTCACATCAGGAGCAGGCTCCATATGCCGTGCAGGAAAGACGGCGCTATGGAGATGAACACGCAACTCTGGCTCCCGTAGGGAGCCTATACAGGAACTTTAGCGCCACTGGCTCTTCTGCGACTCGACGGAACCACTAAGTGTAGCCGTGGAGTTTCCTTAGTGGCTGCTGTGGGAGAAATGGCGGCGTTGCAACAGACTTCTTCCAAAACCGACGTGCCCCATCGCGGTGAAATACCACGCAGTGCCCTCTGGGAACTAGTTGGCCAATTAGTTTTGGTTTCGACTGAGCAGCTTCATCTCATGCTATCACGCCGCGACCGAATACGCTGCTCGCGTTTTTGATTATCTGAATTTTTTTACGAATGTACAATACACTCATTCTCGAGCGATACAAAACGAAGACCGGGGCACTTTCCTTGGTTCCAAAAACACCGGATATTATGCGTGCATATGCAAATGTAGTAAGACGTGGCTTAGTCACGTCACCCCACGAGTGCATCTTTGAGCTCAGTGTCAGTAATCTTGTCCAGTACCACTGAACTACAACTGAAATTTGGTCACCTTGAGCCCTACACATATTTTGTTTGCCAAACGTACGCTTCTTGTTACTTCATTGGGCGAAAAGCAAGCCACATCCTCACAGGAGTATCAAAGTTGAGCCCACCGTTGGCGCATTAACTTTTAAGGAAACACATTAAATTCAACCTCACTACTACATAAAAGGTACTATGTCTTCCTCGTGTCATCACATATCTCACACTCAAATTTTAAGCTGATAGAAGATTAAATTTTCGCAAACGCTAAGATCGGCTAGCTATGACGGGGGCCCTAACAAGCGTCCCCTACTCCTCACTAAGCCTTCTTGGACGAGCTTTTACTAACGCCCAAGATCTGTGCCTGAACGGTGTGTCTGAAATTATCTTGGCATACTCAGTCAGGAAGAAAGCAAACACATAACAAATATTATGGCTTTTAGCAACTGTCAAATGCGCATTGAATAATTTTGTTCGTTCGGCGCACCGCAGAATTCATGCCCGTCCAGTGCACTTCCGGTGAACGGTGCAACATTGTTCACACAAGTGCTCGACTTCTGCTTTCTTTTTTTGTATGTGCGAATGTACCTATATTATTACAGGATAACTTTATTAGCATACGTGATGTTGAATACTAGTGGAAGGGGAGCGGGCGGGTGACTTCACTTCGTGCAGTGCTGCGGGGCAGTACAGATAAGAGATGAGAAGTGTGTTCGAAGGGAGCTTTTCAATGGCGCGTCCGCGTTTTACTTCGCATACTCAGGCGTATTAAGAAAAACAGTAATTGCAAAAAGTTATATTTCGTCTATGGATGCACGAAAAACAACAACAAAAAAAAAACAAAAAAACTTCCTGATCTACAACACTAATGTAAAGGCGCGAGCTCGATGTATGCATACTTATTGGTTGCTACAGCTTGTTGATTTGTACACAAGCAAGATCCCCCAGCTTCGCAGCGTCAAGATTCCCAGCACTGGCTCGTCCACATACCTCGAAACGCTAACAAAAAGGCTCAAGTACAAAAATACAACAAGCATTTATACATCTCAGGCTTGTGCTAAAGCTTCGAGGTCTGGCCATTTAGGTTAGTTTAAAGACCACAAATGGCATTCTCGGGACCAGAAAATATGAAATAACGGCCGTTTATAGTCCACACTCCGTGTATAATCTCTTGTCGATGTGTCGATCGAAACCGAAACCATGCCACTCTCCTCCCTGGCTAACTAGGTCCCAGAGTGCAATCCGTGCCGTGTTGCATGCAGGAATTTATGGAAGTAGTCTATTGCGTTTAATTCGGTTCTCGAGTATGGATGGAAGCCACTAATCATTTCTTCCTAACAAAAGCTGGCATATGTAGATTTTTCACTGAAAAAAGTTAACCCTGGGGGCCCTAGTCCCCCCACCCTTAAAATCTGCCCATGATGCATGTGCCAAGAAAATGAGGGAGAAGAGTGGAAGAGAGCACGCAGGGACGTCAGGACACCCGAGCTCTGGTTAGAAGGATTGGTGGGTACACCTAAAGCTAGCTGCCTTCGTCTCCACTGCACTCGTCGAGGACGTTTGGATGCGAGAGCCAAACACTGGACGCCCGCATTCTGCAGTCGAACGTGTTCAACGAGTGCAGAAACAAAGGCTGCCTTTATCCCCACTGCACTCGTCAAACGCATTTGAATGCAAATGCGAAACGCTGGACACCGACGTTCTGCACGTGCAGTACAGACAAAGGCAGTTAGCTTTAGGTCTACCCACTAATCGTTCCAATCGGAGCTCTGCGTTTTGACATTCCTGCACCCTCATCCTCTCCTCTCTCTCAATTTCTTGGCACATAGAGTTCTGGAAGTTTAACAACAGTGGCTAGTGAAAAATCCGACATGACATCCACAAAAAAAAAAAAGCAGCTTTCTTTGGGATTTTTTAAAGGTGTTCTAAATTGCACAGCACTCATAGGATCTCTTCGCACTTGACCCGTCGCCCGTAGCACACTTCAGGACTAATCGCCAGACGAAAGTCAATTCAGAAGACCGTCCCACACGATCTCGCAGGTCCCCCGAAAATGGGAGACGTGCAGAGGAGTGCGAGAGTAGGCCAGCAGGGTGGCATACTCTCCCTGACACGATTCGGAACGAGCAGGCTTAAAGACAGACGACTCCAGAAGGAACGTCCGCACGTCCGCAGCTTACGTTCCCTTGGGGGAGGGAAACCAGTGGCTCCCACAACAGACACTCACTTTTCCATTAACAAAATTATTGAGACTTCTTCAATACAGCCATCAAATAAAGCAATCGTGCTCAGCTGCTGAAGAGCTGCGCTTGTTTTGACGTTCAGTAGGTGCACCGAGAACTCCAACTGAGTTACTCCGTTCGGAGCTGAGGGAGCCGCTACTGGACGCACCATCACCACTACTGCAAGGGAGGTCACGTGGAAATATTGTGTCCCTGAACTGCTCCTGCCGCTTCAAACACCTTAGAGTTGTCAGAGCTGCTCATCGGTTTCAAGTCGTACCCAAACCCAGCAATGCGTGTCGCTGTGGAGGGGGGAATAACTCATCAGCTGCCCAAAAACTATATGAGTAACTTATCCCATGAGTAGCGGGCCTTATAGCAAGCTCGTTTCAAACGCACTGGCATTATGCGAGTCATCTCCCAGAGTGCACCGCACTCGCGGAGTGCCGCATGAAGAACCGGTCTCAAACTAACTTACCGAGTGCAGCCTGATGCTGTCACCATTTGCATTGTAGTAAGAGTGCAGACCTCAAACTGAAATTAGCGCTCCGCTGTTCGACATGACGGGCAGGAATGCGATTGTGAGTTGCTGCAACAGGCAGTTTATATCTGTGATGACTTCAAACAGCTCGGCTGTAAGAGATATTTACAGATGGCATTAGTTCCTGTCACAAGCTCAGTACAAAACAGCTGTAACTTTTTGTTGAACGATACACTGGAAAAAAACTGTTTGCGCAAAAGCTTGATCAGAGCAAACGCAAGAAATTTGAAGGCTAGGCACGCCTTGCGGAACAAAAGGATGCCCACACGACGCTTTCTCTGAAGCGTGCTCCTTCTGTACGAACAGCCCAAGTTAATTTTAGGGTTAGAATATTGTTTGCCAGCTTCACGCTATTTTGGATGGGTGTGAACTTGGTGGCGGGCTCAGTCTCGTCGTAAAGCGGTACTCGGTCTTGTTGACTGATATTGCCGTTTCGTTTGACACTGCGATGTGCAACACTCTCGAAGCTAGCTAGCTGTACGGCACATTTCAGTCTTGATTATCGCCGCTTGTCCAGAAAGCTCTGCGACACTTGTTACAAATCCAAGCTATTACCCTCTAGAATCCAGACATAATTTTTAAAAAGTGCAGGACTGTGGAGAGGCAGTGCAACTTGCTTTGATCAGAATCGTGGTGCGATCAACAAGAGCTTGTTTGACTCCTCGTCAAGTGACGGCATAGTGACTCGTGCCCCCGAACGCTTGGATGCCCATCAAGCACCAACGTCCTGGACACATTCTGTTGGAGAACTTTTGCAAGTGTAATCCTAGGGCTACCTTTGCTGCTTGTAGTGCTACTAGAGTTGGAATGAAATTCCATGTCCAGCATTGAGTCTCTGCCATGGTGTTTGCCAAGCTGAAAAACTGTGCTTCTGTGTTAGCAGCCAGTCAAACAACAACTGTGCCAAAAACAGCCCGTCGTTGAGAAAAGGGTGAAACTTCCTCATTTTGAATGTGATTCAGCTGCATGAGCGAGAGTGCTTGCCAGGGTCACGGACCTGCACCAATAGGTTTATTCCCCTCAAACTTTTTGCTGAAAAGGGTGTAGACCTATATTCAGGATTTGGAACAGTTTGATTTGGTGCTCGGTCGTGCAGTCACTCAAGTCCGGAAATATAGGGACTACAGGTCTTTGGGCTCTTAAAGGGGCCCCCCGGAGCGTTCTGCGATGGTCTATTTATGGCGGTAACTCAATCTACAGGCTCTCAGGATCCTAAAAATCATAAAATTACGGTCATGCGTGGCGGATTTCCCTATTAAAGTTGCTATCAAAGTCCCCGGCAGGCCCCCCCTTGTGAGATGACCCCGGAAAATGGGAGGGGCATCTCTTTATGCGTCAGCCAATAGCAAGTGAAGGATTCTGGCGTCTCTGCGCGTCACCAACGCGGCCGACCGCCGATCCGCAAAGGAATCTCTCGAACACGTGCGGACCGTCGTCGTCAAGGAGCCCGGACTTAGTGCTCGGCAGTCGTCGTTCGTCGCACCGCACCGTCGCGCTGCTGCTGCAATACGCAGTCGCATTGCACAGATGACAAGGAAAAGTTTGACTCGTTGACGTGGAAGGATCGCAAAGCTGGCTTCGGAGTCAGGATCCATGGGAAGAAGGAACACGTGTCCCGCAAACGCACGCCTGCAGACGCCCCGGGAAGCAGACAGCCGACGCATCACCCCCTAGCAAGAAGCTTGCGGGGAGAAAACATAGTTCGCTGGTTTTGGAGCGATAATTGCGGACTATGTTTCCTGCACCAAAATCATGTTACGTTTTTCTCAAACTCTAATTTAAAACAAGCTTAAAAAGTGTTGCAATAATAACGTTCGCATTCACCCCGAGATGCAGCATTTCCATTGGTCAAGTTTTAGCGATGGGCAGGGAATGGGGGATTGTCTTCCATGAGAAAATAGTCCCGATATATTTCTTCTGCAATCTGCTTAATAAACGGTTTTGTAATCTAAAACTTTGGATACATATTAACTTGCACCTACTACGCAATATAACAACATAAACAGACGATCGCAGAAAGCTCCGAAGGGCCCCTTTAAGGACACCGAAAGAAGGCAACAAAAAGCTAAAATAGGCACTCTAAAAATCAAACCTTTATCTGTTTACTTTGCTCACCTTCTGTGATGCAACACGCCATCACATTCTACTCCGTTTCACCTTGTGTTGTACCGCAGCCGACTAACGAGCCACCGGAGCCAAACCAACTCTTTGTCGCTGCCAGATGACACTGTGCTCGACGTGCCGTTGCGCCCAACGGACAGGCCACGTGACACACCTTCGGCACTGGATTGGCTCCGATGGCTCGCAGCATTCAGAGTAAAGTGCGGTATTGCATTTTGTGCTCTAGTAACCCACCACTGCCGAACTGCTACGCCAGAAGCACTCGGCAGACCCCACCAACTCTGCCGCCCCTACGCTCCATTCACCTCTACGCTGACAGGGCGGTAGGAGCCATGTGGTTGGTGGGCCAAGCTTTTATTGCCTCATGTCCGACCTGCACATCGGTATGAGAAAGGGGCATGATAAGTGATGCAAGACTGACAATCGGCTGGTTCACCGAGCATGTAGCCTCCAGTGCCCTGTCAGTTAAGGGGTGAATGAAGTCTAAAGTTGGTATATAACAGCCTTCTACTGTCCCACTCAGGCATGCCACCCTTGACCAGTCCAGTCGTTGATCTTTAAGCAGGGTTAAGCAATGACTGCCTCGTGCCACCAAACATGAAGGTGTCCACGGAACAAAGCCGCATTTGTGTCAACTCGCACCTTTGAGAAAATTGGTCCTGCCATAACCCACACCTCGTCGAGGTAGAAAACTTTAGGGCCCTTTATTTCCTGTGTTGTACAATACCCCAAGAGGTACCTCTGTTGAAACGGGACTATCTTGACCCCCTCGATCAGAAGCGAGGCCCCTTGCGGCCATTCAGCGCCGTCTACTCATTCATGGATGTTGCTCCTTTCGACAAAATGTCTGTGGCGACAGCTGGAGCTAGTGAAAAAGCGGACACCATAGCTCTTCCCAAAGCACCCTGTTCTTCCTCAAGAGTGGCTAGTTCATACAGGAACAGTGCAATGGTGCTTGGTGGTCTGTGATCGCAGACCACCACCAAAGGCGGCGGCGGCAACCCCCCCCCCCCCCCCCCCCCCCACTCAGGTGACAAGCATTTCACTCGCATGACGTGACTCCAAGCCATACTCACTATGGCTGGCGACAACCCATAAAAGGCATGCGCTGGCCCTTTGACCCACGCGGAGTGCAGTGCAGGAAGTGGAACGGCATCGGTGACCCAGTAGCTGCAGTTACCCAGAACTGTTTTAATGCTTTCTCGGCGAAGGTGCAGGCCCGCTGTTTGATGCACGTAGGTAGAAGCCATCAGCTGCAAGCATCAGACACCTGGGGTGGAAAATTTTGCACCCAACAAAACAATAACCATGAGAAGAGTGGTCTAGCCAGTGAATTGCAAAAACATTAAAGGAAGCACACAAAAACTTGTCTTGCAAAAACACAAAAAGCAGGCACATATAGAAGTATTTCTGTTACCTCGTCTCATGCTCAAGCATTATTTTGGATAGTATACATCAATAATGCCTGTCTCGCAGTGGCTTTCTGAACAAAATGTAGTAGAAAATACAACCAGTTGAATACCAAAAAAGAAGTAGAACAGAGAGGCACTTATTTGTTGTACTTTAACATGCACATTATGGAAGAGCACAACTCTTCACGATTAACCTGTAGCAGAATCGCTTAGCAGTTCTGCTGCAGGTGTGAATGTACCACGAGGAAACACCATCGCAGGCCTACCAGGATGAACAGTAACATTATTACCCGCCACAAATTCGACGCGCCGGGAGGGAAATTCGCGAAGCCTGATCTGTTTGTAAATCCCGTCTTTCGACAGAACGCTTTTGTGACTGCACGAGTTCGTCAAAAGCTGACATTCCCAACGCGCTTGGTCCTTCTTTAAGTGCGATTACTCAATGCAAATGCGGCGCAGGCGGCACCCGGGAGCCACATGCCACTCCCGTTGATTATCTCTACTATCTTCTTTGTCCCCGACGCTACGTGAGGTAGCCAAGCGCTATCAAATTCCACCACTGCGGTGTCGCATCGACGATCGAACGCCACCAGAGTAGGTAAATTCCACTCACATTTTACGTTCCGAACAAGCGTCCCACGGGCCTCCATGTAGCGAGACGGGGCCTGCTAGCTTGCATAAATGCGCTGTGAACTTCACTGCCGACGCTCGTTCCCAAGCATTGAATATCACGACCAGCTCCACTCGGCAATACGGCGGCACATAACACGACAACGTATAATACAAGAAAGACCGCTGGAACCGACGCGACCGCTCCAAAAAGCACCCAACAAACACTTGGAAAAACAAAAAGTAAAAACAAAAAATAAAATTGAAACAAGCAAAAACGAACAAAACAAAAACTTTCGTCACTTCCGGTTTGTGTTGTTTTGCTTGTTTTTGCTTTTTCTCTCAGCCAATAGGCGTTGCAACCTTACTGCGGCGAAACGCTCGTCGCTCACGCCGTCCGCCCATGCCGCCATGTTGGTCGGGAATCGACGGGAGAGCGGGAGAGCGGCGAGCCTGGCGGCCTGGAGAGCCGGCGAGCGCTGGGGAAACGGAAGCTATAAGCACCCAACCGGAAACCAACGCCACTCCGAATGACGTCAGAGGCGAAGCTGGTGCCGCTTCAATGTTGAGTTGAGGGGTGCCAGAGATACCAATTTCTTTTATTTTTTTTAATGGAAACTAGGGCAAGCAGGAAAGAATAGTTTTCGGTCCTTCGTCTTATATGTGGCCGGGATCAATTCCCGCAATTAATTAGCCAAAGTCCGTAAATTGTTGCACCGCCCTTTTAAAGGGATTGTCCGGTCAAATTTTGTATTCGAGAAAACAATTGAATATCATTGTTATTGCCTCGAGAAGCATTGTACGTGCAATATCCGAATTTTATATGCCCCTCTGCGTGAGTAATTGAATTTATAGTGCTCATATAGCATTCTAGCGTAAACGTTGCTTTCGTTGCCAACATTGAAGCTCTGACGTCACAAAACACAAAGCGAGCATTTTTGTCTCGTTGTTTGCCCGCGAGTGAACGCTTCAGCGTGCTTCGTTTTTGTTGTTGTGCTCGACTTGTTTCGTGGTTGGGTGAGATTTTTGTTGCGCGGTTGGGTGCCAAAACCACCGGGCAGCACATGCGAGTCAAAACACGACGTTCCACACTTTTCCGCGAGATGTGAGGGACGAGCAAAGTGGACCGTTGCCGTGCGTAAGGACTGGGTTCCCGTCCAGATCGAGATCCTGCTTATGCAGCAATCATCTCACAGAAGAAAGCTACGAGCTGAGCTCTCAGCGGACAGAAGGCTTGTAAGCTGAGGTGTGATGCTGTGCCAACGATATTAAACTACGTCCACCCACTCCTCGCCCAAATCGGATCAGTCAATTTAGGTCTGTTCGATTCGCCTGAACTGGCTGAACTAGTTTAGCAGTGCAGGAACTGGTGCATTCGATTCAACCGTAAGTTGCACGGCCAATGCACTAGTGCTTTCGATTCATCCCAGGTCTGGTACTCAAAATCTTGCACCGGCTCCGGACTCGGTTCAGCGTCCGTGCAGAAGCAGACGACAAGAGCAGACGGCAATAGCAGAACTCCTCGTCCGTCCCTGCTCGCGGTGCCATTTTTCGCAGCGCTTGCTCAAATGTGCGATGTTTTAACGCCGATACGGAGGTTGCATTTCCTCTCATTTATGATAATAACGTACCCGCGGTGGACGCGGAATTGAGATCCTAACCAAGGGTAGAAATTTGCTTGATTATGATAATCTAAAAGCGTTTTAGGCGCCTGCTCGCTTAGGTTTGGCTCTTGAGTGTTGAAATATTGGATCACGTAAATTGTTTCTTTTTGATGCTATGTGGGGATTCACAGTGTTGATATTCTTACTTACAGACACGGGAAAGGTATTGCCCTCTTGATAGTCTCCGCCTTCAGTTGCTCTTGGATGCATATTGACGACTCCGATACATTGCAGAGGTCTGGGATTTAGTGCGTTGGCACTCGCATGTCCCCGTAGCTGGGCATAATACTGCGTGCTTTGTCCGCTGGTATCTATGGACGCCCACTAACGGGCCTGAGAAAAACACCGAGAATCGGCATTTTTTTGCTGATTCTCGCTTCAACTTGACGCCAAAGTTACGGTCGATAATTGTCTTGGCCAAGACGTACGCTATCGTCAGGCCTTCGTCTTCGAGGTGACCGGTATACCGACCGCGCGCTGCCGCCAGTGACTCCCTATGCAAAATCATCCTGATGCCGCGAACCTATCGTCGAAATGCAAAGATTCCCTTTGGGGGGCATTTGCCGCTACCTCCTTGACTTGTAACCGACTATGGTTCAGAACTTCCTGGCCAAATCGAACAGACCTTGATTATGCAGCGAAACCGAAACCAACAGCTTGGCCATCTCGAAGTGATACCAGAAGTTGTATTTAGCACACGTGCAGCCCGATATCTGTTTGACCCGCGTGTGAAAATGGAGCGTAGCTACGATTCACCAAGCTCGTCCAAGTCAAGTGACGAGTCCGACATGCATTTGAACGGTTCGCCGTTTGCCTTCGACCCGCGGACGTCGCCTCTGAGGGAATGACCCGCAGCCTCATCACCGATCCAGTGGATCCGCCGAAATGTGTACCCAGATGCCGCTTCGTGTACCTAAGTGCCGCTTCAGAGGCGAAATCTGCATCCTTTGCTTTGCAAGCGCCCCTAGTCCGATCGGTGTCTGTCGCAGTTGTGTTTGCGCGAAACGGCATACGTTTGCTCGAAGCTTATGGCTCTCTGCGAGTAACATCCTGCTAAAAGGCGTGACTCCTTCTGCACGTGCTTGGGAACTGCATTAAAAGAACCGTATTTCAGTAGGGTACTTCCTAGGAGACTATATAATTCGAAACAAAATATAAGACATCCATCGATCAACGCTTGTTATCCCGACCATCCGACAAACCTTTGCGTTTTGTGACGTCACGCAGCATCTACGGATGTCAGCCATTGACACTGGCGAAATTCGGGGTACAGTTTCGTACATAGGATCATGAAAGGTTTAATTAATAACTGGAGATCATATATCAAAATAAAAATGACGTTTGTCTATATGAAGGCTCCCTCGACGTAACGAGCGCAAGAACTTAAGTACTTCCGGTTTTGACCGGACAATCCCTTTAAAGTCGCGTTGGGCAGGCGCCGCTGCTCAGAGAGCGAAGAAACTGGTAGCGTAGCTCCCATTATCGATTGGTAGCGCAGGTAGGTCACTTCCTCGATTTTTAGTTCGTGCAGCCACCGCCTGGTGCCGTCGGTATGTGGAAAAGGTCCATTCCACTGAAAGCAAAGAACCCATTGCAAACATTGTACAGCACACTGGTTGAGGGCAAATCTCCTTCAACACGACTTTCCAGAACGCAGCAGCTACCGCTGTCAATTGCAACACTTTATGTAATCGTTCGCAATTTTTATTCTTTACGAGTACTCGGTTATTCATTCTCACCACGAGCACAAAGCAAGTTTTGC
Organism: Ixodes scapularis; assembly: GCF_016920785.2. Lineage (NCBI taxonomy): Eukaryota > Metazoa > Arthropoda > Arachnida > Ixodida > Ixodidae > Ixodes > Ixodes scapularis. The sequence continues at coordinate 133,646,903 of NW_024609879.1, read as the reverse complement.
TCATGGTTCATAAAGGGTGTGAAGGAGTTCGTACAAAATTAAAATGTCAGAGGAAAAAAAAAAATGTTTCGCCTTTGTAATGTTAAAATTAGGTAAAATGACAAATTAGGGAAATTACTGCAATTAAATGCACAAACTATACCCTACTTGTTTGTGCAGAAATGCACTAACAAGTATATCATAAAAGCCTATAGCTTTCATTTACCATATTCTTTTTAGGCGAAACAGAGTTTAGTATCACGATCGGCCAACCTCCGAGCCTAGTTTTCCCTTTAAAAGGAAGTTGAAGTGTTTCCATATCTGAGCAAAAACACTTCGATCATCTTTGCTTGGCCTCCAGGATCACGATTATCGAGAATCTTTTTCTATTTGGTGCATGGAGGGTGCAGAAAATCAGTTTCAAAGTATGCCGAAGCACCTCCATCCCAAAGCATTAAGTCATAAAAAAAGTTTTCGGAATCTCCGCTCTCGCACATCTTCAGCCCCTATCGAAGCTATGCACGCACATACTTGCTATTTTCAAAAAGGTTAAAAAAAAAATTACAGGACTCCTAAGCTTCGAGTGGATTACGATAGCTAAGTATTACGATAGCTCGTTCCCATGTCGATAGCGTGTCTGGCTCGCAACCTAAGGGCCGTGGGTTCAATACCCACCCGCCTAAAATTCTTCCAATATTTTTTAAGGCACATTAATTACTTTATAAAGTGAAATTGTTTGAGACATGCGCAAGGTCATGTGACTGCGATGTCATGACCCCATCAAGCAGTCAGGATTTTCCCATCACGGCACCAACGCCGACACTTCTGCGGTACGAGCTCCTTAAAGCTGTCGCTTTAAGATATGTTACGACTGGTGTCAGTGATATGGAATATAGCTAGCAATCTTGGGTTGCCAAAGGCATGGTAGCGCTTTTTTGGACGAGGACAAAAGAAAGAAAGACAAGACAGACACGAACACAAGACAGACACAGACTCGTGTCTGTCTTGTCTTTCTTTCTTTTGTCCTCGTCCAAAAAAGCGCTACCATGCCTTTGGCAACCCAAGACCAATACCAACTAGCCCAACATACAGCTTTGATAGCTAGCAAGCTTGCAATTGCACAAGCTGCCCACACCAGCGACGCACGCTTGGCAGCCAAAAGATCATTTTATGACGTAACGACTCGTCAGAGGTTGTTCTTGTTTTTACGTGTTTAGTTACATCTTCGGTGAAAACAAATGTGAAATTCAGATTTACGGTATAAAAATACTCTAAAATTCACCTCAAACTCGTTTTTTTTTTTTTTTTTTTGTTCAAGAACTTTTTTTAGCGAGATGCAAAAAAATCTTGAAACTAGCTACTTGTGGCCAAAAATCAGTTTCAGAAATTATGCTTGTACAGCTGTCCCAAAAAATTGCTCTCGCGTAAAAATGGAATCAACATTCCTGTGATTCAAGCATTCTAATGAAATGTGACATTGTTGCAAGCCCTTTAAAGGGCTACAGCTCGCCATTTACGACGCAGTCTGCTTCGACTAAGTCTCAAGAAAGGCACACTGCATCACCAGTGAAGACGCAGGAGTGGGAACATCCCGTTTTATTATCACAATGCCAGTAGCCAGCACTCAGACGGGAAATATTAACAATGAAGAGTTACACGTCCAAATATAGTAAAACGGCATACTTCCGACGTTCCTAAAACTCGCACACACATCCGCTGCGGATGCGCCGCCTTCTTCACTGGCCATTCCCACAGAAAATCATCAGCATGGCACTAGGTATCTAACTCCGCATCCTCGCTCTCTGTACAACTGATGACTCCACTGCGTCTGCAAGTGACTTACAGCACGTTCGCACCCTCTCGCTCCTTCAAAACAGAAATCACCGATTGGCACGCCGAAAAGTATATTTAGAAAAACGCTACAACGTAAACAAATCTGTCCAAAGAGACCAAAGCGTTGACTTAAGTACGCAAAAAAAAAAAAATAGTGCGCACCGTTTCGTCTTTTCTGCCATCATGCAGATGAAACTGTGTGCACCGTTTCGTCCGCATAACTCGAAAGGAATGGTCCCTGCTTTCAAATCAGCCCTCGTAAAGGCGGTGAAAACTTGCAAAGCGTGCCGATCGACTTCCGCGCCCGTACTAATCGCCCCCAAGCAATTCCGAGAGTTTACGGGCGTAACGGGGCAACCGTTGTAACAATCTCCTTTTCACGCCCGTCTCGAAGCCCGGCTCAAAAAAATGGAACTAAGAAAATATAAAAAGAAAATTTTGTGTTTTGAAATGCGCGCGCAGTTACAAGAAAGACGTCGAAGGGCCATACTACGACACCTGGAACGCCTCTCCGGCCGACGCGTTTACCGCCGCGTTTCGCCCGCACGTCGAAAGCGGTCCCGAAGCGGTGACGAAACGCGTCGCGTCGTGCCGTCGGACGTTGCGATCCCGGCAGTCGGTCGTAGAAACGCCGGCAAAAAAGTAGGCCGCCAGACGCAAGGCTCGCCGCCATCGCGATGTCCCGTCTCGCGGCCGCTTCAGTTTCCTTCGACCGTCTGGCCACAGAGCTACCCACGGCACAAAAGGCGTCTGCTGCGTCCGCCTCCGTCACCGCCGCCGCAACACCACCGGCATCGCGACAGGCGACGGCACGACGCTTCTACGGCATCCTCGTACGGGAATCGGAGGACTGCTTTCGTGGACCCGGCAAACGCGTTGTGCGGAGGCGTGCTCCGGGCTCAGCGAACAAAGGTGTCCGCGTCGTATGTGCGTGCGCGCGATGAGCCCGGTCCTGCAGCGGGGACTTTAGGCGGTGGCGTTCATCGACAGTAGGGCGTTGACGCTGGCATCCTTGTTCCCCCGGTGCGTCTCCAGCACCCCTCGGATGACCTCCGCGTCCATTCCCGGAAACATCTCTTGGACCTGGACGGAGAACGTCTGGGTTGGCGAGAAATCCGACGCCGCCTTCTCTCGCTCAAACTTCTGCCCTTGTAGCTTGGTTTAAAAAAAAAAAAAAAAGATTAATTGCCCAGTTGGGCATTTTGTTGAATGCATCAGGTGTCATACATAGCACTGATATGCGGTTCCTACTCAGCTACGCAGCTTCCAGGGGGGGGAGGGGGGGCTGAAGAGTGAAGCAGTGTTAGCACACCACTTCACAACCCCCCCCCCCCCCCCCCCCTTTTGGACGATGTTATGCTATCGGCCGAGCGCACGATGTGACGTCAAATCGACAACTGCGCTGAATAATAACTTGGTGGCGGTCGCGATCAACTATTCTTATCAGTGCGTTAGAGTTAAATGTACAGTCTAAGCTCATTATAAGAGACCTGGTTACAACAGACATTTGGATATAACATCCCAATTTCTGAAGTTCAGTTGGTTTCCCTCTATGCACCATTGACTCTATTTCATATCTGCATACAACATACTTTTTTTACAACAGACCGATAACTTGGTAAAAATCAAGGTCTGTTATAACGACATTAGACTGTAGTAACTCTGGGTGGCTGAAAATATGTTGCAAGTGATGTTTCGATCACAGTCGTGCAAAATGGTAAAAAAAAAGACTGCGCTCCCCAAGCCAACGAACGCGTCCTCTTCCAAACGTGCCGTGGTCTAGAGTCACTGTATGATGCTTGAGTATCGCAATCAATTGCATCCGTTGTGACTTCTAATTTCGCCTTCACGAGCCATTTTGATACCAAACATATACAGTGGAAGGGACTTCATAGCTGCAAACCTCCGTCTCGCAAGCAGAAGCACCACAAATCACCACCAAGGGTAGGATGCACCCAGGTCGGGATGCGCTGCCTGAAATTACCAGCGAGAAATGGTGGCACAAAAACAATATTAACTGCACCGCAAAACTGTGTAAATAAGATTTTATGAAAACGTCATGCTTCTGTCATTCTGTACTGATCTCCAATAAAAGTTCCTAGAAAACAACATTTCTCCCTTTGTTTTTATGCAAATCATGCTTTTTAAACGCTCATGGTGACCACAGTAAAAGAAAAAAGATTAAGTCCGCCACCTTGGTGCCTCGAGCCTGGGAGTTTTGGTAGTCTGGGAACATTCAGTGACTCTAACGTGGACTATGTGAAATTAACGTAGATTTTATGTGGCCAACATGGTCGGCACAGTCTGCCATCCGAGCAATACAGAGTTTGAGCAGCACATGTTTTTCGTCCACCATTTTGCATGATCGTAATCAAAACATCATGCGCACCCTATTTCCAACCCTTAAGAGTTAGTGCACCTGACCCTAACACACTGACAAGAATAGTTTCTCACTACTGTAGAAAACCGCACATCCGCCCATACCACATTAAAGGGATACTGAACCGAAATTTGTATTTCGCAAAGTAAGGCTGCAGAAGTGTTGAATCGGATGCTACGAACTCCAAAATATCACTCGTACATCGATATCTCAAACGGATGGCCGTACTTTTGGAAAAGAAGGGCGCGATCAAGAGAGTTCTTAGACGTAACTGTCCTCCGGGAGAATTTGAGAATGAGGAGAAGCGGCCTCGCTTCTCTCCTCCTCGTTTCAGTTCACCAGCTTGACGAGACGTAGCGAAGAGGAGAGAGAATGGGGAATCGTGACATGCCTTGTCTCGTCGGCCTTGTCGGACGGGTTCAATCGCACACTTCTTTTGCAAAAATATACGGCGATCCGTTAGATGTATCGCCGCACGAGTGATATTTTTTGGTTTTGCAGCTTCCCGCCTATCCGCCCAGCCTTGTTTAGTGAGCTCGAAATTTCGGTTCAGTATCCCTTTAAGCACCCATACCCAAATTTGTAAGATATGAGAAAATATGCTCAGTACGTTGATATGTAAAACTGATGACCGGACAAGCACCCATCCCCCAATTTTTCGCGATCATCTCTAAATTTTAAGTGAGCGCTTGCCCGGTATTTTACGGTACCACCGCTAGGGGATATGTGGCTTCTGGTGGGTTAAGACTAGGGCATGCCCAGCCCTCTATCTGCATCTGGTACAAGCCCCAGCTCTGCCCGCCCCTTTTATCGACCAAACTCTCTCTATACACGCTTGCAAGTCCGGTCTCAGGGTGCTGCCATCTTGCTCAGTGGGGTACGCTTGGGCACGAGCACAATCCGATTACGCCGCCTTAGCGAGGCTTCGTAGATGCTGAGCAACATGTGGAATTTGTGACTAAAAGACTGCGTGCCATTTCAGCATATTTGCACAGGATAAGATGATTGCGAAGTGTAAAAAATCAAACTACCGGTGTTCAGATCTTTAGTCTATAGCTGAATCTATTCTATGGTATGGAATTATTTTATATGGGCACTGTTCTCAATACAAGACGAAATCAATAGACAACATTTTAAAATACTCGGTGAAAAACATCGCATACGGAACATTAGAGATAGAAGATGAAGCCATAAAGCTCCATTTTGTTTTGTTTTTTTCTAAATTTTTTAGACCTGTTACGTTTAAAAATTATTACAATTCTATGTTCACGATTCCAGCTGACAAGCACAGAGACCTAAGGCGTAGAGAGATCCAAGATCCCCAGAAGTTACACACGGTATGGAAAGAGATGTAGAAATTACTATATTCCCACCTTAGTTAAAGGAACAATGAAATGATTTTCCAGCTCTTTTACAATTGAAGACTCCAATTAATCTTCATTGCTCACAGAACCCAGGAGCAGAAATCCATTTTCATGTTATTGCCTCCAGCTTTGCACACACAAAAAGGATTAAAAATTACAGGAAGCTTAAGCTTCCTGTAATTTCTACCCAAAAAGGTGAACTCTTGAACCGTTCTATTAGTTTCAATGAAAATTGCAGGGTAGAAAAAATCGCAAGGGTGCAGGCGAGCTGGTGAATATTAACCATGTTGAATTAACCTGAGACTGGGGTAGAGAAGAAACATCAAAACGGTGAAGGGACAGAAAATAGACAGGACGACTGTATATTTAAATTTTTCCATTTTAGTCATTGCCACACTAACCAGATGGCGCCACTAACTGCCACACCAATACCCAAGGCCAGGTGGCGCTAGTCTACACCAATCGGGCCCATGCCCTCGGGTTGTTTCCCCCTAAATAAAGTAGTATGTGTTTGGCCCCTGACTGCGCACGACGTCCTCCTTCCGGGGCGTTCCCGCTTCGGGCTCGCCGGTGCTCTCTTCGCTTCGGCATGTGAGATTGCATCTCTTTTTAGCAGGCCGCCTCGACCCTGCTTCTTCCCCTTTCTTTTAATTTTGTTTTAGGCTCCGAATCACTACAACGACGTCTCAAATTTGAGACAATTTGAGACGTCGTCCTGTTTATTTTCTGTCCCTTCTACGTTTTGATGTTTCTTCCCTACCCCAGTCTCAGGTTAATTCAACATGGTTGCAGGGTAGGTTTATATCACAGCCCAGACAAGATGGAGCTAACCTCATCATTCTAGCTTAATTTTGAAAGAAGTCGTGCATTTTAGAAGATGAAAAAGGGTGTGTTTTTTAGGAAAACTATTGTTTTGTAATACAAAGAAAATTTTGCAATCTTTTGTGTTTTCTATAGTCTTAGGAATGGCCAGAGCACAAAAATTTGTGAAGTAATTTTTTTAATGTTTTACTTCTTTTCATAACAAAAACATTACACAACTTTTTTTCTTCTTTTTTGTTGTTTTTCGAAGCTTTCGATTCTTTTAGCATGAAAAAAGACAAACTTTTTCTAAACTAAGCACACAGTGTTTCTCTTCACAAAATTCTAATCCAGAAAGACTCCCAATACAAAATATTTGTTACATAACATGGAAAGCATAGTTTTCAAAAGAGAATGGTTTGCTAAAAGAACATGAAATAAGAAAAATTAAGTAAAAGTGTCAAGTATGTCCTGTTTTGCTCTAAAAGCATACTAAGAGCGCAAACGCTCTTAGAAATCACCAGGGGCATACATGGAGCCTTCCTCTTCAACTCGACGCTGCTCAGTGACTATAGCTTCGAGCTTCCGCGCTTCTTCTTTGCCACTCTGGAGCTTTAAAGTGCCGTCACTCGTGCTCGTGACACACACAGTTTTGTGGCCTGCTCCACGCGCTTGCAGGTGTGTGCACCACAATATGCCCAGCTTCTCCAGGACTCGCTCGACGCCCTTTGGGCCTGCGTTGAAGTCTAGAACAGCAAGGGCTGCTGCTGTCTTGACAGTCTTCAGTGACACAAATTACATCTTCGGGCACCTTTTCCACACCAACGCATTCCGTGGTTCATTAGTGTGTTCTAGTGAGTAGCGTGACTGGCTCGCAACCAAAGGCTCATGGGTTCAAATCCCGCCTTCAGGCTTGTTTATGATCTTCGTTTCCTTCGGCGTTATCCTGGCAGGGGCTTACTCGACTTGACCCCTGTGTGTTTTAGAGCGCAGCTCTTAGGCACCCGTTCCCGGCTTGAGCGGCGTCAGCGTAACCGCAAGCCGCGAGCCCCCCCCCCCACTCGAGGACCTCAGGTTCCTTCGGGAGGACCTTGGGAGGACCTCGGGTACCTTCGGTGACCTCCGGAAGAGGGGGTCACGTGACACCCCCGACACCCCCTCCCCCCCCCTCCCCGAGGCCACATGGCCCCCCTCCCCTTTCAATACCCTTCCCTCCTCCTCCTTAAGAGCTGCGCTCTAATTCGGCGTTACAGGGAGTTGTAAACGGCTTTCATTTTTTTATTTTATTTTTCTGGATCTGGACCTCTAACTCTAACGTGACGGAGGTCGTTGCCTGTGGTATATTCCCTTGGTTTTACTAACGAGTGCCGCGACCGTGTTCCCCTTGGTATTACTACTTTTTTTATTTTTCTGCTTTGTATGTGTGTTTTGCTTGAATGTAGTTTTTTCATGCTCAAGAGCTTTTACTTGTACCATTAAATGTATATTTTTTTTCTTTTGATTTTTTTCAATGATCCATCTCTTTTGGTCTCTCTAAAAATGCTTTGCAACTGTATTTTCTGCACACTTGAAGAAGGGAAGTCTCCTCCCAAAACGTTGTGTAACAAAGTCTCTCTTGCAGCTCAAAACTTTTTTCTACGTTTAAAATTCTTTGAATATTTTCTTTAAGACAAATGAATTACTTTCTAAAGTAAAATCATTTTAAACATGCGGGTAACTTTAATTCACATTACATGCGGCTAACTTTAATTCACATTACATGCCATGTTTTAATCACTTTCATTCCACGCGTGACATCAAGTTACATGCGAGTGTTGTGGGTTGTTTGAAATTCCCGCGCTAGGTCATGTGGCTGTGACGTCATGACCCTATCGATAATCAGAATTTTCTTGTCCGACGCCGACGCCAACCTTTCTGAGACACAAGCTCCTTAAATCTATCACTTTAAAACTCGCATCTAATTTCCTCGTCGACTCTGCCGGGCACCAACATGTGAAATCACGTGGCCATGACGTAAAGTATGCCTTTCTACCAGAAACGGAAGCCGAGTCAGTCAGGCATCGCGTTGTGTCGAAACGACATTCTTGCGTTGACGTTTCAATGCAAGGACGTCAAAATGACGTCACACACTGCGGTTTTCATGAACGCCAATTGCTTCGTAGGACTTGTGGGTCCGCGACGCTTATGCAAATAATGCCATGACTGTGGATACGTCGCAGCTAAGTGAGCTTAAAATGATTTGCTTATAGTGAAAGTATGGGCCTTGTTCTGTACGCCAGGACGCGGCAAAACGAGAACTCGCTTGACGAAGGCTGTAGTAGTTCGGCACAAAAACCGGCCACGGAGGAGTGGCGATTAATCAGTCGAGAATGGTAGATTCACATTTCGGCTGCGAACAGAAAAAGCTAGAAACAAAGTAATATAAATTTCTAATAATTCGGTCCTTTGTAGGTGTGCCTGCAAACACTGTGCTGTAATGGCCACCACCCAGAAGAGTCTTTGTTGCCGGGAGCGCCTCGTCGCTGTCGTGCTTCAAAAACATGGGTGCATTACAGAGAATGCATATTTCCGTGTTTTGTGCCTGGACACCGTCGTTTTGCGCGTGGTCTCGTGGAGAAACCTCTTGTGCTCTCGTTGACGCTCCGGCTAATGCAATTGGATATTGAACTTGGACATTTCTGTCGAGGCTATTCATAGACAATTTCATTGTTTGTGAGCAGAATTCGAGCAACACACAACTCGTATCCAATATGGAAGCTAAATTCAAACGACGTGAGAAAGAGGGGAAAAAAGACTTTGATACTGTGGATGTTGCGGTTGCTTTGCTAGGTGGCGTAAGCTACCCCACATTACATAACGTTTTGCCACAACTCATTTATTAATCCACCCATTAATAGACTCAGCTTTGTTGTGACCGTTCGAAGGAAAGGGTGCAAGATGTAGCCTGCTTTTATTTGCCAAGCTTTAGGATTTAGTCTTGCTAATCTTGCAAGCTAGTTTCCTTCTGATCCCATAAACGATATGCAGTCATTAAAATTATGTCTTTTAATGAAATTGCTGAGCCTGTAATGAGTAAACTTCATAAATTCACTAAAAATGCTCAAAATTTGGTGGCGCTCATCTACTCCTTAAACATTGCTATACTTTGATTGTGAATGTTATTGTCTTGCATTTATTGAATTTCCTTTTTGTGCTTGCTGCATCTTTACTTTACAATGACTTCTATTTGTTGTGTTCATTGTTTGTCGTTTTATTTATTTCTGTTCTGTCTAATCTAGGCATTGTTTTGTATTGCTGTTGGTTTTGATGGCCACATTATATTCATTGTATTTTTTGTTACTTCATTAATATGTATTTTGCTAAATTGTCTGGACCTATGCACTAGCAGGATGCTGCTTGATTTTTATGTTCGTAAAAAAAAAAAAATCATTGTTATTAAAAAAAACTTTCAGCCTTTCCACTCTGGTGAAGAAGGAAGACCAGTGAAGCTGTACTATGATGGGAATGAAGTAATGGCCGGCCGCAAGTCGGCAAGCCAGAGTGGAAAGTCTGGAAACGTTGCGCCATCTATGAGCAACGGCGGAAACCAGACAACCGGCAAGCCAGTCGTCTAGTTGCCATTGTTGCTCATAGATGGCGGTAGCTGTCCAGAGTTTCGTGTCATCTTTTGTTTGCTGGCAGAGACGATACTGGGGAAACGAGCCCTTAACAGCTCCGCTGCAAAAAAGTTGAGCTGGCAGACATTTTGCAGTGAAATCACGGGTCAAAATGGTTGCATGGTGCTTGGCTCTTTAAATTTTTCCAGATGGGCTGCACCGTGTGCTTAAACTGTGTCGTGCACAGCAGTCCCATGCACACTGCACAGTTTGTGCAAATTCCAGATCAATGACAGCATCGATATTAATTACGCAAGCTCTGAGCAAACAAACTACTGCAACACGCTGCACAACCCATCAGAGCTACCTCAACAGATTGCACTACCTGCTGCAGATACAACTATTGGAAATGAGCAGGCTGAAAAGGCCCGAGAGATCCAGGAGTATTCTCATTAACTTGTTGTAAACCCATGTACCTAAGCTGTGATAGGTCGTCGTGAGCTGAGAAAACGAAACTAAAGTCTGCTTAAACTATAATTAGGAAAAAATGAAAACATTTCCTTTTTCGATGACGAGAAGGGCGCAACATCAACGAACGAAAGCAGAGAAGCAAATTAATTACAGTCTCTGACAGAATGGCAGGGAGACTCTTTCAGATGCCAACACATGCTCATTGCCGTTTGTCTCGCTTTGGCTGCTCGCGCGTGCTCGAAGCTCTAAAGGCACCAAAGTGTCGCCGAAACTAGAAAACTAAGGCTGGAGACGAGACAACTAAAACTCCTCCTCGTCGTTCTCATCCCTTCAGTGCCTATTTTGCACAATGCAAAAAGTGAGCGGCAAGGTACCTCAAACAGACGTTTTGCAGAAAGGTGACCCATAACAACCGGGTACAAAGTAACTCACCTGCTTGACGTCGTCGTCGGTGATGTTGACAGGGGCTGGCTGGTGGGCGACGGGAGGCAGGGCGGGGTTCGCCGCTGGTTGCGCCTGCACCATGCCCGGTTGTATCGCGGGTAGGCCGTACCCCGGATATCCAAAGCCTGCGCATCGCAGAAAAACAACCGTCACGGGCCTGAACTACTCATTTAACGATGAAAACAGAATCAAATCCCATTTGTTGAATTCGTACGTTCGACGTACCAGATATGTAACTTGAAGAAAAGAAATGCGCGTGTCGCAAAATAAAGATTACCCTAAAAAAAGAAACTTCTCACTGCGATATTTACGATGCGAGGCACATGTTGAATTGGCACAATGCTCAAATGTGCTTCTACTATAGGATGTCACCTTGAAATAAGAGAAATTTTCTGAATCGCTACTAAAAATGCTTGGCTTCCAAAAATATATACCGTATATTTTTTTTTAGGTGCCTGGACATCGCACGGTGAAACTTCCCAAAAAAATGTATTTAAGCACAATGATTAGTTTGTGAGACCCAGTTAGAGTGAGGAGAGATTCCAATATGTGCTCCTTTTTCGACAAGTCGACCCAAAATAATAACATATTGCTGGACCAGAAATGAGCCTCGCGACAAAAAATGTCACGCGACGATGTTTGTTTTGTTTTTGTTTTGGGTGGAAAGTTTATTTTTCTGCATATGTATCCTATTCAGGTACTCTAAAAAAAACTTATTCTTTGAAAGTTGAAACCAGCATTTCGTTAACCCTCCGAAGGTCCAGACACCTTTTTCCTAAAAAATGTTTCCCAGGGGTCCAATTTTGTTTCCAGCGAAATAGTATAAAGAAAAAGTCAATTTACAGGTTTTTTTTCTTAAATATCTAGCGGGAGCACATACCGTGCTCGTAAGCTGCTGAGGTTTAGAAGCATCAAATGGAACTAGTGAAGGCGAAAAGCTATCAACTTTCTTCCATTCGGTTTTCATATTGGTGCATCCGCTACCGCCAACGTTTCGGTGGTTTCAGATTCTGACCCGGGGGGGCTTTACACAGCTTCTCCACCAGATGGCGAGCTCCCATCCTCTGAATTCATTCTCGGAAGCACTGCAGGTCTGAATCGGGAGAGCCAGCGCCCCGGTTTCCATTGCCGCCGGAGCAGCCGACATGTGAAGCGACCATCTCGTGCGTATCACGTGCACACAGCGTCCCATTTCCAAACTATCTCCAGCAAAGCGAAACGCCGTGCGAATGTGCGCACATAACGTCCCTAGTTCGCCAAAGACACAACAAATAGCAACACCTCCCGCGGTTTCACATTTAGGTGGCCACTTTCAAACGTGTATTTGCCGCAGTACGTGACGGCGACAACCATTGGCTGCCACTCTGCGAGGCTTGAACACTGACGCAAGGAAGCAAGGGCTGGTTCCTAAAATTGCGCGCACGAACAAACAAGACAAAGAGGGAACGCAGTGTTACCAGTGGATGCCGGGTACTGCACCATGCCGGGCATCATGTAAGGGGTATTGACCACCACCACCGGGGACGGAGCCGCAAGAGCGCCGGGGGGCAGCGGCTGCAACAGGGAACACGTCTCAGTCCTCGCCTTCTCAACAAAGCAGCACAATGCCTCCACTTGTTAAGGAGCTTGAGGATGGCATACCGGTAGAAGTGCATGTCATGGATATTGGCAAAGATTGCACCAGGGAGTTTTTTAGAAATGTTTCTTCGCCATAATCTAAAACACGAGCATCTATATGCAGTGCTAGGTAGACCCTGGAGTCGGTAGCTTGTGCCACCTACCCTAGAAACAAAAAAAAAAAAAAAAAAAAAGCATGATCTCTTTTCTTGCTTTTTTAAGGCAATTTCCGTTCCTTCTGCATTTTTGTAGCTATTGCTAAGCAGTGTGGGATATTGCTAGGATGATCTTTGGCGATCGGGCAAAAGAATCTCAGAATGTCAGCCCTGTCTTCTCTCCCTGGCAAGAAAGTCGCCAATTCTTCTCTGGTCAAACCAAGTCGGCGTTACTCCAACACCAGGCACACTGGGAAACAGGGTTGAGACCTTGGGCCGGAGCCACGCAGGAGGGAGGTCCAATTATCCTCTGTCCCACCTGTCCCCAGCTGTGCTTAATTAGTTTTACTCTAATTAAATTTTCCCTAGATAATTTCCAGCAATCTGACACCCCCCCCCCCCTAACTTTCACAAAAAAAAAAAAAATGAAAAACTACACCAATTGTTTTGTGACCTTCTCTCAGGTATCGAGACATTTCCCTAAGACCGCCGGTAATAACTGCAACTCAAACTTTTTCGGGGTTTAAAGCAATTCTTGGTATTGAAAAAAAGACTGATATTTATTAGAGTGTACGTCCAAGTAAACAGGACGCGGGCATAGGATTCCTCAATCTGCAGGGAACAAGTGTGTGACCTGAAGACTTGGAAAATATTTCGATACTGATAAGAAAGAAAAAAACAATAAGGTCTAGTCCCCAAAGAAAGAAGCAGCTTCACGGAGAGCTCAGGAACGGCCGTGTTCTAGGTCAACGTGAAATGAAGGTGTGGGTAAAGGTGGGGGGAACGCCACCCCAGTGTCTTCACACACTGTATCTCAGAGTTTGTGGAGCAAAAGCTGGCGTTGCAGAACCCAAAAATTCTGGGTTCAAAGCCCCTTCCCCCCCTTGTGCATTCTCGATCTGGGTGAGCACTGTATTGGCATGCGGTCGTGTGTCACTACTGCATGATGCACGTTAAAGACCCCGAACTAGCAGCAGTACTGCACTGGCTAAATTTTTCATCTACAGCTGACAACAAACACCCATTAAGAAATCATTAAAGTGAAGAAGAAACATTTTTTTAAAAGGCTAGATGGGACACATAATTTTGTCTTAACTTTTTCATGAACAAGCAATTTTTTTTAGCAATAGTTACGTCGTTAGATACAATCTACGGGGGGGGTAGCCCTGCTAGAGGCCCCGCCCAGTGCTTAGCTAGTTAAGCCCCTTTATTCAGCTTCCATTGGTTGGAGAGATGATTGACGTGTGAAATGTTTGATGTAAAATTGTTTCTCTGTGCCATAATAGTATTTCTAGCGACAATATTTTCATATTTGAGAGACAAATAACCCAGAAAAAGTCATTATTGTTTCCAAAATATCCGAGATTGCCTTTCCGCTTCGGTTTCAAATGATAATGACATTTGCAGAGCGTGGCTCGTTCATTCTTATGAGTGCGAGTCTTCTCCATTCACCAAGGTATTTCAAGGAAGATCTTCTCAACCGACTTAGTTTGCAGCAAACAACTGTCCCAAGTATGCGCCTTCAGAAGCGATGTGCGTGTGCTTGTTTTCATAGCGGGACAGGCCTAAGCCTAGCCTCCTACATCAACTAATTGCTAGTCCAGCTTCATTTGTTCACTTGCGCGTGTCCATGCTGGTTTCCGTAAAAGCGGCCCCGCTGCTCCATAAATTGTGCAACCGGGAAATCGGTGGGCGAGTGGGCTGGCGCACACCAGTTCGGAGCACGTGGAGCGAAAGCTCCTGCTGCAGAACCCAGCATCCTGGGTTCAATCCTCACCCCCTGTCCATTTCGATCTGGATGAGCATCGTACCAGCAAGCAGTCGTGTATCACTGCTGCATGGTGTACGTTAAAGACCCCAGGCTAGCGGTTGTACTGCACTGGCTAACTTTTCTCATCTACAGCTGAGAGACAAGTCACCCATTGAGGCAGACTAAGTACAGGCTGTATAAACATACCCACAACCCAAATTTTTTTTTTTTTTATGAATTGTGCATTTGTTGTGATTACAACCATGGTTCGAAGGTACCTATAAGGTAAGAATTTGCGAGCCATTTGGCTCCTGGCGATTGGGCATTCGACTCACATCAAGTTTGTCTAGGTATGTTCCCGTTATTTCGCTTCTAAAAGCAAGTAGCTCTCAAATTGTACAGTGCACCTGGCTTGCCAAAGCTAATATTTTTATGTCATGTTTTAATTGTGCATCACGACACTCACCCACTTTTTTTTACACATGCCGTACGAAAAATATAACAATAGTAAAGGGTGGAAAAACCAGATACTTATTTTGTTGATTTTTTTAATCCTCTTGGTCGCTTATTACCGCTCACTGATAGACGCTGACAGACGCCTGTATTGGACCGTGGCTCGTGCATGATGAAAAGCTAGATTTCGCTTTCATGGTTTGCGTCTTGCGAGCGTTAAAGGTTTTAGACGGGGGTGGAATAGCAGACGAACGAAGGCAGAAATGGATGCCGACGTGCACCTTTCGTGTCGGCGTCGTACGGGCATTGCAGACGACGATAGACGGTGGTGGAATGGCAGACGATGCCGGAAGCTGCCGCGCATCTGCTTGCACGACTAGCAGGCGGTGTCAGACGCCAGACTGGATGTACCAGATGTCACAAAAAGGAGACACTAGGCTTGCTAGCGTGTTCAAACGAACAGCCAAGCCAATCCGGTAGTAACGGGCGGGGCCACTGACCTGCGGGCGGGCCTTAAAGCAGGCCGCGACTTCCACCTAAATTGCGCCTAACGTAAATATTGTACAAAAAACAATTTTTGCATGGAAAAATTTAAGAAAAGACAAATGCATCCCATTTATGCTTTTAAAAAAAAAAATGTTTATTTATGGGTACTTTTAAGGGATGCTGAACCAAAATCTGGATTCCACAAAACACGCCGGCAAAAGCGTGCAATGGGATACAAACACCGAAACATTACTTGTACAGTGATATCTCGAACGGATGAACGTATTTCTGAAAAAAAAGGAGGCGCATGCAGTCATGGGTAAGTTACTTTTAAAAAGTAATTCGTTACAGTTACAGTTACTTTTAAAAAAAAGTAGCGAAGTTACCGTTACAGTTACCGCAACAAAAGAGTAACTCGTTACAGTTACAGTTACTTTGAAAAAGTAACGACGTTACTTTTCAGTTACTTTTCTATAACACAAAAAAAAATTTAGGAAAAATTAGAAAACGCCCCTCCCAACGTTATATTGCATAAAATTAAAAAGTATGCTTTTTACTTCATATTGTTACTTAGTAGCAGTTGCTTCTCGAAGTTAGTGTTTGAAAGTTTCCATGCCAGAGTAGTGGCGCAAATCAAAATGCGAAACGTGCGCAGTGCGGAGTAATGGCGCTGATAAAAATACGAGACATGCACAGTATCCTTCCCGTGTATTGTTGTTTCACGGTTGATTCACCCCATTAAAATGCGTGTGCACAGAAAAAAGAAAAACCATAACATCGGTAGTGCTTCAAGACACTAAGATGTAAGTGTTCAGTCACAAATTACAAGCGCGTGCGTAAAGATAACTAGATATTTTTTCATAAAATCTACACGTGGCTATATTCGCGTCGTGACTCACGAGAAAGAACGTATTCACAACTTGGTGCAAGGCCATTTTGACACTCGAAATGTCGGAATAGACGATTTAGAAAGTGCAAGGAATGGCTAAATTGCACCCTCGTTCAGTGATATATTATTCATAAAACACTGGAAAGTAACGACAAAAGTAACGTCGTTACTTTCATCGTTACCTTAGAAAAAAGTAATAGAACTACAGTTACAAGTTACATTTTTAAAAAGTAACTCGTTACAGTTACAAGTTACCGAAAAAGTAACAAAGTTACAGTAACGCGTTACTAGTAACGCGTTACTACCCAAGACTGGGCGCATGTGACAGATATGTTTACGTCTCGTTTTTCCGAGAAGGAGAGGGAACAGCCTCGCGTCTTCTCCACCTCGCCGCCTTGAGGGGGCGAAGCGAAGAGAGGAGGGAACGAGATAACTTGACGTCACATGCCTTGTCGGCCTGGTTCAATCTCAACCTCTTTTTCCAAAAATACGGCCGTCCATTCGAGATATCGCCTTACAAGTAGTGTTTTAGGGATTGTAGCGTCCCACCTACATCTCCTGCATTGTTTTTTTCTAAATCCAAATTTCGGTTCACCATTTCTTTAAGGTTAACTAACTTCTGGCTGTATACGCATGCACACAATACAATTACTTTTTTAAAGGTTTTCTTCCGTTAAGCTTAGGTCTTTCTTATGCGAGAAGAGCTTCAATTCGGAACTATTCTGATTTTGATTGAACCAACTCGGGGGAATATCGGCACATTTCGAAAACACGAAATTATATAGTAACCACAAACCGCTACCTCGGAAAGTAGTGCCTATGAAAACAAAAAAGAAACTACAAAATTTTTTCTTCCATGGGACTTGCGAGGTTTATACTTACGAAGGGAACCATCTGGTGGGAAATGGCACAGAACGACCACGTAAAGAGGGGAACTCGCACGGCAGCTTAGTCAACACTAGAGTCGCTAAAGAAGCTACGCTCACAATATCGGCACTCCATTCGCTCTGCGCAGTGCAGGCGCAATGGTGATTGTTGCGATTCGAAATGTTACTTCCTGAGCTTCAGATAGCACAGGCAATACTGTCTCCATTGGCACAGACTACTCTGGCATTTTTGGAGGAGACGGAAAAACGTGTCCCGCAATTTCGGACGAGGCTTCTGACGACCACCAACAATCATTTTAAGCGCCGAGGTGGCCGAAGTGCTGTCACTTCGAAGCGTAACTTTCTCAAGCTTTAGTCGGCGCTAACGGCTAGTATACAGACAATGTTGGGCGCCCACCTGGTAGGACATGACAAGGTTGATGGCGCCCTCCTTGAGCTCCCCCTGCCTCCCGGACAGCGGGTGCCAGATGTCGCACGTCTCGCCGGAGAAGGTGGCCTCCGGCACCACGACGTGGGCCCAGGCAATCTTCTCGTTCACCGTGAATGCACACTGCACATACGGAGCATTAACGAGGTCAACCACGAGCGCGCGGAAATTTTACTCGCTCTCACGTTTTGATGTTACTCGGTTACCATCGCAGAATGACCCCTTTTCAAATAAACAGTTCCAAAAGCAAAACGTCCATCTCTACTTGCGTAATTATGGCAATCAACATGGAATAAATAGCCGCCTAAGAGTTCCTTCCTGTGTCGTCTATAGGCCCTCAAATTCGTTATTGGTTGTTACGTCTCTCTGGGTAGTGAGTCTTTTTACCGCAGTCCCTCGGAAACTGTGTCAGCGGGGTTCTGTTGTAATCACCTCGTAGTAGGTGATCCTATTGCAAGACCAGATTTTGTGCCCGCTGATCTCGCATTTTTTCAAAGCCGGTCAGAAGTTTCCGTCTAACACTAAGCTCGGAAGAACCTTAACACGTTCACACGCTCATGGGATGGCTCCCTTGTGGGTGGACCGGGTTCGGATCCCGCTGCTTGTTTTACATATTACCTTATTCTCACTAGTTACTATCCCTTCTGGAAAAGAACCTTCATGAACACAAACCAAGTGCAAAAACAGCTGTAGAAGACTGCACAAAGTAGGTTCTCCACTAGCGCTCAGTCCCACTACCATTCTGACTTCGATTCCCTCAACGGTCATTATTGTACTTTTATTCTGGCACAACTTCGCCGCATTAAACATTTAGTTTTCTTAGTTATTCGTTAACCCTTCCCTCGTCATCTGCATTAGGGTTAGTACTGATCTGTGTATCACATGCCAAATATTCAGCTTACTGTATTTAGATTAAAATGTGCGAAGGTGTGACACATACACTGCGGCCTATAGGAGACATTACCTCAAGCAGTGTAAGTGGCCATTTCACTTTTGTTTGCATACCACGTTTTTTTGCGGATGGACAACTTCCACCATCTATGAGACTCGGTGAGAAGTGGCGGTTGCTTTATGCATGATGCAGGCAGAGGATGGTGGGTTTTCGCACTTAAATTAGGCTCATGCAATAGTGGTTTAGATCAAATAGTGCTGCGTCATTGAAAGCCTCCACAGCGTGAAAAAAAAAAAGCCTCAACATACCAGCTGTTAAGCTAGGATAACACTGCATTATTCAACTCAAAGCAACATTCGTACATTCCCACTAAACATGCATAAAAAAAGAGTGTTTTGCTCTTCGTTCAGGGATTGTACAGAGCTGAGAATTTTGCACTCGGCCACTGCCACTGCAGCCACCTTCCTGCGAAGTTTCGGCGTTTCGTGAGGTGCAGCTAGCTTACGCGCTGCGAAAGACCACTGAATAGCTTCTTCGAAATGCCCCGTAACCGTCGTCATAGTTCCCGACACGAGACCCACTCACCTCGTCGTAGATCTCGACATGAAAGGCGGTGACACCCGGCGACAGAAAGCTGGAAAAAAAAAGAAAGCAGAAGGCAAAACACACCCCTATAACTCTAATGCTATGAACTGTGCTGAACTGCAGCCACTGATACCCCCAGGCTTCATTCCAGAACCACACTCAGATGATAAAATCGATGGCTACCATATGGCGGCCCTGTAAAACTGAATCGAACTGGTGCAAGAAGACTGCTAAGAGTTGGCTGGTGAGCGAGCGAATCAGTTGTTGTACTTTGCTCGCAATGCTATAGACTATATATACTTCATATAAAAATCTTTAACGAAATTCAAGAGGCCTACTACTTTCTGACCGGGTGTAACTCATTTGCTGTTCAAAGCTTTAATGTGGCCGACATTAGCCAGTATTACCTATGGGACCTGGGTAAATTATGCACGAATGCACCAATCACTCTTCTCCAGACACCGAAAAAAAAAAAAAAAATATTTGTAATCCCTGTTTTACAAAATCTTTATGAAAGGTTAGTAAAAGAACCGGATAAAAGGATCGCCTGGCCAAGGCCTCCTGTCACATGCAGCGATGTTGCGACAGAGCTTGATGGGTTTGTAACAGGCACCACTTCCTATCCGACTTCAGAGGGTATATATTCCCGCTAAGTGCGACGTCCTGTCACGTCATGTCACAGCGTCGTGCGACAATGTGATGTCATGTGACACCACGAAGATTTCCCCGCTAAATTTAGCAGAAAAATTTATGTTGCGTGTCTTGGTGTCATGTACCACAAGGTATCGTGGAAGCACCCACTTTATACAGGTGCCCGCTACTAGCGTTCATTAAACTTGGGAATTCTGCAAAATATATGTTAACTACCCACCCCCTCCAAAGCGCCGGCATCGGCCGAAAATATTAACCCCGTTTTGGCGGCTACGAGACCACCAGCAGCGATGACGGGGATGTTATTTGAAAATAAATCTTCTTCCTTCGATTTCATTCAACCTCCCTCCAAAGCTCTTTACTGGCCTCCACTTGGCTCTTACCGACTGGACCAGACAAGCGCCCATGTCCAGATTAGCACAGTTTTCAGTGAAAGCGGGGTGGGTGCTTGCCCAGTATTTTACGGTAATGTTTCTGATAAACTTTAGAGGGGAAATCGATGTCACGCAATGACACCGTGACGCCGCGCGACGTTGTGGCATCGTGCGGTAAACCAACGTGAGCAACCGAAACCCGAGGAGGGTTTCCAACTAAAGGGAAGCTGAAGCGGTTTTGTATCCGAGAAAACACACTTAAATCGTTTTCCTTTGACCTCCAGAATCTCGAATACCGAAATTATTTTTCAATTTGGTGCAACGAGGCTGCAGAAAGTAATTTCCAAAGCACCCCAAGGCCCTCCTTCCCGAAGCGTGACGTCATAAAAGGAGTCTTCAGGATCTCCACTCTCGCACGTCTTCGGCGCCTATCAAAGCCATGCATGCATGCTTTTGCTATTTTTTAAAAAAGGCAGAGAAAGACATCACAACTGTTGCCGGTGCGAGTAAAAATACCTGGCAAGCTTGCAATTGCACGCGTAGCACCTCGAGCGACACGCGATTGGCAGCCGAAAGATCCTCTCGCGACGTCCCAATTGGTTTCTCGCGTTTATTTACATCTTCGGTGGAAAGGGACGCAATATCCAGATTCACAAAATAAAACTATGCTAGAATCAACCTCCATCTCTTTTCTTGAAAGTGCTTCAGCTTACCTTGAAAGTCATCGCTTTAAAAATCTAAAATATGTGCATGAGCTCACCAATGGAAGATCTTGTTCCAGTGGGGGTTCTTGGCGCCATTGTAGTCCGTGTGCGTCTCGTACACGTTGTGGCCTATCCTGATCCGCACGTACGGATCCATTCTCGTCACTCCATAATTCTTCACCAGTTTGGCCTGCGGAAGTGCAAGGCAGACCCAATTTGGCGTGAATAAACAGATGAGACAATCGCATCAATGTTCCCTTCGTTCCATTTCCATGCCGAAACACATGTACGCAGATGTAGATTTAAAGGCGCGGTCCATGGAAATAGACGCACGTTTAAGAATCGCTCCGAAATCAAAACGCGTCTTGCCACGTAATGTTTATTTTGCAACATTTTTTAATTTTTTTTGTGAGATATATGTGTTTTATTTATTCTGTTTTGGGAGTTCAATGTTTCCCCAAAGCAGAAGTAATACGAGTGTAACTTTCTGTTCAATATTAAAATCTCCTAAACTTCTGTTTCGTTCTCCATGCCCGATGCTGCATTAAATGGACCAATTCTGCCCAATCCCTCGACGGTCTACTTTGAGGTCCTACCTATTGACTACAGGTAGAAGATTTGAGTTTTTCCTTCTGTGCCCCTTGATCCCCCTCTGCAGGGATTATTAACGCTAATCATGTCCAGCTTGTTTGCACCTCTGCATTATCAGTAAACTTTTGTACTTTTTGTTTGGTCAAAAGGCTGCCAGTGACGCTTTTCTTCCGTCGTAGTATCGCAATGTGTTTCCGACAATGTCAGTAAATGATGGATCGTGAGCAACTGTCCACCACTGGTCAGTGACAGCTGAAAAAAACGTCAGGCGTGGCTAATTATGTCCCCGTTTTTTGTAACGAGGTTCGCAACATTTTTGTGAACTGACATCGCTATCGCATTGGCGGCAGAGCGATAATAATATGCTCGAAACTCGCCACGCCCTTCATTTGTTAAGCTGTCAGCAATAAAACAATTCCCTTCGGTGCTCCCCTTAAACTAAAAAAGAACTCCCTCGCAATTCGAGACTTCTCTCGGTTCGCCAGACGAACGACCACAACCGATGCAAAGTGGATGGGGTGCACCTCGCTGGAACGCTTCGACCGACGCCCCACGCACCTCGATGACAGAAATGGTGAGCCTCCCCACAGCCTGCGCGGTCCTGAACGCTGCGCCCGACAGCTGGTGCTGAAGCGCCAAGGCTGCCTGCTCGTCGGCGCTGATCTGGCGCTGGGCCCGGGTCACCTCCAGGCGCAGGAAGTCCCCCGGAAGCTCCCCGATCAGCACCTGGAGGCACGAGA
Source organism: Ixodes scapularis (assembly GCF_016920785.2). Taxonomy (NCBI): domain Eukaryota; kingdom Metazoa; phylum Arthropoda; class Arachnida; order Ixodida; family Ixodidae; genus Ixodes; species Ixodes scapularis. Next base: position 133,624,834 of record NW_024609879.1, on the reverse strand, counting down.
AACACGCCCCAGATGAGACCGAATTCACCAGCGTCCCGTTGGCAACGGCTAGCCAGAAGTCACGGCGACGGCCTGCTGTAAGCCGGCTCAGCCGGGGCTGCCAAGCACTTGGCCGAGACTAGCCATTTACTCCCCTGCGCTGGGCAGTGGTTGGTGGGCATCCACTAGAGCTACCAGTATTGCCACTTGCAACACGTTAGAAATCTTCCGAACACAGTCAAAGATAAAACAAAACAAAATATGGATTCAAAACATTGCTAGTGTGACTTGTGCACGCAAAATAGCCTGAGAGTGTTCTTAGAGGACAGCAATGCTACGAACTTAATAAGAAACTTGTCACTGTAGTTCTGGGCTGAGAATTCAAAAGCTCCGTCCCCAGCATGCGCTCGTTGTCACCCACCAGACTTTGGCTGTGTGTGTGATGAAGTGTTATCAAAGGCAGAAAGATTGCATTGAAGGCAGAGCATCAACTGAATTCTTAACCTGTCGCCAGTACTGTAGAATACATTGGCAAATTGGGCTAAAAGCACAGTCAATGGACTAGAAGCCAACAACTGTGGAGAGAAAAGAGCCGTGTTTCTTCCGTTTAGTTGAGCCGCGTTTCTCCCGATTAGCGCTATCGCACCCGACAGAAGGTTCCGAGGACTATGTTGCTCCTTTTATGTCTGCCAATGTGCTCAGGATGGCATCCAGCGTTCATGAGGACAGAAGCAAAAATCACACAGTAGCTTAAAAAGTAGCTAAAAGTAGCTAAGGTCATCAGTGATGTGTTATTGCAATGTGCTCTGAAATGTCACTAAACCTAGGGACAAAATCCCCAAAATAGCAACAATAAGAGCCGCCCTATGATCCTGGGGTGCCAAAACTTCCGGCCTTTGTTTCGGAACTGTGCTGTACCACTGCAATAAATGGCTTTAAACTTGCAGCTACATACAATTGCACCGAATCGGACAAGTGGGAAAACGGGATGGCGTTGTCCTTTCACAGATTAAATTAGAAGTTACCCGATGTAGGAACCCCCAGCAAAAATCACCACGCCCATCACCTTACAACTGGCCACAAGTTGCCTGCTCTTCAGCCCTCCTGCCTAATCGGTTGCTTCGTTTTTGTGCTTTTCTTGGCTTCAAGATGGCCAACTTCAGCCAATCGGAACGATTAACTGGTTCGATTCTCCAGTTGGATGCAGTGTTCTGGAAACAATCGGTAGCGCTAGCGTCCATGAATGCAATAGGTCTACATCTGCAGGGCAGAACTCAACTTCACATTCAAGTCATCCGCAATTAAGGTATCCAGAATTCGCAAGAGATTATCGACGCACAAAATCCCTTTGGCATATCAGCATGAAGAAAAAAAATACTCCATCAATTCGATCAGCTGTCTTCATTTGATGTATTTTAAACGGATAAGAGCCGAGTTTGAAGGAACAGCAAGGGAAAGAAAAAGTTACAAAGCACGAGGCTTGACTTACAAAGTCAAGCCTCGTGGCGTCCTATAGACGTTTTCTGTTTCCTGTCGTTCTCAGTCACGTGGCTTCCGTATCTGGTATGCGGGACGCAAAAATAGTAAAACATTTCAACCTGCAATATGCAAGAAAATATAGGCGGGACAAAACAAGAAGGTGTGACAATCACGCATTTTTCGTAAACACCTTCCAGAGGCGTGGAGAGATCAAAACAATGTTTTACCGCACACCAGAAGTGACGACATTCAATATAGCTGCGCCCTTGTGGAAAAGGTGTACACATTTCCGTGCCCGTCTTCTCGAAGCCCATTATTTCAAAAAGTGTACCAAACAGCCCAGTTAGTCACTCATAGTTGCATTTTATTTCGATCCTAGTATCTCGTACGTGAGTTCTATGGGGCTCAAATTTTTGCAGCGTGCAAAATACAAAGTAGGAACAATAAACCTTTCTTTTCTTTCGACGCATCACAATGTGGATTCCTGTTGGTATAAATATGTATACAAAATGAAAGTGTGTCAACACACTGTAGCCTGAAGCACACGAAGCAGAAGCTTGTACTGCAGAGCCCACGGGTCCTGAGTTCAATGCTCTCGCTCTCCCTCCCCTTCGCCTTCGCCTTCGCCTTCGCCTCCGCCTCCCCCTCCCCCTGCCGTTGCACTGCCGAAATTCGTCATCTAGAGCAGACACACCAGACGACCATTGGAGCCCACTAACTTCCTACCATCTAAACAACAATGCTGGTTCTAGCACGACCCTTCGACCCTTCAAACGAGAGCGCAGCCAGGGAAGGTCCTTCTGACAACCTAGTTTCATGGCGTGTTGTGTATTCCCGCAAAAAGATACCAACAGTGGAAGAAGAAAGCAAGCCAATTAAATCGGCGGGCAAAAAGCCCTGACCAAGATGATCTGCCAAACCACAAAAAACAAACCCAAAGAGTTTTATCTTATCCAGAAGCCTAGTGAGCAGTCTCATCTTTCAGATAAGATACACACATAGAATGATAGAAGTGGGTTGCTGGCTGCAATGGGCACACCAAGTTTACGAGGTACGGGCAATTCAAACTGCAAGGTTTTGGGGTTGTTTTTTTCTTTTTCCACAAAACAAAGTGCGAGTTGCTCACAAGTGAAACCGAGATGTGCCAAAACTATTTCTTAACGCTTAGTATCGAAAAAACCTTTTTGTGTGCGTGTTGGTTTTGAATGACATAGTGGACCTTCTGAATAGATGCAAAGATGCTTTTTAATTGCTGGGTTATTATGATGTTATTTCAAGCATTATAAAGAACTGTGATGCGTTATTTCTAGGGCTGGGCATTGATTGAAAGTTTTAACCCGATTAATAATCACCCTTTAATCCATTAATCACACTCACATATTATAACTTCAGCTGCACGAGGTGAAGAGGTTCATTGATATTATCCGGCAAGAGCAACCTCCTTTGATTGTTCACACTATAGTCTCTGGTGTGCTAAATTTCAAACACTCGAGCAGCGTTCAAGTGGCCGAAACAGGTGTGACCTTCTACGCACGCACCCCCCGCCCCCCTTCTCAGGACTTACAAATCTTGCTTTACAGTTTACTTCAGGCTACATCTTGACCTAACATTTGCCCATCATACAGATGTTCCCGTCCACATCCGAGTCGTAAAACCATTTACTTTTTATTTTATTTCGGTTTGTTAAAATATTACTGACTAACTGGTTAATAAATTAATCACGATTAAAGCATTAGTTGCTTAATTGGTAGATTAATCAATCAATTGCCCAGCCCTAGTTATTTCTGTTTGTGTGAGTTTTGCATACTAGATTAGAGAATGCGCAACTACGGTATGTTAAATATATAAATAAAATAAAGAGAGCTAAATCAGTGTCTATTACGAAGGAAAAATTATCCTCCCCGAGGCATCAGGCATGAAAAATGAGCCTAGAAGTATTTCAGACTCCTCTATATTTCCAAGAACTTGAAGTACAAACTAACTGCATTTCCATCAATCACGGATTGCCAAACATTAGAACACCAAAAACATATTCGTTGAGAAGAATAATACATTGTTTCCCTATTAGTACACATCATTGCATTATTTTTATTTCAGATTGACATGTCCAATGTAAATTGATTTACGTCACCTGATTTGCAAAGTAGGCAAACATGTGCTGCAAGCTGACGTCCAAAGCAACTGCCTTGCACCGCATGGGCAGTTCTCACGGTGCTCTCTTACTCACTCACTTCGAACAGTTACGGACAGTTACCTTCGCAACTTATCCGCGTTCTCAGATCCTGTTCAACGCAACATGACCTGCAGCCAAACCTGATCAAAGCATTATATGTGATTCAGCAACACAAACATCAGATTTGTAGTGACCTCAAACAAACCACAGTACTGCTTGTTCACTAACATGTTTGTGTGTGGCCAGCTCATGACGGTGAAGAGGCTGTTCAAAAGGGTGACATGCCTGCCAACAGATTGTCATTCAAACAGCACATTCTTGTGACTAATATATATATTTCTTTTTTGCTGTGGTTTGATTTTGTTTGCTGAAAGCATACAGGATGAGCTCATGTGTTTTCTCATGGATTTCTAGAGCACTACAAATCCATGACAAACCGTGGCAAAGAAAACAACAAAAAAAAGAGACTTAGAGGAAACGTCGACGGCTTTTTTTCTGTGTATCCCTGAAACGAGCGCAGGGTCGTTTAAACAAAAATGGTTTCCCGACCAAACATCGCAGTGTGTACGAAACAGCGTCGATTGACGAACTGGCACCTATTATAATTAAACCACTAGAGAAAACCCCCAAGACTCATGAATGGAGTGTTTGTGGCATTTGAACTGTGCCGACGACGCATCCCCCAGTTTACCCGGGGGCCAATTTTAGCGCAGCACACTATCTTCGACAAACGACTACGTAGCCGATACCCTTCGCCAACACCAAGCACGCGTCTTTGTCGCGTGCGAAGATAAACAAAAACAAGATTAAAAAAAGGGCCCAAAGATGCGTTACGAATCAGCAAAAAGAGCTCACGGCCGCCGACACGGCGAAAAGAACAAACAAACACTCGGGAATAACAGAAATACGTTCAGAGAACGTACCGTTCCGTTGGAGATGTGGACGTAGCGGGCTTTGTACCTCATTTTCTAGCAACTTTCGTGGGCTGCAGTATGCGTATTCGGATTGTGAAATGCTGTAGCAACGCAATTGAAGCCGCCCCGAAGCGAGAAAAACAAATAACTAAATAAACGGGTCGTCGCTTCGGCACGCGGCTGGGACGCGAACCAACGCGGGAAGAAAACAAAAACAGACAGAACAAATGTCCATATGTGACAGTTGAATACCGATGAACGAGATATAAGTAGACGTATGCGCTTGACGAAAGCTCGGATCTGGAGCACAAGAATTTGGCGTCAAAAGGATATTGTACTAGCATCTCCCATCTGTACCATTTTTGTAGCTGTTTCTCCTAATAAGAAAAAAATTGAAACAATAATCAAGTGCCACGATTTTTTTTCTTCTTAATTTAACGAAGTCGGCAATGCAACCATGTGATCTGAGAACGGTGACATCATCCCACTATGAAACGTCAGAAAAAGAGTGACATTCTATGAAGGGCGACGAACGGGAAACAATCCCTCAATCGACGTGTTCGTACGCGCTATGACCCGTCTGTGCATTGGCGAGCGATTCGGGGACCGCAGAGCGGAGTTAAGGATCGAAAAAAATCACCTGTTTTCTTCGTTCCGAGTTACGCATATCCGTTGAAGCAGACGCCATGTTGTTTATATCGCAAAGATCATCTGAACGGATACGGGAAGCCGCGGTGTCGTATCAAATTTTTATTTTTTAAAAAATAATGTCAAATTTTATTAAAATAATTTAAATACTTAGGGTGTTTTTTGAACTGATCTTATTTTTATTTTAATTTTAATGGCCGCGTGGTAGTTCTACAACTGAGGCGGCTAAGGAGCGACTGGATCAGCAGTCGTTCCCGTGCGTAATTTTTTTGGCGTCTCCTCCTGCATTGTTGCCCTAACCGGTAAGTTTCATCGGAATTTAAGCGGAAAGAAGACGAAGTTCTTTGTTTTAAATCGAAATCTCGCGTTCCAACTTTCTAAAGGGGGTACCGTGCCGTCACTTGTTCACGGACAGACCATGTTTTCACCACAGGGTCCCTTAAACGTTCTCGCAACTTCTATCGACACGTGCGGATCCTTGAGGTTTGGTTTGGGCCTGCAACAACTTAGCTCTCATTCATTCGAGAGATTTTCCTCATTCCTAACCGTCAATTTAGTTGCGATACATCATTTACGCTACGCAGAAAGCTAGCTAACGTGCCGCTTATAGCAGTGGTCTACAAAAAGAAAACGCGTTTTGACAGCGCCGGCTTTGTTGCAGCCGCGCAGTGCCATTCAATGGATTCCTGTCAAGCTTGTTCTCTTGTTAGCTTTCATAGGCTCGAATATTTTTTCACGTAATAAACGCTCGAGCTTCGTTAAGTTGACGCGTTTATAACGCAGTCGTAGGGACCTACCGCCATGTCAGACGAGCAAGGGATGCGTAGGCAGCGGTGGTTGTACCGTCCAGCCCCACACCATATATGGGCAAACGAACTTTTTTCTTACAATACATCTACAACGCGTTGCTGTGCGCTCCGATCAAATTTGAGTGAACGGAAACCTAATAGCCGATTACTTTTCCAGGTCTGGTCGATCGTAACGTGTGAGGTTCCGTCAGGTGTTACGGAGGTCTTGGTCTAGTTAGCGAAGATTACCCGATAGTTTTGTTTGTTTGTTGAGAGGCTCCATAGTCGAGCAGCCGTGGGATGTCGCCGACGCCAGGAGTCGTACACCGAGAGTTATTTTGTCCACACAATCGAGCAGGGCGTTTCTGGAAAACGCAGGTTCTCCTTGTTCGGACAGATTAACCACTTAAATGCATGTTCCAAGCAAAAAAAAAAAAAAAAAGAACGAGAGGAAAACAAGAACGGCTATTAGATGGCCAGAGAAATGCGCTTTTCATGTTAGACTCGTCAAAATAATAGATGCTGAAAAAACTCCTAGTTCCTCGCAATGGCTGAGGTACTCGGCCATTGCGAGAAACTCGGCCATTGCATTCACTTCTCTGCTTTTTCTGGTGAAAGAGCCAAAGCACGTACCTGACCTCGCTATGGTCAATCGTCACCGTGGCAGCGAAGCGTCTAATGAATAGACGTTTGCTGTGTTGAGGGGTGAGGAGAGGATTATTTCATCTCAGTGATGTATTTTCCGCTTATTTGCTCTCCTAATGTTCTATGGTCTGATGTGCATCGGGATGACGCTTGGTTTCGTGCATCGCAGAACAGCCATGGCCAACGTGGGAAGCCTCAATGCGGTTCGCATCCTGAAAGGGGAAGCGGAGGAGGAGAAGGCCGAGACCGCCCGGTTGTCGTCGTTTGTCGGCGCCATCGCCATCGGGGACCTCATGAAGAGCACCCTCGGGCCCAAGGGCATGGTAAGCGTTGGCGGGAAACGCGTCGTTTTGGCGTGTTAAAGGTGAAATTTCGACGGCACGGAATTGCCTCAAAATTGGTTTGGCAGATTAATGGACACATCTAAACTACTAACTCAAATCGCAACATTTTCTCTTTTTTTCTCCAGCAAAGTTATTGGTTTTAAATTTGGTCTGAGGGGCTTTACCGGCAAGACTAAAGACAATGACGTCAATTGCTGCACTATGAGCGCATTATGGCTTGTTTTTCATGGTGCTAAATAAATGCTAATACGCCTCGCAAGTGGGCTCATTTTCGTCTTCTGCGCATGAGAAAGGAAGTAGCGGTGACGTCAGAACGCCGAGCCCTGATTGGCTGATCGCGACCCCCAAACTGAGCGTCGTCTGCTCCTTTGCAACGTCGTCTGCTCGCAACGTCGTCTGCGTCTGTCTTACCTTTCCTGCGACTTTCGGAAGTCGAGCGAGCTCGACTTCGCCTTTCAGAGAGGGCAGACGAAATAACTCGAGCGGTACGTTGTTTTTGTCTAACAACTAGCAGACACGCATCAAGGAGAGAAGTCAAAGGACTCACTGGCGAGTTGTCCCGAGGCGCTGAGGTTTGTTTCCTAAGAACCCTCCCAAATACCTTTCCCCTCCTTTCGTGTGCGGCGAGACCCCTCATTCTTTAACGGCGTCGGCGGGTTGGCGCAGTTAACGTCGTCTGTTTTACATCTGCTATCAAACGATGGCCGCTTTACCTTTCCTGCGTCTGTCGGAGATTCACCGCTTTTTCACCGGCGAGAGTCACCGTTGCCTCGGGAAACAAGGAGATAACAAGAGGAAGAAATTGACCTCTTTACTCTAAAACTGAGGTCAGCGATCAAAGTATAATACGGGAAGGGTTCACAAGGGTCGCGCGGGCATATTCCATTCAGCACTGCAGCCGGTCGTGGGCAGACGGTCGCCGAGTCGCGGAGTGCCTGCTAGGCCTAACTGCCGTGCTCGCTTGGTCGCGTTCGGTGGAATCGTGGCCGTTGGGGCCTTTCCCAGGTGTTTGTGGATCCAGAGTTCTTGTTCGTCGTGGTCTGTTTCAAGTACTTTTTAATTTTTTCTTGCTGCTTGAAGTCGGGACGCGTGAGAAGCGCACAGAGAAAAATAAACGTCCGTGGATCGTCGCGACCGCGACGCTGTCGGCCATGCTGATTTGGTCGTAAGAAGTGCGTAAGACAGCTTCGGAGCCGTCGTAGGATTTCGTCGTAACCTGCGCAAAACTTACGAAAATTTCGTTCCGTGAATACGAATTTGTTCTTAAGTTATGTCTTACGCACATTTTTGGCGTAAGATCGTTTCGTGAATCCGGCCTCTGCACTTCCGAAAGTCGCAGGAAAGGGAAGACAGACGCAGACGACGTTGCAAAGGAGCAGACTATGCTCAGATAGGGGGGCGCGATCAGCCAATCAGGGCTCGGCGTTCTGACGTCACCTCTACCCCCTGCGCAAGAAGCAGACGAACTTGCCCTCCGCATTAAGCTCGCACGAGCGAAACAGACAAAAAAAAGCGTGCGCAAAATAGTGTTTTTTTAGACTGCATGCTTGACTTGCAAGTCGTACAGCATGCCAGGTCACCTCCCTTTAAAGTACGGGAAAATTTTAATGTTGCTTTTGTCATCGCCTTCACTTGCCGTCTTCTCAGTGGCTATTTTGAGTTTAGAGGTAATAAGTAGCATGCCAGAAAAAGTAGAGCCTGTGTGCTGATTTCACTCATGCAGCGCCGACTTCCTACTATACATAATGGGGATAAAGTGCTGCGACAGTGATAGGTTATCTTCAGGTCGGCGCTGTTCTTAGTGCATCGGCGTAGGTTGCCATTCCTACACTTTGTTTCTCTGTTTTGGTGGAGGTTAACGGACAGGACGGAATGCAGTTGACACTTTTGAAAATATTCCTGCGTGCAGGACAAGATCCTGATGTGCAACAACCGCGGGGAGAGCAAGGTGGAGGTGACCAACGACGGGGCTACCATCCTCAAGGCCATTGGCATCGACAACCCCGCCGCCAAGATCCTCGTGGGTGAGCGAGTTGAGCGCTTCGCGAATGCCGCGATGCGTCGCACGACCGATTCGGGCGTGGACTGTCACCATACACGTTTGCAAGTATGGCCTCAGGACGGCGCCATCTTTCTCGGTTGGGGTGTGATTGGACACGGCACTATCTAATTACTGAGGTTAAGGCGTCATAAACGGATTATGGCCGCACCCAAGCGCACCCCAACTAAGGAAGATGGTGTCGCCCCGAGGCCGCACTCGCAAACATGTACAGGGACCGGGAAATGATACCGTCACTTTGGCTGACGAGCGCTCGGATGAACAGCTCGTTCTTCGAGATTCAGTAGGGGTTTGCGTACGCCAGTCGCTGAGCTAGAGGGGCGTTTTTGATTCTCGTGTTCCTCTCCTTTTCAACAGCATGTGTTCTCCATGATCTGATGGGATCCCACTCCTTAACGGAAGAAACAACTGAGGAATTGTCACGCTGCGACGGGTAATGTGCTTAAAGGGTAACTGCAAAGAAAAAAAGTGTATTTTTAGACAGCTTGATGGGGACAAGCATGTCACAAAACAAATCTTCTGCCAAAGACGAAATCTTTTACAGCAATATTTATTGCGCGAGATTCATTTTAGTTTGCGACTATTTCGTCCGTTTTAAATTGCGCGCCACAAAGTTGGTATTTTACGTCACGGAGTGACGTATAGCAGCCACTCCGCGCGCGTCGAAAGAGCAGGAGTTTCAAATGTGGAAAGTTGTGACTGACTAAGTTACGTCCTGCGGCGTAAATATTGCTGGAAAAAATTTGTTTTTTCGCAGATTTGTTTTGTGACATGCTTGTCCTGAATAGGCTGTTTGAAAACCTTTTTTTCTTTGCAGTTACCCTTTAATTGAGCTGTCGAAAGGTTGGAATTCAAAGGAGCCATATTGCCGCATGCGTAATCATGGAGGGGCGCTTCACCATGCTTCTAGAGGGTTTGTGATTACTTTTACCCCGAGTGCAATAGACGAGGAGGCCAACATGACCTTGCCGAGTCAGCCTCCCGAGTGTTCTAGGCTCGAAAATGTTTGAGGTACCGCAAAAAAAGAAAAAAATAGTTTAGCTGATGGCCAATCCCACGACGTGCCAGGAGACAGTTCCCGCCGACAACTTTCGTTTTGCGGTTTGTTCGATACGTTGGGCAAGAAATGGAAACGCAGCAACGGAACGCCCTCTCCAGTTTTGTTCACGCGTCGTCTGAGCGTCTCAACGCTACAGGGGATCTTTGTGGGGGGTGCGGCATGTTCACAGACATCTCCAAGGTGCAGGACGACGAGGTTGGGGACGGCACAACGTCTGTGACAGTGCTGGCCTCCGAGCTGCTCAAGGAGGCGGAGCAGCTCATCTCCAAGAAGCTCCACCCCCAGACCATCGTGGCCGGGTGGCGCAAGGCTACGGCTGTGGCGCGCCAGGCGCTGGAGGCATTTGCGGCCGACCACAGGTGGGTGTAGAGCCTGGCGTCGAGACAGACAGGCAACTTCGAGACATTCGTGCGCAGCGTCTCAATGTTGCCGGTCTAGTTTTAACGCTGAATGTGTTTTATTGGCCGATTTCCACGGAGATCTCTAACTGCCGACTGCAATGAGAAACTGACACTGAAAGGCGTTACACCCTTAGAGAAACATCTAAAAAGACTTGAGTCTCTTGACCTTCATATTGCGGGACAAGGGCTTTTCTGACAGCTATCCAGAGTCGGTCGGGGGGGGGGGGGGGGGGGGGGGAGGAGAGGAGGAGGAGGAGGGAGGGAGGGAGGGAGGGAGGGAGGGAGGGAGGAGGAGGAGGAGGAGGAGGAGGAGGAGGAGGAGGAGGAGGAGGGGGGGGGGGGGGGGGGGGGAGGGGGGGGGGGCAGGGACGAGGGAAGAGAGAGAGGGGGGGGGGGGCCAGGGGAGAGGGGAGGGGTTCAGAGCATGCAAAAGTGAAGCGATTCCCGCAGCCCGCTTCGCAGCCTTTCCTGTTGTGCCTTGCATTCTCGCGGCCTGTGTCAGAATTGAGAGCAAATCTTCGTTGGGCACTGCCTTTCGGGTGCCCTTCTGTTCTTCCCTGGAATTCCAATCGCACATTTTGTACTTAACAGCCTTTGTCAGCACGATCAAGCTTGTATAATGTTTGATACCACGTTCGCCCACTCGGAGAAACAAAGCACCTTGCAGTGCTTGTTGACAACTCTGTCGCCGGAGGGGGGGGGAAGGGGAATTGTATGTGACCCGGCATCCTTTCCTGCGCATCCTTGTGTGGCTCTGTGGGGTCGGCGGACGAGTTGGTGCACCGTAGTCGCCGACCGATAGTCGCAAGCTCTTACGGATGGATGCTTGGCTTTCAGCATCCGCTTGTCCTCCTTCCGTCGTGCTTTGGCTGCACGTGCACCGTCGACGCTCGAAAAACGCCGAGGCATTACTTGAAGGTTAGAAACTCGCACTGGAGGACCTCCCTGCCATTCTAATTTCGCCTGCGACCGTAGTCGTCCTTTAGTTTTGGCGTGGACGGGCACTGCCCACTGTCGTGCATTTGTATGGTCATTACCCTATGCTGCGCTTTTGAACAAGTGTTGCAGCGATAGTACTTGGAACGACTGAAGTGTCTCGCAACCGTGGTGATGGGAGAACTCCGTTTTGCCTTTCATGGATCGTAATGTTTGCTGCGGGCCGTTCCAGGCAACCCACCGATGTGAACGCATTGTGCGACCATGCCAGGGTGTCTAGGGACCGGGAAAACCCGGAATGGTCAGGGAAATTTCAATTACAGAGAAAAATCAGGGAATTGTCAGGGATATTGTCAAAAAACGAGCCCAGTCAGGGAAAATAAGCCGGAGATGCGATCGAGTGCCCTCACCAAAGACTTGAAGACTTGGGGGCAGAAACATAGGCAATAAATTCTGCTGAGAGCAGAGCGCGGGCTCTGCTAACCCAATGTAGCGTGTGCTACCCGATGCAAAGGAAACAGCCGACAAGTCCAGTCCAAGCCTTGGATTGGATTGAGGGCGCCACGCTAGGCTAGATCCAGTTAGAGCTACCAGATTTAGTAACAAATGGAAAAGCCGGAGACCCCAATCTACTCCAAGCCTTAAGCCGAAAGTATCCGAAGGTGTGCATCTGGCAACCATGCAGTCATTCGGTTATTGACGTGTGTGGTTGAGCGTCATGTTTTCATCGCATTTCCGGAAGTGGCCTCTTCACTGACGATGTCGGCGGCAAGAAAGTGCTTGTTGAATCCGGGCTGGGCGATTTTCGGTATATGCAAGTTGGAATAAGCCCGTGCAAAATGATCCTCACAGTGCTCAATGCCTTGTGTTGTGATGGTCTTATATATATAACTGTTAGGGAATTTCATCTGAAATTTATTTATTTATCTATTTATTTGCATACTCTCAAGGCCCGGAGGCATTACAGAGGGGAGTGGTACTATACAGTAAAAAAATCGTTGGCTACTTTCTTGAAGTTTGTGGCTTCAGTGATGGCAGCAATGGAGCCAGGGAGGTGGTTCCAATCGTTAGAAGTTCTTGGAATGAAGGAGTCGAAAGTATACGTTTGTTCGACATGATGTATACTTTGACATGATATACTTTACTTATATATATAATTTGACATGATGTCAAAGTATATGTTTGTTCCACATGTCAGGGAAAACCTGGAAAAGTCGGAATTTCGAAATAATAATTGACTAGGCACCCTGCACGCGCACCATGCATTGCTGCACCCATCCCGAAGGTTGCGTACGGCATTGGATTGCTCCACTGCAGCGACGGAAGTGCTACATCATTTGCGCCAAATTGTGCTCCAATTGAAAAGTCTGCTACATCTTGCACCAAAGTGCCATTTTTGCTAAGAATCGCGCCACACCTGCAGTGAGATCAGCAAAGCAAAAAAGAAAAATGTTTTTGGTTGACTTTACTATTTAGGGAAGTAGCAGGAAAGGAAAATGGTACAAATACTGTATTTCAAAGCATCTGTACTTACATACTTTCTTTTTTTATTATTTTGGTAAGAGTACAGTTGGAAGGCTCGATCGAACACATGAACACATACTAAAGGCGCAAGTCACGGTACATTTGCTGCACTTGATTCATTTCGTCGATAAAAGACCACGCGCAGGAAGATGAACGAATGTCATGATTGTCGTGCTTTGGTGCTGGTTGGTCCCATGGCTCATAGCAGTGGCTGCGCTTTAAAGTGACAATGAAGACAATTTTATTTAATTTTTTTAAATGGTGTTTTTAGGCTTCTTGGGAACCTAGCACGCCGCCTAATTTTTTTTTGTAGACATTTGTGACTCGTATTTCTGTGCCTACGAAAGAACTGAAGAAACCGAAACTGAACTATCTCCATTCTTATTTCTGGGTCTTTGAAAACTGAGGTGACGTAGGGAGGGACGTCAAGTGTGAATAGTCGGTTTCGGTGGTATGTATTTAGGAGAGGTGGGTTATAGCAGCGCAGTGGTGCGGTCGTTTCGTCGAATCTATTAACATGGACAGCAATGCCGCTCTCGCGAGCGAGTTCGGGCTTCCCTTCCGTGGCCTAACACCAACGGAACGGGAGTATCTGTGTGGCGGCCTCCGCCATCACTGGACGGAGACCGCCGAGCCGGCAACGAGCGGGCTCCGAGCAGGGTAGGAGTGAGTAACATTCACGCAGCGAATGTTACTCACTCTTTCCGAAGGACAGGGGCGCGGGGGAGATGCTGAGGGGGAAGCGGCAGCGGGAACTGGTTCCTCTGCGGGGGACGCTCCCCAAGAAGGAGAAAATAAACAGCACCATTTTTGGTTTTCACCAAAGTCGGACGTCCTCTCTTTTCGTCGTCAAAGAACACGAACAGCCGAAGAGCTACCCACACGTGAAAACTAGCGTTGCCCGAACGAATACTGGTCTTCAGTCGATTGTTAGAACAGCCATCTACAGCGCACAAATTTGGCATGGTATTTTGCAGAATCCTTCGAGTACCGTGTTCCCAAAGTAAACACGGCACCGACATCTGAAACCAAAACCAAACGTCTCCCGCGTGTTTTTTTTGTTTTGTTTTGTTTGCCCGTAGTTGCTCATTGCCCGTTTCGCGTCCAGCGCAGCAAAGAGAAAAACAATCATTCTGTTTATTTACGATTTAGTAATGATTTCCGGATCGATTTATACGTTTCAGGGTTATTCAAGCGGAAATTAGAGCAGTATCCTTAAAAATCGCGAACCAAGACGTGATTGAGGGCTCGTTTGGACCAATCGCTGACGCGTCTCTTGTGAAGTCGCGCTTCTTGGCCCCGCATCGGTCACCTGAGCTCCGCTTCTCCCGCAACTCTCGGGGCGTCGCCCCAGTCGATCCCGGTACGATTATTACCGCGACCGTATAATTGATTTGCGCAGCACACAAGCGCCGGTTTCGGCTGAAATTTGGGCAACGTGGCCCGAGACGTGCCTGGAACCCAGTTCAATCGCCAAAAAAAATATCCGAAATTGCCTTCATTGTTTCTTTAAAGTAAGGTGAAACGAAGTTTTGAAGCCGTGCTTGTCGGTCGGTGCGCTGGCAGATCGATCGCCGACATCATCTAAATTTCGACGTCGGTGACGTAAGGATTTAGGGTTGCGAGAAAATATTGCCAAATTGTAGGATGGCGGCTACTGTGATGAGACAAAACCGGGGTCTTGTACTTCCAATGAGATCGCTTAATTATTGCGTCTGCTGCGAGCCTCAGTCCCGCCTCTCACCAGTGCGTGCCCATGTCGAGCTTCACCGCTTGGCACCGCAGTGCCAGATGCAGCGACTGACATGGGGCAGCGCCTGAGTTTCCGCAATAGCTCGATAATTATGCTCAGTATTGTTTTAAGTCTTCTTCTTTTTGTCTTCATGGAAGGCTGATCTCCAATTTTAGATATCTGCGCCGAGAAAAGAAACATGCGGGTCTGTATTTGAATAAATGGTAGTCAAGGTTGTTCCCGTGCAACTATCAATAAAAAAAAAACGGCAAACTTTGGCTTCACCCTGGTTCCAATGTCGCTAAGCAGCAGTGTCATGTGCGCAAGTGTAGATTTCCATAATATTTGGGGGTAGTTGTTTTAGCAGTTCATAATAAGAGTTTGAGTTTGGTAAGTTCATGAACCTTGGGGAACATATTTTGTAGATAGACAAGCTGGCTTTTGTAGACATTTTACAGGACTGATATAAACAGGATAAATAAACTATCTGCTGTTAAAGTACGAGAGGAGAAAAGTTTTATGCCAACTGAAGTGTTGGACTATCATTCATTTTTCATCTATTTTTTAGTACCCATTCTAGATAGAACCTTCTATGACTATACTCCGCGACAACTTTTCTTGGCAATGCAGTGGAAGGTACGTCCCGCGTCCCCTCTTCTATTTTGAGTGTACGCAGGCTCTCCTCCTCCCCATTTCCGAGGAGAAGAGGAGAGCCTGTGTACACTCAAAATGGGAGAGGGGACGCGGAACGTACCTTCCACTGCATTGCCAAGAAAATTTGTTGCCGAGTGTAGAGCCTTATTTCTAAAAAGAATGCTCTGTGTCTCTTTGACACCCTATTTATTCTTATTTCGAAATATAATAAGTGATATACTCCAGTATCAAAGAGGAACCCTGAGTCATTATCAAAGATTAGCTCATTTATTGATACAATCACTTTTTTCATTTTCAAGTGAGGTGCTAACAGATGTTGGCATTTGCTGTGAAAGGATCAGTGACTGTTTCAATCTAATGTTTTGCCTGCTACAAAAACTGCTACAAAAGGTCAAATGCCACTTCCATTACTGCCAATGTTTTGTAGATTTGTCTGTGGCCCGTAGTACGGTGAAACGAAGCATAGGTGAAACTGGCGAAATTGCCAAGTTTCTTCAGAAAAGCGTCCCGGAAGAACAACGAAAGTGGCAGCTGACTTGGCTTCTTCGGCGGCCTAAATAAGTATCTTTGCAAGACGCTGGCTGCCATTCCGAGACTTTCAAATAGTTCAAGACGTTTTTATTTTCTCAAATTTTTGGTACCTTTTCGGAGAACTCCCCCATTTTCTTTATGCATTATTGTGGTGAACGTTGTCACGTGCAGCGCTAATGCGGAGCAGTTCCGCGAGGACGTGCTGAACATTGCCCGGACGACCCTGGGCTCCAAGATCCTGTCCCAGCACCAGGAGTTCTTTGCCAAGCTGTCGGTGGACGCAGTGATGCGCCTGAAGGGCTCCGGGAACCTCGATGCCATCCAGATCATCAAGAAGCTGGGAGGCAGCCTGACGGACTCCTACCTCGAAGAAGGTGATCCGCCCCGCTTTCAAACTATTCTCTCGCACGGGTGTTTTAGGGGCGAAGCTCCTTAGAGTCTAGCTTTGTCCGTCCGTCCGTCCCATCTGTCTTCTTAAAAAAAAAGAAAAAATGTTTGCGCAGTCGACAGGATTCGAACCTGTGCGGGGAGACTCCAATGGATTTCTAGTCCATCGCCTTTTAACCACTCGGCCACGACTGCGGGACGAGTAGGGGGCTCTGAGATGTGGTAGTAACTCAAGAGCTGGAGATGTCATGGATGAAACTTTGCATGTAGCCGCTCAACGTCTATACAGGAGAGGGCGCTGCGGTCAAATGCGCATATAATCGCGTTAAACTTTGCATGCATTAGCTCAACGTTTATAGACGAGAGGGCGCTGCGGTCAAATGGATGGATCCGCTAGAACAACCACTGGCTCTGCATTTCAACGACCATAAAGCTGTAATAATGAAGTTGAAACGCAACCTGGAACTCAGCACTACCTATGAGCAATAAAAAAAATCAGCACTACCTATGAACAAAATCAGTATCATCAGCACCACCAGAGCTTCGCCCCAATCAACATCATTCAGCACGTGGAAATGCAGTCATTTTTTTTAATTAACCTTTTGCTCTTTCCTGACAGTGGGAAAAACTGCCTGTTTTGTGTGGCTTGTTATGTTGTTTTTTTCCTGTGAAAACTATGAGGTTTACGGTATGATGCCATACATTGAAATAAAGCTGAATGAATGGACTTCTGAATGATGCAAACATCAAACCAGATATTTGAATTCTAATGAAATATCTAGTTTGTCGAACGCAATAATTTTTTGAAAAATTGCTTCAAACTGGGCATATCTCGAAAAAAAAAAAAGCACCAAAAAAGGAAAATTTAAAAAGTATTAAATGTTCCCCATTTACACAACACAGAACTCGCAAAAATGAGAGTTCTAGCTTAGACAAATTTTGGTAGAGCAAAAATCAAGTCAATTCTCATAACCAACATGCCATTGAGCTAAGCAGTTTCTCAATGGGGTGAAGCACAGGTCACTAGAACTGAAATGCGATGACCTGGCTTCATCATCAGACTCGCCGCAGCTATCCGAGTTCGAAAAATTGACGGGGGATTCACGAGATTTGCCGCTATTGCGGGGCGCGTGCCGGACCCGTGGAAGCAGCCGTGGCAGTCACAAACGACGATGTGCCACCGATCTCGCCCTCCGCTTCAAAATCGCTGCCATGCGAAAGGAGGAAGAGAGACACAGAAACTAAAAGTGTAGTCTTTAAAGTAGGTGTGAGATGAAAATATTTCTAGTTTTAGCAGCAAGCGTTAGCTTGCTGCTAAAAAAGAGAAAGGAGAGGGGGGAAGCTTGCTGCCAGCAAGCTTCCCCCCTCTCCTTTCTCGCCTCCCGTAAACCAGGAAAGACTTAAAAAGCTTGTTGCAAAAACATCAGGATGGGCGTGTCAGCAAAACAATCTGTCGATGAAGTGTTGTTCGGCGAACTGGTTGCCACCGGGTGGGGTGTTCCTTGACGAGGAGATGGGGTGCCAATGGGGGCGATTGGCTTGCATGGTGCAGGCTTCCTGCTGGACAAGAAGCCTGGAGTGCACCAGCCCAAGCGGGTGGAGAAAGCCCGTATCCTGATTGCCAACACCCCGATGGACGCGGACAAGGTGAAGGTGTTTGGGAGCCGGGTGCGCGTCGAGTCCGTGGCCGCCATCGCAGACATGGAGCTCGCCGAGAAGGTCAAGATGAAGGAGAAGGTGAGGCGGGCTTGGACCAGAGTTTGGCATTGCCCCGTGGTGAGATTCACCATGGAAAGTTTCTTTTTGGAAGGAAGGCAGAGACCACCTTTTTTATGTTTGTTTTAGGAGGCTCTATACTTTGTCTCACCCTACGATGGACTAAAGGCAAAGGCTACGGACCGCGAGATCCAATCTTGAGCCACTTAGAAATTGTGCGGTATTTCGCTTAGATACACGTACGGGTGCCCGCTTCTCGGATCACTGATGAGGGGAGGACAGTGGTTCAAACTGAAGAGCACTGAGTGACTCAACAATTTTACATTGCAAAGAAAGCCACGACATATAGGTTCTTTGCAGCGTCGAAGCTATAGAAATGATGCGGCGCTTTTGGATTCGGAGCATTATTCGTCCACCCCTAATCAATGTTAAAGGAGCTGTGCAACAATTTTTGTACTGTGCACAAATACCGCTTAAAACGGATCCCTAACGTTAATGACCTATGAAACACGCGTTCGTTTTTCACCCCACGCAATAGAAGTCCCAGAAAAAAATTTAAGAAAAACGAGCAGCGTTCACCCCCTCAACTCGCAGCCAGAACAAGCGGCCACGTGATCTGGAGCCGATTATATGCCGCCAGTGTTGATCATAGCCACGCGCTGGGGTTGGCAAAGGGCAGGACACGCGCTGAGTTCCAGACATTGTTATGGCTCGGCTGTTGTCGTCGTTGCAGCGATTGGACACGGGTCACAACCCGAATGCTTCTCGAGCTAGCAATTGTCACGAGCCCAAGTCGAGTGCCCACGCAATGCTCGGGTCCAATCTATGAACCGCATTCAAATATCGTCACTTGGGTGTACTGCGATCCCCGAGTTACGTCATCAAATTTTGCAAAGGAGAGATTGAATGAAAATGATCGCTTTTGTCCTTGAAATTACACCGCGACAATGGAGTTTCTTGGCCAATGGCGTTGCGTGTGAGTATCCTTGAGTCCCAGGTGTGCCATTAAGCTCGTGTAGAGAGAAAAACATCCCAATTGAATATCGTTGCACAGCTCCTTTAAGCGTGTCATAGTATAGCGTGGAACGTGATTGGACCTGGCGGCCTGTGGCTTTGGCCTTTAGTCCATCGTAGGATGAGACAGAGTATAGTTGGAATGGTAAAATCTGTTCCAGCTTAGATTTGTTTTTTTTATTCTTTTTGGGATGGTTTTGTGTGCAGCGTGCCAAGTTTTCGTTAAATCGAAACAGCAATGCAAAACTGGCTCACCAAACCGAGAAGAAAGAAAAGTACATACGCCGAGCGGGTGTTTCAAGAAGCGCCTTCCGCACGTTAGAATGCAAGGAGTGGCATGCCAATTAATGTGCAATAAAGAGTCCGTTAAGGATGCGCGATGACGGGGCAGCCAAGCGCGTGCCAACATTGGATGAGGTTGGAGGGAAAACAAAAGCACGTGGGCACATTTGGAGGGCAAACAAACGCTTGAGGTGTGCAAGGAGCAGACAAACTTGCACACCATATAGGTTACAGTGGAAGTGAACATAGGAATTCGAAAAAATTGTGTTACATTAGGAATTTTGCTAAATTAAGTTTTGTTATACCGAGATTCAACTTTGGGCTCATTCGATTTACTTACACCACCTGCATGGGGGCTGAGAAGTGTAGCACAATGAAGAAAAAGTACCTCCGCGTCTGTGTTCAGATAAGGTGCTCCCGTAAGTTGAATACGGCAGCCTGCACCGAGTGCACCTGGGGCAGGCAAATCGAATGAAATCTGTATAAAGCGAAGGCTCACTTGCCTTTGTGTATTCTGTAAGGTATTTTCTGCCTGTGTTTAATTTTGTTTCTGAGAAAACATTAAAACTAGAAAGGATTGTCACCTTTCTAGTATTTAGAGGGCAACTCTGCTTCCTTTTTGGTTTTGAAAAAACAATGCAGTCCTCTTCAGTGTCGCCTAGAAGGACCGCACGTCAAATATTACAACGAAGTTCTGTCTAAATGTTTCTTAAACGGTCCGGCAAACTTTTCAACTCGCGAAGTTGCCGAAATCTGCTGACTTGAGCGGGCGAATTCAGGCGCAACCAACAGCGCAGTCGAGGCTTCGCGTGGGCGTAGCCAACATTGAGCTAAACGTCATCACCATTGCCCCCTTTTGCTTGTTTTTACTTCTCCGGGCGAGCGTAGCGCATGACGTCAGCAACGTTACCTCTCAGCGCTCGGCGGTGTTTATGTGGTTGGCGTAACGTGCCTGGTGCAGCGCGCTTCTTGGGAGCCGTCCAACCGCCCGCCGTTACCGCCGTCGTTGTCTCACCGTTTCTGATTATTGCCTCTTGGAGTTTCGTCCACACTACGGACACCACGGGCGCAGATTTATGCCGCAGTTGTGCTGAAATCGTTGAATGCCATAGACACCAAAACGTGGCGAAGAGTGCAATGCAGACGACACTTGCGCCTGCCACACGCCCACCCCAATCCCTCCGCCCGTCGTTGGGCCGAGGATCACGTGACATCTTGTTCCACGTGATGGCCATGTTCTTGGCGGCCCAAGACCAATGTTGCCAGACAGAGCCGAAGTTTCGGTTTCGATTTCCACTCGTGTTTAAAATTAGATTTAAAAAGATATATCTAATTTTTTGCGAAGCAAACGACGTAGTATCTTTTACTAGGGCTTTTTAATGCGAAATCGCTCATTATCCCGAAACACAACAAAATTTCGGCGCTTATTTTTTGGTTTTTATGTGTGCAAAGGAGCAGCATCACATCGAACATACCAATATCTTGCTAAAAAAGTCACGAAAAGGATTTTTAAAACAAATTAAACGATTAGCAAAGAGCACCTGGTGGAGGTCACTAGCGCCTCGTTTGTAATACCCGTCTAGGAACCTTGAGAGGTAGTGACGGTATCTGTCTCGCCTCCGGCCACGACGAGAGAAGAGGGGAAGGAGGAACTCCCTTCTTCCCGAGAATCCCTTTTGTGTGACCCAGAAGTCGTTATTGACCCTCTACAAGATTATAAAAGATTAACCCGTCACTCAAAATTTGTACAAAAGCAACCGCTTCGGTGGCTGGAACGACTAGGCCATCCTCTCAACGTCAGCCTCGCCGTAGCTTTACTCGTCCTGAGACAAACTAAGTCACGATTGCGTTGGATTTCACGTGGTCTCCGCTGGCTGTTCGCCGAGCGCTTGCCAGAGTTGGCCGTTTATAACAAAAAATACAGCTACCAGGCTCAAAATACAAACATGCGATTGTGATTTACGGATATTGTGGATCATATTCAACCTATTTTTGAACACGACGGGAATATTTCAAATTTCGTTGAAGTATCCCTTTAATGTCTGTACTTTTTTTTCTTTTTTAGGGAATTTAAAATAATAATTATTTTTAGCTGGGTGCTGTTGCTGTTTATCAAGTGTGGTTAATCTTGTGTTTCAGTTTTGCCAAACTTACAAAGGAACGGTCTTCGCACAGATGCAACTGTCATCTCTTTGTGACCCACTCCTCGTCCACAGGTTGACCAGATCCTGAAGCACAACATCTCTGTGTTCATCAACCGCCAGCTCATCTACAACTACCCGGAACAGCTGTTCGCCGATGCTGGCGTCATGGCCATCGAGCACGCCGACTTCGACGGCATCGAGCGCCTGGCCCTTGTCACTGGTACTTTTTGTGATCCTTTGATTTCTGGTTCTAATTTGTTTCCCAGTTATTTTGCAATTGCTGTACTTTTTTTTTTTTTTTTTTTTGTCTTCACTGTATGGGAAACAGGTAGAAAGCCACTATAATGCTTAAACCGCTGGTTGATTTTCCTTCCATGAATAGGGAAAAGAACTCGCAAAAGAAAATTCCTCTACCTTCTTTCTTATAGTCTATCACAACTGCTAGCATTCAAGCTTTCTGTGACGAACGGTTCATTTGTACCATGCAAGATCTCTGGCCATTTGCTTTCTGGCGCTTTCAACGTTCGAGGATGGTTTCAGACTGCTGCAAAGTAAATGGCTTCAAGGACGGCCACCGCAAAAATTGCACCTCTATACCGGACAGCGACAGAGCCGAGATGTAGATAAGTAGGTCGCAGCGTTTGTGATCCACCAATTGCAGATGGGGAAGAATAAGGACAAGGGCCTTCTGCTTGCATTAGTTGTGCTTGTCCTCCGGGGATGCGTCGTTGCTGTTGTTTCAGTCTCTGTGGCCAGCAAGTTGCTCCAGTGAGCACGTTGGTTGGGACAGTGGTTCTCAAACTGAATTTCTGAATACCCGGGAGTTTCCCTGAGTGTCCCCTTGGTTTTCCCAGAGTGTCCCCATGGTTTTGCTTGAGTATTCCCATGGTTTCCCCGAGTTTTCAAATATCCTCAGCCATCCCTGTCTCCAATTAAGGTGTTTCTCTTGTTTAAGTGCTATTTTAGTACAGTATATTTGAGCCCTCGTTTGTGCATAACTATGAGCCGAATGCCCATACTATGCACATTACTGCTTGAAATGTCTGTTGTCTTCTACACTGCTATTGAGTCAATACAGACTATAAGGGATTTTTCGGTTTGAAATTCAGGGCAGATAGGGGTTGCATCAAGTCCAGATATTTCAAGCTAGGGCAGTGTTTCCCAAACTGTGGGTCGCAAAACAGCTCTGAAACTTGAAAAAAAAAAAAAAAAAAAAGATGCAAACTTGGCTTTTTTGTGGTAGCATCATTGAAAGTAGAGTACCGGTCACAGCTAAAACA
The DNA here is from genome assembly GCF_016920785.2 of Ixodes scapularis. Taxonomy (NCBI): domain Eukaryota; kingdom Metazoa; phylum Arthropoda; class Arachnida; order Ixodida; family Ixodidae; genus Ixodes; species Ixodes scapularis. Next base: position 133,602,144 of record NW_024609879.1, on the reverse strand, counting down.
GAGCTAGAACTGAGAGTTGCAGTGCCCAAACTTTGCCTAATTTTGAGAAGCTGCTCTAACAAACAAGCTCACTTAAGTCATTAGGAACAATCATTCCTGCTTCCATGCTTTTTTTTTTTTTTTTATGCTTTTTAGATTAGTTAGCTGATTCAGCCCGACTATACTAACTAAAATTTCAGCATCATTTGTGAGTATATTGTTTATGCACTGAGGTCGGGATGCTTGTAGCATTGTGAAAAGCCGGCGTGATAGGGGGGGGGAGTATTCTTGATGCAACATTTTATATTTGTGATGGGTCACAGCTCTAGAGGGCGTGGGAGGGTGCATTCCAGTTGGACTTCCCCGTGCTAGCGGACGAGGACACGGGGGTCCCCAAACGGTCTCCCTCTTCCTCCTCAGGCGGCGAGATAGTGTCGACGTTTGCGAGCCCCGAGCTGGTGCGGCTGGGCACATGCGACCTGATCGAGGAGGTGATGATCGGTGAGGACAAGCTGCTCAAGTTCTCGGGGGTACCCCTGGGGGAGGCCTGCACCATCGTGCTCCGGGGCGCCACCCAACAGATCCTGGACGAGGCCGAGCGCTCGCTCCACGACGCCCTCTGCGTCCTCTCGCAGGTGAGCCGTCCCCCTCGAGCCTAGGTCGCAATCCGATTACGAAGCATCACTAAGGTATAGCAATCGGATTATGGCCGCGCCCAAGAGCGCACCCCACGGAGCAAGAGGGCAGCACCCTGAGACCGTACTTGCAAACGTGTATACTCCATTTCAGCGTGACCTGGTGAACGCCAACAGTTAATGTCACTGTCGAGCCCATCGAAGCGACGTAGCAAAGTCCGCGACAGCTCTCCATAAGAGGAGTGTGCTCCTACTGTAGTATGTTGTCGCACGCCTCCCCGTAATGCTCCAATTTGCGCGCTGGGGCCGTGGCTTTCGGCATATGCTAGGCTGTGTTTACACAGTGTGTGGCAGTATTTTCGACTGCTTTATTCACGAATCTTGCTGAGTGCAGCAGAGGTTGGCATTGGAGGAGCGACCGACTACATGCAATGTTTCCTTCTGCAGGTTGTGAAGGACAACCGGGTGGTGTTCGGCGGGGGCAGCTCGGAGATGCTGATGGCGTCGGCTGTGTCGAAGCTGGCCGAGTCGACGCCGGGGAAGGAGTCCCTCGCCATGGAGGGGTTTGCCAGGGCTCTCAGACAGGTTTGTTCGAACTCCTTGCTGCAGGGCGGTTGAACACGAATACCTTTGTGTGTGCTGTGAAAGGCCGGTGTAAATTTAGAATTACCTTGCATCGCAAGTTGTAACGCATCAATATTGAAACCGGGAGGCTGTGTTGCTGAATTGGGGAAATTTCTCGTAAACATAGCTGCGAGGGACAAAGGGAAATCAAATTTGGATGCATGTAAAGTAAGGAATATATGTCAATTAAAAAAATTTTATATCTTAGATGCATTCAAATTAAGTTCATATTTGTCCCTTGGAGCTAGGTTTTCCCGGCAGGGTTGAAAATTTCCCACAGTTCAGCAGCACAGCCCCTTGGCTATCGATCAAGAGTGACAGGCATTCCTCGAGCAGGGAAAAGTTGGGGAGCCTTTCCCCTACATGATGGGAATTAAGGGAGTCTGGTGCCAATGGTTGGGAAGTTTGCTTTCCTTCTCTGTCTACTCCTTGCTTAGCCAACACGAGTCGCTTTGCCGTGGCATAAATTTTTGATGAAAAGAGAAGCTCGTATCTAGTGGTTTAGAAACTGTGTGCATATTATTATGTAGTGCTTGTTTTGTGTTAAGCGGGAAATGAACTCTGCCCTAAAACAGTCCTGGTCATTCTATCCTCTTGAGAGCTTAAACTAGAATAGGACTCGGAAGCACTTTCTGATTGATGACGCTATGTGGATTCAATACCAAACTCGTCATTTGTTTTGTTTAAACGGTGCCCGGCTTGTATGGGTTGGCGGAAAAAGAGCTGCGATTGTCGTCGCGCAATTTTTGATCATTGTGATTTTTGTCTCCACTCAGATTCCGACGATCATTGCCGACAACGCCGGCTTCGACAGTGCCCAGCTCGTGTCTGAGCTCAGGGCCGCTCATTCGGAAGGCAAGAAGACTGCCGGCATCAGTAAGCCAACTCAAACGTGCTTTTGTCAATTTTTTTGTGTCCGTTCCTCTTTCAAGATTCGCTTGGATCTTCAAAGATGTTTGTGTCAAATAAGCAGGGTTTCTGGGAAAACGATTGCAGTGATTTTTATTCACAAAAAATAAACTATCCATTGGCGTGTGCTCAGTCTTGGCCCAGACGTGGCTCCAGCGGTCTGCACCAGACGTTTGTGTTTCAGAGCTTGCCGTGATCTGATTAAAAAGTTATAAGTGATTTTCAGAAATTTCCAACGAGAAAATAGCGGCCGAGACGTACAGCTGCACTGGAAAAGAGTAGCACAAGTGACCGACGCCCAGAGCGGAAGAATGGCGACACGCGGCGCTATTGTTCCCGCGATAGTTCCATATCTCAACGCGGGGGTGGCGGACGGAAAGCAGCCCATGCTAAAACTCGTATTTCAAAAGCTATCTTATCCCTTAATTTTCTGCCGGCCACCCTCGCGTTCGGACATGGAACGTGACTGGCACTCTCGCTATCGGCGCGCTCGGGAACAATAGCACCGCGTGTCGCCATTTTACCGCACCGGTCATCAGTCACTCGTGCTGTTCTTTTTCCGTTGCAGCTGTACAGTGTCGTCCACTGGAGACGGGCCTCATTTCCTCGTTGAAAATTTCAGATAATCGCGAATGGCATTTAAATTGGGTCACGGCAACTTCTGAAACTTTGGCATCTGGTACCTATATTTGGGTGGAAAAATGGGTGTTCTGCAACACATAATTTATTGTTGCGCCGAAAAGAAAAAACTAAAATTTGTTCTCTGATGCTTGTACCTGATCCCCTATTGTGAAGATTAGTGCAAACTAAGACTGCCACAAAAATTCACACGCAATTGTTTTTTTTGTTGTTTTTTTCTCGTTCTTCAGACATGACGGAAGGCTGCGTGGACGACATGTGCAAGCTGGGTGTGACAGAGGCTTTTGTGGTGAAGCGCCAGGTGCTGCTGAGCGCTTCTGAGGCGGCAGAGATGATCTTGCGGGTGGACAACATCATCAAGGCTGCCCCGCGCCAGCGCCACCCCGACAGGAGTCACTGAGCCGGGGAGCACGTCGGGCCGAGATCGATGGAACGTAATTTAAGGCAGGGCCGGACCTGCCATTCGTTTTGAGTTTGTTTTATTATTTGCTAATAAAAAGAATCTGTCCGCTACCTGGCCTTTGTGTGATTTCCGGCACCTCGTTGACTTTGTGGCAAAGCGCTGGCCTATGGGTCCCCAATTGCGGGTTTGAATAGACCCTTTCCGAAATTCAGTCTGGCCACTTTGATCACTATCATCATCACCTGAAAAATGGCATATGCGCCATACCAATGGCGGCTTTCTATTTACTGATGAAGGAACATGTTGAAGATACTCCTAAGCTGAGGATTCGAGGCCTATACATTCTAGACGTTAGCACGTTGCGTCACTGGAATTGAATGCAAGCGCTGCGTAAGTGTTCATTTCTCTAATTCGAGCCCAGTGAGCCTGTTAGTGGCACAAAATCGACTTTGAAACCCCTTGACTTATAGAACTTTATCAAGGCGTCTTTCTGGGTTGGCGCTTCGTTCTGACTGGTTGCATCGTTGTAAGAATCGACCACTGGAAGAAATTATCCAGAAAAACCTGTATAGCGAAAAGTTTATTCTAGTCTGCCGTTGACAGGCAAAAGTGACTGTGCCTGATAAAATACTGCAGGCTACGGGTTAATTGCCGCCATTCGTATGGCAAAAGTTAAACCGCCATTTCAGCCACCAGATGGCACTAAATTTCGGAAAGGGTCTATTCCGGTAAAAGTGCCCGTAATCTGACAAAGGCTTGTTGTGCAAAAGGTGCCTTGCAGCCGAGATTTCGCTTGCACGTCGGAGGATCCCTAGGTGGTCGAAATGAATCCTAGTCTTCCACTGGGGTGTGCCAGATGCCCTTCGTTGTTTTTTGGCATGTAAACCCCAAATGGGATTTCGACATGAACTTGAGGCTTGTTCCGAGGAGACGAGGCATGCGTTAACTCCGCTAGCATCACCACTAGAGCCACCTAACGTAGTATGCTTCAGAGTATCGACTTTTGCAATCATTGCTTGGAATCATCGTTGCCAGTTATCTAAAGCTTTATCCAAAATCATGGGATTCCCTCTTGTGCCCTTGTAATGTTAAAACTGCACCTGTCATTTATTTGCTAACAAAAAACATTGTCTCACCCTGCCTCTATTAGCATTGGGACGTTTCAGTAACACGATTTGCTGCGATGTCACGAGTTGTGATCCTGGCTACTTGTCATCAGTTGCAAATAACGTTACTACAACTCAGTTGGGAAACTCGCCCTTGAAACCCGGGTTGCTCGCGTCTACCGAGACCAAACTAGATACGATTACAGCGCCGCCCTTTAGAAGCAAGTCAAAACGCGAAAGTTTCTTCATATAGCTACTGCGAGATGGCGCCACCGTCCCTAGGACACCTCGACTGGGAGAAATGGCGGCGTTGCAATCACGTCTAGTTCGGTTCACGACTACAGATCGGAGCCACTTTTTTAAAGCAAGCTCCTGTGGCAGTTTCCCAACTTGGCAAACATTTTTTTTTTTTTTACGGTGTTTGGGCGTAAAAAGCATGGAAGCTCGGATTAATTGCAATCCTAAACCAACACCGTCGAAGCTGCGCCTGACGTTGCTCGTATTTTTTTCCCACTAAGGATGTCATAGCGAGCGTTTGACCGATTGTGGAAAGCCGATTACATCGACAGGATAGGTCGCGCACGTCGCCAATATTTTTGATGCTTTTTTCTGCGACGCAAGGCCTACATTGACACGACTAGTGCCACCTGTGCTTCCGAATAACAACGTTCAACCCGTCTTGTTGCTTACAGGGGTGGAACAGCACCATATGCGCCAAACCAAAAACGCGCACCAAAACAATCTTTTTTTTTTTTTCGGTTTTTATCAGTTTGCAATCCGTTAGTCGGCTCGTTTTGCAACAGTAGCTATGTTTACTTTGACTTGCGTACAGTCGTTTGTTCTTTTTTCTACTTTTCTCGGGTTCTGTTCATCCTTGCATTGCATCCCAAGACGGAAGTGCGCGAAGAAACTCGGGGGTCAGGTCCCATGAGGGTTACTTGCGACCGGGTCGTTATTCCTCAACTATGCAAGTGGTTAATCGAGTCGTCATTCGTCAGATTGACCCCGGCTTTGCAGCCAGATATCCCGTCGTCTGCCAGTTGACAACAGATTAACAAAAATAAGTCGAACTTTTTAGAGCACTTTGTTAGAATTGAAATCGCTAAAAGAAAGTGTTTTGCCATGTTTCTAATAACGCATTTTAAAGAAAGTTATTGCGCTGCGACACCTTGGTCAGGTGCTAAGGAAAGCATATTTTTTATTAACTATTAATTATACTCGGTTGACGATAATAAACACCAGAGAAGGGGACAAAGGACAACCCTAAATCTCCAAGCACAGCTAGGTGACTAGCGTGCGACTGAAAAAAATCCATTTGCTCGACTGACTTTTCACTCCTTCCTGGTTAGCTCAGTTAGTAGAGCGCTCCACTGAACATGGATAGGTCCCTGGTTGGATACCAGGACCAGGCGGATGTTTTTCAGTTGCGCACCAGTCAGCTAGCTGTGTTTTGACATTTATGTTTGTCCTTTGTCCCCCTGTATAAGGATTATTATCGTCAGTCTCGTCCAGCTCGCTTGCACCTTTGCAATAATTGCACTACTATCATAACCTTAAAATGCAGGCTGTTCACCCTTGCTGGTGTTATACTGGTGGCAGCTGATAAAACTCGTTTGCTCTGCTGACGGCTGACACCTGGTTAGCTCAGTGGAATAAAGAAAAAAAAAAAACAAAAAAAACCTGGTTAGCTCAGTTGGTAGAGCACTCCACTGGAAATGGAGAAGTCCCTGGAGGACCACGAGAATTTTTTTTCAGTCACACCAGACCTAGCTCTGTTTGGAGATTTATGTTTGTCCTTTGTTCCCCTTCTCGGGGGTTATTATCGTCAATCTTGTCCAGCTCGCTTGCACCTTTGCGTTAATTGCATTATCATTATACTCGGTCTTTTGTGAATCGTGTTGCTAGGTAAGTAAGCCACGCAGAAATTAATAAGGACACACTGCAAAAACATGTCGTACTGCGTACTCGTTACTGTTAACAAAGAGGTTGTAATTCTTTTTAGGAAAAGACTCAAAAAAGTTTCAGGTTTCGACATCTGTTACGATGCCGAAACTTGAAACCTGAACCTTGAAAACTTGATGCCATCTTGTTAGGTCTCTAGCCACTCATGCTGCTTAATGGTGCTAAGCACGATAGAAATAGCTTCTGACCTTACCCAAGATCCAGGATGAAGTGCCCCTTGCCAGCAATGAAAGACGACGATCTGAGCTGCTCCTGACCTGCTCCAAAACGCAGTTCGAGCTGTTCCCAAGGCTGCTCCCGAATGCATTTAAGCAGTTCCACCCCCGTGCTTAAAATAAGTTTTGCTTCCTTGTTCTGCATGCAAAGCTCGCGAAGTTGCATTTTAGAATTGTAACTGTGTCGCCATTATCACTCGCTTTGAGCAAGGTAACAAGATGGCGGTGCCAAGACGAATGGAGTGCCGATACGTTAGGCATAGCTTTTATTGTGACGCGACTTTCGCGTTCGCAGAACAAGGGTCGTCGATATGTGAAGGAAACGCGAAGCGTGGGTTTTATCGGGGGGGCTCTAGCTACAGCGTCGTGGTATCCCCACCTACTGCTTTGTACCATTATCGTAAAGTTTCACTAAAGCGCGTGTCGGGGACCTTCATGGTGATTCCACAATCACCCTGGTACCCCCTCCGAACCGGTAGAGCCACAAATTTCGGGAGAACTTTGCCTGATTGGTAAGCTCTAAAGTTTATGTGTATTATCGCTCGTTTTTTTTTTTTTTTTTTCTTTTTTTGACGCTAAGTACCGAGCACGCGCTCATCTCACAGTAAGCGCCCATTCACTGCTTTTTAAGAGCGTCTGAATGAAAAACAAGCAAAGTTAATTGGTATCGACTTCTCATCCCTCAGACTTCTGAGCCCGCCGAACAAACGGAGATGCTCGTCCGCGTCGGCCGCTTCTCCTAACACGCCGGTGCAGAGCGGTGAAGCCTACCCTATTGCGATCCTCCTCCTGTAATTTTGATCTCGGACCTAAAAATCTGTGCCCGCAGCCGGTACGACCATCACGAGGCTTGCAAACACCAAATCGTTTCACGGTTACTCCGAGTTGTGCGTTAGTGTACGACGCTGGTGAGGCTGATGGCGCGAGCGTGTGCGTGCGTGCGTGCGTGCATGCATGTGTGCGTGTGTGTGTGTGTGCGTGTGCGTCTGTGTGTGTGCGCGCGCGCGTGTGAGTGTGTGTGTGTGTGTACTACGCATGAAACCCAGTATAGTAACATTTGACCGACCGAGATTGAACCTTTAAACGTCATCGTTGCAGAACACAGGCATGGGTACGTTCACAGATTGATAGCGCATTCAGGGTGAGTGGTTCCTAATCTTGGATAGTAGCGGTCGAATGTGAAAATGTGTTTTCTTACCCGATACTGACTAGCTCGGACGATGACTCTGTGCTCCCGGTCTTTCACCATAAAATGAAAAGACAAAAAACAGTTTAGTGGACTTTCTTTCGATTGTTTTGTTAGAGCAACACCTCTTTTTTTAAATTTAATATTACCTTCGAAAGTCGGTCTTTTTTTTTTTTTTTTGTCACACTGCCGGGATCGAGCATTGCTAGCTCCATTGAGTGCGCTTCTCACCGTGCTCTGTTGAACTGCAGAGAAGCGACATTCCCAGAAGAGCCATCGCGATCCGGCTTATCGTGATTGATTGGCCGCAGCGCAGCAGCGCGCTTAGCAAGTGTAAAACACTCTTCCACAATGTGAAGGTACACTGCGCGGCACTATTAAAACGAACACGACTTCGGCGCTTTTCTTTTTTCTTTTACTTCGAAAGGTTATTGGTAGGCAACAACCGTCACCGCTTAGGTTAGTTACCCTAATGAGTACTTTCCACCGTATCAGTATTTTCGGCGGCTATCCATTGTTTCTAAGAGAAAAACAGAAAACGGGCGAGTGCTTGTTCGCGCTAACAGTGTTGTCCTGTGAACATACGTTTGCGTCGGGAAACTTGAAAAGAAAAAAGATGGAACTTGGTAATTACTGATCTGATTAACCTATAGCATGTAGTGAAAGATTCAAAATAATACCGCGGCTACGGTCTCTTGGAGGCCACAAAATTTTCTGGTCGACATGATTGCTAGTTTCCTCCCCTCCGGCGTTCGCTCTGTTAAAGTGAAAAGAGTGGAGGGCTTTGTGGGTGGGGTGCATTTCCTGCTTTCCTTAACCTGCAACAGACTTGTAGGCAGTGTTTCTCCAACGAGTGAGACTACTCTTTTTTTTTAAGTTTTAAATGGCACCTAAAGTAATGATTCCTTCGGAGTAACGCTATCTACAGCGGAGAATGTCAGGCAGAAAGTGTAAATTGATAATTAGCCAAGTAATTGGCGGAAATCGACTAATTAGCTTTCCAAACATTTGCCTTTACCGCCACGATCGCACGTCGTTAAATATGCCATAGCTGCTAGAATTTACATTGCTCGTGCTAAAATAAATATATCAATAAAACGAATATATCAATATATCAATCAATGATCGTGACTTCTTTTCCAATTTGAGGTTTAAAGAAGGAATCCTTTTGGTGTCCTCGTTTAGGTGTAGTTGGGCAGAACTATGAATTTATTTTTTTTGTGTCAAATCACTATTTCCTTTTTTCAAAACACAGTAACAAAATATTAAATTAGAACCAAATTCGCTTTGCATTTCGGTGAATGGGAGCTCGGGAATAATCTTAATTAACAGGTTCAGCTGGTTATTTTAAAAAGGCATATCGATCTCTGCCATGCTGATTTTGTATTATCATAAAACTCTACGTCTAGAATGCCCTTGGCGTGCATAATTAATCATCTGAATTAAGATTTTCGCCTTTTTATTGCAATCTTCAGAGCTAAAACGAAGCATCCAATTTTGTGCTCAAAATTATTATATCCATTTCACTGAAATAGTATTTGGTGAGCCTCTGATCTATTCGTACAAAAATGATTCACAGATGGCCAGGCTATGGCCTTCATCAATCAGCATCTGTTTCTAACGTGGCTGCTGCAATTCGCATTTTTATACAAAACAAACGACTTTGACAGAATATTATTGTTGTAAAGCCAAGCCTTTTTTTAGAAGGGGAGAGAGAGAGAGAGTTTGGTTGACCGGAGTTTTCATGACTTCGGTTGGTCTCAGCTGTCTTCGTGTGCGTGCATGTGTGTTTGTGTGTGTGTGCGTGCGCGTGCGTGCGTGTGCGTGTGTGTCTGTGTGTGTTTCTGTCAGAAAAATACAAAAACAAAAGAAGCCCGCGCTTTGAAAGCGCGAAAACAGTGCAACTTTTGCTCCTATGAATCAGCCGAACTGTTACAAGCCCACAGCCCAGCACAGCGTGCTTGTCATTTGGGAAGCCAAATAAAGCTAGCACACAGCACACGCTCGAACGCTTCAAGTGACACCTGCCGGGAACCCTTTCCTGTATCCTCTTTTATTTCCCCTGCAGCGGCGTCGACAACGCGAAATGCATTCCAGCCGCGACTGTTCAAGTTTTGCCGCCGCTTTCGTCCCTCCCGACTGTCCCGTGGGTCGGCGGGCAGTTCGATATCGCTCATGGCAACGCGCTGTTTGGCTCTTCGTGCACAACAGTCCGGAGGAGGAATGAAAGCTGTTTTCACACTACCGGAGAAGACTCACGGCCCCGGGCCCGTCTTCTTCACTTGGCAAAAGGCCGGCGGCAACTATCTGGTGACCACGGGCTACGACCAGAACGTGAACGTCTACGACAGGCATGGCAACCGGAAGGACCAGATCACTCTGCCCGGGATGTGCTCGGGGCTGGGCTGGGAGAAAGATGGCGACGTGCTCGGTATCATCACGGACAAATCACCCATCTTGATCCTTTGGGACGCCAACAATCGGAACGTCAGTCAGGTGGACACTGGACTGAGGGACGTGCTGACGCTGCTTCTGTGGGCCAAGACAGGACCGTTTGTTGCCATCGGCACGTCCAAGGGAAACCTTCTGGTTTACAACCACCGATCGTGCAGAAAGGTGCCCATCTTGGGAAAGCACACCAAGCGAATAACGTACGGCGCCTGGAGTCAGCAGAACATGCTAGCTCTGGTTGGCGAAGACAACGTGCTGACCGTGAGCAATCAGGAAGGAGACACCCTGTGCCAGACGAGTCTCAAGTCGGAGGCCACGCTGGTTCAGTTCTCGTGCATGAAGCGGGATGAGAAAAACACAGTGGAGAACACCGTGAGCCTGGTGCTCAACAAGAGGACTTTGCTCCTTTTGGACATCTACGACCCTGAGAACCCGTACGTGCTTGCCTTTCAAGAAATGTACGGGAAGATAATTGAGTACCGGTGGTACGGAGACGGCTACATACTCTTGGGCTTCACCAACGGCTACTTCGTCGCCATCTCGACGAGCTTGAAAGACATCGGTCAAGAGATGATGCAAGTTCGTTGTCACAAGCAGTCGCTTTCGCACATCGCCATCTGCCTTCCGCAGAACAAGGTCGCATCTTGCAGCGATAACGTGATCAAAGTGTATGACCTCTCTGATCTCCAGGAAGTTCAGTCTGTTATTACAGTTGATGACGAGCGCAGAATAGAATGGCTCGATTGGTCCGACGATGGACAACTTCTGGGCGCTAGTGGTGCAAGTGGTAGTCTCCACGTCTTTCTTACCAAGCTCCCAGCCTTGGGGAACAGCCTGGGTCACCGTTACGCCTACCTTACCTCTCTTTATGAAGTTACCGTAGCAAGTGTCACGGAGCCAGAGCTTCAGATGACAGTGAAAGTAGACATTGAGCCTGGCTTTATTGCTTTGGGACCATTCCACTTGGTAGTTGGCATGAACAACCGCGCATGGTTCTACGCCTTAGGCGACAAGTCTATGCTGCCGCTGCAGGACAAGGAATACCTAGGAACGGTGAAAAGTATGAAACTCAATGGTGATTATGCCGCTGCACTCTTCGACGGTAAAGTACAGATGCAACTCATAGAAACGGAGCAGAGCGATATGGAAGAACGAGAAAGCAAGCTTTTCCCAGACTCTAGTCAAGGTCAGGCGAAAATTACTTGTCATAGCGTAACGGAGGAGTTCCTGATGTACGGTACTGACGCCGGAACCATCGAATTTTTTTTCCTCGAAGACTGGACAATTGTCAACCGCTACCGGCACACAAATGGCATTCGACAGATTCACCCCGATTCATCGGGTACTCGATTGGTGGTGGTTGACAATAAGTCGGAAGGGTTCATTTACAACCCAGTCAACGACCACATCGTAGTCATCGAGAGCTTTCCTACAACTACTAAAGGTATATTTTGGGATCAGTATGTGGAGAACCACGGCTGCTTCGTAGCATTTGACGATCACAACATCAGCATGTATGTCTATACTCCGGAGACGGTTGCAGGCGCCACGGTGGAGCCCGTGCGAACCATTTCGGTTCCTTCCGGACAGAACCCGCTTCTACTCCACTGTGGAAGTCTCACCTGCCAGACTCAGAGCGGCAAGACAGCAGTACTGCTTGTTTCGTCCCAGGAAGAGAAAGGCAAGATCACTACAGCCCAGCAGCGTCAGGCACTTTCTGAACACTTGAAGATGCGCAAATTCCAAGACGCCTGGAAGATATGCGTCGAGCTCGACTCAAAGAAGGACTGGATTGAGTTTGGGAACGCGGCCCTGGCAAACCTTGACCTTGATTTAGCAACACGCATCTTTCGGCATATTGGGGATGTCGGGATGGTTTGGTCGTTGCAGGGAATACGCCTCATAGAAGACAAAAATCTTCTAGCCGGACATCTGGCAATGTTCAAGGGAAACTTCGGACTCGCGCAGGACCTCTTTCTGGCTTCTAGCCAGCCAACGGCCGCCTTACAAATGCATAGAGACCTGCTGCACTGGGAACAGGCACTGCAACAAGCCAAACGTCTTGATCAGCAGCAAATGCCTTTCATCTCCAGGGAATACGCCCAGCAGTTGGAATTTTCCGGCGACTACGCTAATGCCCTAGTACACTTCGAGAAAGGGATCACCGGAGAACTTGATCACGCGGAGCATGACAAGGCGTGTCGCGCCGGAATTGCACGCATGTCCGTTCGGTGCGGCGACATACGTAAGGGCGTGCACATTGCTATGCAACTGGAAAACAGAGTGCTTCAGAAGGAGTGCGCAGAAATTCTGGAGAGCATGAAACAGCATCAAGAGGCAGCTGTCTTGTACGAGAAAGGAGGTTATCACGACAAAGCAGCAAGCCTCTACATTCGCTTGAAAAACTGGACCAAGGTTGGCAACCTGCTTCAAAACATCGCGTCACCCAAAATTTACGCGCAGTACGCGAAAGCCAAGGAGGCGGACGGGGACTACGAAGAGGCTGCTAAGGCGTACGAATCCGCTCGGGACTTTGAGAATGTCATTCGAATCCACCTGAACCATTTGAACAAACCGGAGGAGGCAGTGCGCCTTGTAAAGGAAACCAAGTCGGTCGAAGGCGCCAAAATGGTGGCGAGGTTCTTTCAAAAGCTCGGTGACACAATTTCCGCCGTGCAGTTTCTGGTGCTTTCCAAGTGCACGGATGAAGCCTTTCAACTCGCCAAGACAGCAAAGAAAATGGACGCCTACGCGGACGCCCTTGGGGACAGCGGGTCGGCTGACGACTTTTACAGCATTGCGAGCTACTATGAAGAAGCGCGGAACAACTTAGAAGCCGGAAGGTTTTACCTCAAAGCCGGTCAGCACAAGCAAGCCGTCAAGCTCCTTGTCAAAGCAGCCAGCAAGGACGATGACGCCGCCATCGGTCTCGCAGTCCAAGCCGCCGCGGAGGCTAACGACGACCAGCTGACCAGGCAGCTGATCGAGTTCCTGATGGGCGAAACCGACGGCATTCCCAAAGATTTCAAACACCTCTTCCGCTTGTACATGGGTCTTCGTCAGTACCGGGAGGCCGGCAAGACTGCCGTGGTCATCTCGCGGGAAGAACAGAATGCGGGCAACTACCGCAACGCACACAACGTCCTTCTAAGCATGTACCGGGAGCTCAAGAAACAGCACATCAAAGTGCCGGCCGAGATGCACTCTAATCTAATGTTGCTACACAGCTACATCCTGGTCAAACTGCACATCCGACAAGGAGACCACACCCAGGCTGCACGTCTTCTCGAGCGGGTCGCCAACAGCATCAGCCGGTTTCCCGCGCACACGGTGCCCATTTTGACCTCCACGGTCGTGGAGTGTCATCGCGCGGGACTCGGCAACTCCGCTTTCGTTCACGCCAGCACACTTCTCCGGCCCGAGTACAGAGGCCAGCTGGACCCCAAGTACCGTAAGAAAGTGGAAGGCATCGTGCGCAAACCGCATCGCGAACAGGGGCCCGAGCCCACGGCGCCATGCCCCTTCTGCGAAAGCAGCGTTCCCGAGATGGAGCTCGTGTGTTCCCACTGCAAGAACACCCTTCCCTTCTGTCTGGTGACAGGCAAGCACGTCCTCAGGAATGACCTGACCCTGTGTCCCAAGTGTACTTTCCCGGCTATACTCTCAAAGTTCAGGGCTCTGCTTGAAACGGAAAGTAGCTGCCCCATGTGCTCGGAGACCGTTGTGGCGAGTGAACTCGAGTCGCAAGATTTCGATCCGAACTTGTGCGGTCAGGATTAGCATTTGTGTGCCACCAGATTAGCTCGATTAAAGATCTCGAAAGTCGTAGTGGCCACACTGTTTTGGGTGCTAGCTTTGAATAAAGGCACTAATCAGTGTAACGACACTTCCTCCATCTTGTTGCATAAAATCGTTGTTGTCAGTTATCTGAAATGTTATCTGAAATTGCAGAAAAATCTTTTCCGTCCTCCAGAATTGTTAAAGCATGCAGTTCGCGACAGAGCAAGAACAATGTCGCCCGAATATTCTGACACCGTGTATAAGCTCGGGAAGTCGTATTTTTGGCGCCCTTAGGTAAATGCAGGAATAAGCGTAAAATATCCAGGGGCCCTAGAGCTAACCAAACACCCCCGTGCTACCCGTGCGCTGAATCGCTTCTGCTTCGTTCTTGTTTAGTAGCCGCTGGGTGGCGCAAAATAACTTATTTATTAAAGCCCCTCTATCCTGGGAAAAGTGGCGCCATTCATTGTTGTGGAAATGCCCGAGACACGTGCCGCGCGCCACTTCTGGAAAGAACATGGCATGTGAAATCGAGCTCAGTGCTGCGCTGTAGCTGTGCTGTGCCGCCACGATATTCCAAAGAGCTGCACGTTGCACGTGCTTCTTGCACCGACGCACCTTGCGCTACTTTTAGATCATGAAGAGGCTTTAATATGTATGCTCTATTGTTTTACGGGCTCGAGAAGCGTCATTGACAGGCATAGTGAAACTTGCACGCAAGGCGTTGGTTTAGTCAGTGTGAGGTATGATGCTCATCGAGGTTGTACCAATCAGGGGAGGTGGGGGGGGGGGGGGGGGGGGGGGTAGAAACGGAGAAAAAAAAACAGAGGGAGTCGTTGAATTCAGGCTGTCTCTACTTGGGACAACTTTCGATGGCAATAAAGAAAACGCTCCTGTACATTGACCGCCGATAAAAGATGTGCATGCGCGCGTTTCATTTCTTGGAGCGACACTACCATGGGCGTACAAACCGGGGGGGGCAGGGGGGCGCTTGCCCCCCCCCCAGTTCTCAAAGTGAGGGGGCAAGGCATGTGTTCTGCCACCCCCCCCCCCCCCCCCCCCCCCGCTGAAACAGCCGCCACTGGGCAGGGCAAACACTGGCAGGCGGTGCTCAAGGGATACCAAGGGCACCGCCCCCCGGCACTGGGGGGGAAGGGGGGGTTCGCCCCCCCCCCCCCCCCCCCCCCCCACTCAGAAACAAGTTGGTACGCCACTGGACACGACTCTGCCAAATTGGCGTGCATATGAAGACACTCCAACAGGCGGTAAGGATTGTGATTCTGCGGCCTTTCTTCTCGTAATGGGCAAGCTGCTGAATCTCGTGGCAGGCTCATTTCACCATACTGGAGCACGCCCTTTGGCTGCAGGCACTCCCTCTGATTGCGCACTATATTGATTTAGCGAATTTTCCATCCGACTCATGTAGTCCCCTGTAGTCGGCAGTGCGAATATATGCATCGATCAATCCAAAAGTCGCTAGATGTTTAGACAGCATGAGTGTAGTCTGCCAGGTAAGAATCACGACATTAAGACGAAGCGAGAGATGAGTAATTTTTACAAGTGCAGTACCGCCACCAGCCTGGGGTCACGCAGTAGTGGCACATCACGCATCGCCCCTCAGTGACACATGACCGCACGCCTGTATAGACGCTTTGCAGCAGCTGTGCATGGGCGCCGCCATAACTGACCTTCAGTTTTTGTTCCTTCTTATTCCGTTCGCTTCACTTCATCATTACCACAGCAGGACAGGTTATTGCCATTTTAGATGCTACTGTGTTCTTGTGCCCAGCATAGGCCCTTGTGAAGACCCGTCAACGCCCGCTTCAGTGGCTCGGCATCTCGGTAAGACAAGAGAAGGGCGGCTATGGCGGCTCAATCTGGCGCGTGTGTAAAGCGTCTATACGATTCTAATCCAGATCAAAACAAACAGGGTTGGATATTGAACCAACACCACCTGGAAAACAAGACCTACGCCCCCCCCCCCCCCCCCCCCCCCCCCCCCCAACCCCAGCGTCATCTTTAGTGAATCTGCCTAGCTTGCGTCAGCATCATCATCAGCGCGTCTCGCAGCATCTCCCAACGAGCGCTGCGCTACACGGAGTGACACCAAGACAAACGCGTCTGCCCCTTTGTGACATCTCTCAGCGAGCTGCAGCAGCGTCTTTGCCGCTTGTGGCAGTTTGGGGGTCCACTGACGGTGACTAATGCCAAGGCCTTTGTCTTCTACGTGGTATTTAGAGTCACTGAACAGTACTCCGAAGGGAATCAGTGGCCGAGTGGGTAGAGCGCACCTGAGCTTGGAGCACGTGTGGCGAAAACTCGCGCTGCAGAAATCCAGAGATGCTGGACTCAATCCCCCACCCCCGCTTCCCGTTTCGATTTGGATGATCATTGTACCGGCGTGCGGTCGCGTACATCACTATACTGCGTGGTGGTCGTTAAAGACCCCAAGGCTTGCAGTTCTACTGCACTAGCTATATTTCTCATCTATATTATGGACACAAACAGAAGTACGGCGGTAAGCTGCGTGCGCGCAAGGCCTGTCGAACCGGATTCTCCTACTCTCCCGGCCTATTCAATTCTTGAGGGGAGCGGGGAGGGTCAACCGAAAACGGCCAGGTTGTAACGCGTTGACGACGCCAAGTTGCGGCGCTCATAACAACGCCTGTTCTCAAGCAGCTTTGCCCTTGCTGGACCAAGTGACGTCACCTCTGTGACGTCAGTTTGGTCCGCTCCCGTGTTGCATCGCACTTTTCGATGGGTGATCTTCGAACGCTCCCTGGAATTGGCCCTTTGGAAAGAAACGTATTGGCGACGTGAGCGATCGAAAGCGTCGCTGTGGTCGGCCCACCACAATCGGCCGAATGCTGACTCTGACGTCAGCAAAGGATGTCCCATCGACGAAAATAAGAGGAATGTCAGAACTTCAATTTTGACGGTGTTGGCAGTGTTGCTTTGAGAGCGCTATGATTTCAGGCTTCCACCATGCCCATTAGAAACACCATCGAACTTGTTCGCAAGGTAATGACGTCACGAAAAGTAACCGACCGAGGTCGCCACCGAAACATCTCGCCGCTATAATAGCCATCCGTTCAATATAGAAGCGTGTGATTATCATTGGCAGATTCAGCTGATCATGTTTAACTTATTTATGGACGTGAGAGGTATATTTTATGTTTCGATTCATTATCCCTTTAATACGCAAGCATATTTTTTGTGTTTTCTCATACAACTGAGACACCAGTCGCCAATCAAGGCTGAATTCCGGTTTTATAAACTCTGCATACGACACTATTAATATTATTATTATTATTATTATTATTATTATTATTACTTCCATTGCTACATCCAGTGTATGCGATTTATTCGCGCGTCATTTCAGTTTTGTATATAAACACAATTGGGGTGGGTACTAACAGCCTTCATTCCCTGATGTGAGCGGATCCTTTTCCTCCCTGGATGAGGGAACGGTTCAGGAATGCACAATAAATAAACTGAAGCCTACCATGTGTTCAGGTCACTACGGTATTCCAGCAGCACTTGTAAAAGCATTTCACGAAATTTTCACGCCCATCCTTTATGATATTTTCAACAACTCCTTATGAGCAGGAGCGTTTCCTGACATGCGGAGGAAGACAGTCGTTGCCCCAGCCTACAAGTCTGGAAATCGTATCACTGCGTCAAACTACAGGTCAGTTTTTCTGCTGTGTACACTTTCAAAGCTTTTCGAATTGGTAGTCCACAAAACATTGCCATTTCGTTTAGAAAGAAAATTTAATAAGTTCCAACTAACACGAATTTGTATCAGGACGCTCGACAGCTACAAAATTTATTTCATTTATGTTCATTGCACCAAAAGCTGTTTGCCACAGAGGCCAGCATGGCGTGGTTTACTTTATCTGAGTAAGGCCTTTGATATGGTTGATCATGGCATTCTTTTATCAAAACTTTGTGGTATTGGTGTTTGTGGAGGCCTACACGACTGGTTTCAGACTTATTTGTCTAATAGAACATGTGTTGCTGTGCGAACGGCGCGTTGTCCTTTACGTACAGGGTCACGTCTGGGGTACTTCAGGGCTCAGTTCAGGGACCGCTACTTTTTTTATATTTGCGTGAACGACGTCTGTAAGCACATTGTAATCTCTTCTTGTTTGCAATATACTCATGATATTAAGATATTTATGTAGATTAAAACTATCTCAGATTGCAAATTTCTACAAGAGGACATAAACTCATTTAGCAAATGGTTTTCACTGAACGGTCTTCTACTAAACAGCTGGAAAACCAAGGTCTCATCCTATAGTCGCGAAACGCAAACCACGTGTTTCCCCTACAGTGTTCGCTCAGACGTAATGTAATTTGTGCCGTGCTGGTGAAGTGCGGGACTTGGGAGTGGTTTTTGACTCCTTCTTGACATTTGATAGCCATGTGGCTCGTCTAAGCACCAGCGCCTTGCGCGCGCTCGGTGTTGTCTGTTGAACGACTAGAGTATTTAGAAATCCCGCGGCGTCTGTAACGTCTTTTTACTCTCCTCGGACGTTAAATATCCTGGACTTCATGTTTGGTTTGTGTAGGACATCTAATGGCATTGCAAGTCATCTTGATATTTTTTGTGTAACTGAATTTGTCAGATCTCTCAGAGTCTGGTATGAGTCTCGCTGAACCTGTCGTGAATGTGAAGTTATTATTTATTAGAATGGCGATGCAGGGTAATTGGTTCATGCTTATTGGATGCGAAACATGGATGCGGCAGTTGGCGTCGCGACCGCTTGCGCCATCTCTTGTCTCCCGTGCGAAACGGCGCCGTGTTGTTTGAAGACCGGTGGCGTCGCTGCGTTTCCATAGGAGCTAAGCCTTTTTGTTTCTTTACTTTTTTCTTAGGGAAGTTCGCTCTTTGCAAATTTTACAATAAAAAAATGCACCATCTGTGGGCAACGCTGCACAAA
The DNA here is from genome assembly GCF_016920785.2 of Ixodes scapularis. Taxonomy (NCBI): domain Eukaryota; kingdom Metazoa; phylum Arthropoda; class Arachnida; order Ixodida; family Ixodidae; genus Ixodes; species Ixodes scapularis. The sequence goes on along the minus strand of NW_024609879.1, from coordinate 133,583,309 downwards.
GTCGTAGCGCGACAGGTTCAGAAACCGAATTTTGCGGTCGATTTAAAGTGCCTGGCCTCTCCTGGAATAACCCTGTAGAATGACCAATGTTTGACTTACATACGGAGATGTATCCGAGGCCAGGCATCAAACCTCGACTTTCCGCGTGGGAGGCAAGCACGATAACCGTTAGTCCACTGGCGCGCTGCCTATTTGGCCGACTGCGCGCGCGGCAATATGGAAGAAAAAGTCGGCATTTCCGCATTCCGTTTTTCGGAAGTTGATGCCGTTCACCGCTTGCGCCCTCCGCATAATGCCATCACCGTAAATTTCAAGAGGCTTCGCGCTGCGATCACGAGGGACCGTTGGTTGAGCTGTCGTAAGTCGCTGGGCCCTCTCGCCCGCAAACAGACGCTACCGAGACTTTTCTTTAAGAAACTCACACAGGCGAACAGGGATCTCTTCTAGAATACCCGATCAAAATGCAAATAGCAGCTATATCGTTATGTTTGGGTAACGAGTCCTAACATCTACGCTAAAAAGACGGAAGGTGCCCCTCTCGCGCGCGTTAATTGCATCAATGACTTTGAGCTGACGGTCTAGCGCTTATGGCCTTCACATTTTCGGACTGCCAAGATCTCACTTCAATTTCATGTCATTTTGAGTCCACAGTTAGTGGGTTTACCCTCTTTCACACAAATATTCGTTGTGCTAGGAAGTTTTGGGGCCAATTGTGCAGTATCGTCAACTCTTTGAAAGATGTTGCTGATGTTTGGGTTCTAATTAACAGAGATAAATTTGCCATCTATATCTTTATAATGCAATTAAATGCAAAGGTGCAAGCGAGCTGGACAAGAATGACGAAAGTAAACCCTGGAGAAGGGGAACAAGAGGGACAAAGGACAAACATAAAACTCCAAACACAGCTAGGTGACTGGTGAGCGACCGAAAAAATCCGCCTGGTCCGGGTATCGGACTTCGGGACCTCTCCATTACAAGTGTTTGTCCTTTGTCCCTCTTGTTCCCCTTCTCCAGGGTTTACTTTCGTCATCTATATCTGCTGATCTTCTTTTCCTTCCTGAGTATCGAGGATCCTTCCGTATCCGTTCGGATAGAACAGGTGGTGGTATCGCAATATTCGTGAAAGAATCATAGGTTACAGAAGTTTTGACTGTTTCCAGTTGCTAACGCAGAGGGTATCGTCTTAAAAATCTCCAACGCAATATACTCGGGAACGTTAATTGCCGGCTATAGCCCTCCTTCTGATAGTGTTTTGTCTTTCCTAGCTGAACAAAGGTCATGTCCAGCTGAACTCAGTGCCTCAGAACAGCTTTGCGTAGTAGGCGAAATAAACATAGCCACTCTAAAAACTACAAAGACAACCGTATATGACTACCTCAATATTCTTTCAGAATTCGGTAGAATAATTTTTCAAAGGGCACTTAGTTTCTTCCTGTCCAGGTCACATCAATGTATACGAGCCTACGGGCTTTCAGTTAAATCTGATGTAATTGCACAGAAACTCGCAGACCATTATTTTACCGAGGTTCAGCTGATATAAGATATGCCTCTTATATATGCCTACCCTAAAAAAATTGGCAGATGCTGTCAATAAAAATATTTTCGACAAACTAATTTCTGCTCATGGCTGTGACATCTTAATGCGATATTGTAATCAAGAACTTTACTCTAAATTCATACAGATATGGCAAAATTTTACAGGATACAGTAAACGTTATTACTGTAAAAAATCATCACACGGAACACATGTGGTTCAGTAATGAAATAATCTCCGCAATTAAGTACAAAGAGCTCTTGCGGGTGTGCTGTCGTCCCCCTCCCGACAAGTGGATTTTCGGATCAAATTCAAAAGTGAGCAAAACTGAGTAATTGCACTCATTCGCTCAGCTAAGCGTGACTATGTTAAACAGAAGCAGGTTGACTCATGTTTTGATTCTCACGTCACCTGGTCTATTGTTAATGAACTGCGCGGTGGACACAGTGCGAAACATTTTGTCGATGAAACGACTGCAAAGTATTTTCCTGGTAGCAAACACTCCACGGCTAAGGCATTTAATGTTCTTCTGGGAAATACATCACGCGTATCACGAGATAGTGAACTTCGTCACGCAGCGGTAAATTTGAAAAACGCTGCATTGGCTTTCCTTCTTGAAACAGCGGAGGAAGGACTATATAGAATGCTGCTTAGTTTCAAACTTGACTTATCCCCGGGGTTGATAATGTGCGGACAGCTGATTTGCGCAGAAACTATAGATCACTGAATAGTCTAATCCTAAACATATTGAACGGTATTATAGCATCTGGTAACATTCCTAGATATCTGAAAACGGCAATTGTCAAGCCTTTATATAAAAATGGAGGTGATGTGAAAGTGGAAAGTTATCGACTCATCTCCATCTTGACTTCATTGCCGAAGCTGTTAGAAAGGCACATTTTCTTGCCAATGACAACCTTTTAAGTTAAATTTTGTATTTTGTCGCCACAGCAGTACGGGTTTATTATGGGAAAAGGCACACAACCCTTGCATGAAGATATTTTTTCTCGATTTGCTTCAGAGTGTGTTTGAACACAACCTTTTAACATGTGCGCTTTTTCTCTGTGCTTCAACGGCTTTTGACTCTGTGTCCAATAAAGTTATTTAAAGTAAGCCCTACAACATTGGATTCCAAAGCCATTTTTACGCATTAGGTCAAAGCTTTTTGTCGAATCGTATGGAGCTCGTTTCTATATGTGGAACTCTCAGTCCAAAAGTCTTTCTTAAGGCTGGCGTTCCGCAGGGCTCAATATTGTCACCTCTTCTCTTCGATATTTATGTCAACGACCTTCCGCAGGTGGTAAAGTTCTGTAAAGTGTTCCAATACGCCGGTGATACTGTTGTGTTTTAAAGTCATATAGGTTTCAATGCCGCTGTTGATTTTCTTAAGTTAGATGTGATACGGATGATGGATTGGTTTTCGGACAGTGTCATCCGGATCAATGCTAAAAAAAAAAACGCAACTAATATGCTTTCGTAGTCCACTAAAGTCAATTATCTTAGACAAGCCAGTTTTTTTGCACGCGTCAGACTGTGTACCAATCAATCATGTTGACACCACAAAATATTTAGAAATCCAATTTGATTGTGACCTGTCCAGAGAACTCCTCACCTGTCCTACATCTTCAAAAAGCTACGAGCTGCTTCCTGCACTCTCTACAAATTGCGCATATTTCTTCCGATGTCAACCAAACGACTACTGGTGCATGCGCTCGTGTATAGCATACTTGGCTATGAAATAACTGCCTTCGGGCAGTGCACGGACCAGTTAGTCTCTAAAGTGAACTTTTTACTTATTGGTACTTTGCGAAGCGTAGGATATGGCTCGAGTCTTCGTTCATCTGATAACTTAGCTCTTTTACGACCGGTCTCTGCCAACATTTCGAGCACTATTTTGGCAAACTGTCATACTCAAACACTACTGGTGTAGCAAATTTAAAAGCTCCAACAATGTATGTCGCGCCCTTCGAGATCGGACACCGTTTACAGCAACGCGCAGCAACACGCAATTTGGGAAATGCATCCGTCTTTATTACTTCACATTTTTAAAGGGGCGGTGCAACGATATTCAATTGGAATGTTTTTCACTTTGCACGAGCTTACTGGGACTAGTGGGACTCAAGGATACTCGCACGCAACGCCACTGACCAAGAAACTCCTCTGTTGCGCTCTAATTTCGAGGACAAAACCGAGCGTTTTCATTCAATCTCTCCTTCGAAAAACCTGATGACGTAGCTCAGCGGTAGCAATACCGCCCAGTGACGATATTTGAACGCGGCTCATAGATTGGACCCGAGCATTGCGTAAGCACTCGATTTGGGCTCGTGAAAATCTATAGCTCGAGAAGCATTCGGGTGGTGTCCTGTGTCCAATCGCTGCAATGACGACAACAGCCGAACCATAACAATGTCTGGAACGCAGCGCGTGTCCTGTGCCTTGCCAACCCCAGCGCTTGGCTATGATCAACATTGGCGGCATATAATCGGCTCCAGATCACGTGGCCGCTTGTTCTGACTGCGAGTTGAGGAGGTGAACTCTGCTCGTTTTTCTTTATTTTTTTTTTTGCGACTTCGATTGCGTGAGGTGAAAAACGAACGGGTATTTCACAGGTAATTAACGTCAGGGATCCGTTATAAGCGGTATTTGCGTAAAATACAAAAATCGTTGCATTGCTCCTTTAATGATCTTCCCTCTGCGCTTACAGATGTCACATCTCGAGGAGCTTTGAAGCGTAAACTGAAAGCTTTTTGTTCAGGCACATAATGCAGTTTTAACACGCCGATACTTTTCTTTTTTTCATTCACCGTGAATTCTGCACGTTGTGCCGTATTCCCCAGCTTGTGCGCATTTCTTTTCGTCGCGCGTTCGGGCTTTCAAGCTTTTCATATTTTGATCGAGGTCTGTACTGAACTTTATATATTTAGGGACTAGTGCCTTTGCGGCTTTGATGGTCCGGTTCCTATACATCGATATGTTTAAAGCGCCTGCAATTAATATACTTCTTCTTCTTCTTCTTCTTCTTATTATTATTATTATTATTATTATTTGCAATTTCTCATCATTGTACACAAGACCTATACACGATTGCAAGCTGGGCGACTGGCCGCCGCCATGTCTCTGCTCGAGCAGGCACGCCCGTGCGATTACGAGCTTGCCAAAGCTACGTTCACCCGCGCGTTGCACGCGCTTGCACGCATGGGGCACCAGTTGTGGCGCCATGCTTTTAAGTTGTACCGCAGCGAAGGCTAGAAGCGCGAGCTCATAGCCCTTGGTGCACGTGAGCTTGTGCCGCCCTGATTTGCCCTAGAGCAAGGAGCTCGCGCTTGTAGCCTTTCCTGCGGTACAACCGTGGGTACAACACAAGGTGAAGCAGAGTATAGACATTTTATTTTGTTATCATTTAGCTCAGTGTATGTCGTGTATGATTATATGCAGTTACTGTATAGTGCATTGCTCTTCTGTATTTGTGTGTTTTATGCATTCATTTCCATCCACTATTCCATTACCAAGACCGCAAGGTTGTTCCTGGGCGCTATAATAAACATAGATTGATTGATTGATTGATTGATTGATTGATTGATTGATTGATTGATTACTCGGTGTTACCGAATTTCTGCGCTTGTAAAGTTCGTCCGCTAACCGCTTGATCTTGGCAGTCAATGCCATCAATTAAAGGAGCGGTGCAACGACATTTAATTGGAATGTTTTTCACTTTACACGAGCTTACTGGCACTAGTTGGACTCAGGGGTACTCGCACCCAACGCCGCTGGCCAAGAAACTCCTTTGCTGCGGTGTAATTTCAAGGACAAAATCGACCATTTTCATTCAATCTCTCCTTTGCGAAATTTGATGACGTAAGGTGGGGAGTGAAGTACTCCCACGTGACGATATTTGAATGCGGTTCATAAATTGGACCCGAGCATTTTGTGGGCACTTGATTTGGGCTCGTAATAATTACTAGCTGGAGAAGCATTCGGGTAGTGGCCCGTGTCCAATCGCTGCAACGACGGCAGTGAGCCGAGCCATAACAATGTCTGGAACGCAGCGCGTGTCCTGTGCTTTGCCAACCCCAGAACGTGGCTATGATCAACTTTGGCGGCATATAATCGGCTCCAGATCACGTGGCCCCTTGTTCTGGCTGCGAGTTGAGGGGGTGAACGCTGCTCGTTTTTCTTTAATGTTTTTTATGACTTCTATTGCGTGGGGTGAAAAACGAACGCGTGTTTCATTAGCGTCAGGGATCCGTTTTAAGGGGTATTTGCGCCAAGTACAAAAATCGTTGCATGGCCCCTTTAAGCTTACGCTAGACTTGAGCCCACCATATCAAGTTACGGTTCTTCCGAGATTCTCAACAGCGGCCATTTAGAAACCAGACGCTGTCTCTACTAAGCCAAGTGAGGGCGCGCGTTAGGCTACTTTGTGGCTGGGCCGGTGGACATATTTCCCGGTACTCACACCGCCGAATTCAGAAACCTTACTCAAACTTCACTCAAACTGAAGGGCCCCTCCACTTCCTCGAGGAAGTGGAGGGGCCCTTCAGTTTGAGTGTAGTTTGAGTGAGATTTCTGAATTCGGTGGACAGTGTGTTTACCTGAGGCTCGTTTCACTCGCGTTTCACTTGTGTCATCAGACCACGTCTTCAACAGAATCTTTTAAAAAAGGAGCGATGCAACAATTTTTGTACTGTGCACAAATACCGCTTAAAACGGATCCCTAACGTTAATGACCTATGAAACACGCGTTCGTTTTTCACCCCACGCAATAGAAGTCCCAGAAAAAAATTTAAGAAAAACGACCAGCGTTCACCCCCTCAACTCGCAGCCAGAACAAGGGGCCACGTGATCTGGAGCCGATTATATGCCGCCAGTGTTGATCATAGCCACGCGCTGGGGTTGGCAAAGCGCAGGACACGCGCTGAGTTCCAGACATTGTTATGGCTCGGCTGTTGTCGTCGTTGCAGCGATTGGACACGGGTCACAACCCGAATGCTTCTCGAGCTAGCAGTTATCACGAGCCCAAGACGATTGCTCACGCAATGCTCGGGTCCAATCTATGAACCGCATTCAAATATCGTCACTTGGGTGTACTGCGATCCCCGAGTTACGTCATCAAATTTTGCAAAGGAGAGATTGAATGAAAATGATCGCTTTTGTCATTGAAATTACACCGCAACAAAGGAGTTTCTTGGCCAATGGCGTTGCGTGTGAGTATCCTTGAGTCCCAGGTGTGCCAGTAAGCTCGTGTAGAGAGAAAAACATTCCAATCGAATATCGTTGCACAGCTCCTTTTAAGTGTCGCGAGCCGGTACCGCTGGATGGCAGACACATGACATGCACGAGCTGTTAAAACAGCTTTCATCTGGGAAAGCCTTGTGCTGGTGTTTTTGCCAGCACGTTGAAGGCAATGAGTTCCGTGAAGCCCGAGCAATGGTGCTGTCACCTCTGCCGCCCGTCTGCAAACAAGTCAAATGCAGGAAGCGCGGGAGCGAATGCTCAGAGGGAATCTTCGTAATTTTCTTCGCAGCGAACAGAGGTTAGCAATAAACTAGACCTGCTTCATTGTCTCAAGAGTATATGTCGACACGTTACCTTAGCTTCCTACAAAAGTCGAGGAGCTCCTGTCCGTCAAATCCGCTGTAGACACTACGGAAAGGTCCATAGCTGAGGTGTTGGACTCCATTGCTTTCACTCAGCTCAGTATAGCTCTCTTTAAAGAAAGTATCTGGGAACGAGGCCACTGTGGCTGAGCTAGAAACTGAGGTTGGGTCTTTAAAATCCACTTTATCAGCCCAGTCGCAGGAGATTCAGCTCCTTCGTGTTGAGCTCAATAACTTCAAGCAATTTAGTCGGCAGTCTAATCTAGAGATTCATGGATTTCCATGCAGCCCTAATGAAAACCTTCCATATTTATTAGGTGGCACAGCCCAGAAGATCGGCACACAAGGTTTTCGTACATCTGAAATTGATAGCGTTCATCACCTGCCCTCTACTAGAGGAGTCAACTTGGTTGCTCTGGTGAGGTTTCGGGCAGTACAGACCAGAGAACGCTGGTTAAGCTCTCGTCGTGTACTGAGTGGGTCCTCCCGCGGGTGAAAAAGAACGGCCAAGATAATTCTTTACTGAGATCCTCACCCGTGCAGAAAAGAAGCTTTTCTGAAGGCCAAGGTCGGAGGGAAAAAGAAAAGCAATATAAATGCGTCTGAGTGAAAAATGCAAAGATGCAAAAAAGACACAAGGTTCTACCGTCATTCGCATTAATTCTATGGATGATTTGGAACTGATATCCTTGCGAATATGACCCCAACATTCTTGAATTTCCAAGACTTTAATACGCTTCTCACGGATTTTGATCTGTCTTCATTTAATGCTGTTACCCTTATTCATATTAATATTCTTCGTGCTCGGAAATACTGGGACTAGTTTCCCGTGACCGTGAGGTTTTTGAAATCCCTAGTAGACGTTTGGGTCTTAACGGAGACCAATTAACCGAAAGATTCAATTAATTATTTTTCACTGCCTGGCTACAGAGAAGTCCTTTTCGTTCGTCCATGCAGGAGAGGAGGTGGTATCGCAATATTTGTCAAAGATTCGTGGGAAGCTTCGAAATTGAATTTTACGTTTAATCATGCAGAATGTTTAGCCCTGAATGATTTTAACTCAAGATATGCCTTAACGATGGTAGCTTGCTACCGCCCCCCATCTGAACGCGTATCCTTATTCCTAGAAGAATTGCGAGCATATCTGTCTGGCTTGCATCCCACGGAACATATAGGTCTGCTTGGAGACTTTAATATTGACACTCGAAATCCAAAAAAAAAATAAAAAGGCTGTCGTGAGCGACTTTATAAAAACACTTGCTGAGTTTGGCCTTGTTAGTTATATCCACGCCCTTACCAAGGAGGAACATTTCAATGGTAACTTTTTCGCTTCCTGTCTAGATCACATCTGCATTCGTGCCCGCGGCGTTTTAGTTAAATCTGAGGTTGTCTCACAAGAACTTGTGGACCACTACTTCACGGCTTGTACACTGTTCTCCAAGGATCCTGTCTAAACCGCATGTTTTAAAACGAGACATGTAAAAATGTTTGATCGCAATGCGTTTGACAAATTAATCGCATCAGATGACTGGGACGATTTCTTGCGAGGTTTCAGTCAACAGGAGATCTGTTCAAAGTTCGTTCAGCTGTGGAGAACTTTCACTGACTGTAGATACCATTAAAAAGCGTCGACCTGAACTCGCGTGCCTGCATGATGACATCATAGCCGCAATTAAATACAAATAACCTTTAAGGACGCGCAGTCGTCAGTCACCGAAGAATGCGCAATTGTGGAATAAATTTTAAAGTGAACGTAATAGAGAAAGCGCAATGATCAAATTGGCTAAGCGTAACTATGTTAAAACAAGGTTAGTTGAATCACGCTTTGACACCCGGGTAACTTGGTATTCTGTGAGCGAACTCCGTGATGGTCCCAGTGCTAAACATTTGGTTGACGAAACCGTGGAAAAGTATTACCCGTGTAGTCCTCTCTCTGCAGCTAATGCTTTCAACACCTATTTCGGAAAGACCTCAAGCATATTGCGCGATAATGAAGTTGACCTTCCGCCCTCAATCATTCAAAATGTAGTGTCCGCTTTTCTTCCTGAAATAATAGAGCAAGAATCTATTTTGCTTAACGTTAAGCCTCGTCTGTCTCCTGGAATTGATGGTGTGCGAATGTCGGATCTCTGTAGAAATTACAACTCAGTAAAGAATATACTTCTACGGATGTTGAATGGTTTTATAGGTTCAGGTATAATTCCCGATGACCTTAAAATAGCAATTGTAAAGCCTTTATTTAAAAGTGGAGATCACGGTAAGTTCGAATGCTATCGCCCTGCCTCGATCTTGCTTTCGATAGCAAAGATTTTGGATAAACATATTTTAAAGCAATGGCTGATTGATTTCATAGATGAATTTAATATTTTTTCTCTACAGCAATTGGGTTTTTGTTATGGGAAAAGGCACACAACCTCTTCTTGAAGATTTTTCCGATCTGCTGAACACCGACTTTGCAAACAATTTTGTTACGTGTGCACTTCTTTTGTATGTTTCCATAGCTTTTGACTCTGTGTCAGATAAAGTTATTCTGAGAAAACTCTTTAGCTTAGGGTTCAAGGGTTTATTTTACTCGCTGCTTAAAAACCTGTCATACCGAACGCAGCAAGTTTTGATATGTGGACAACAGAGTGCTAAAATATTTTTGAAATCTGGCATGCCTCAGGGGTCTGCGCTCTCGCCTCTTCTGTTTAATATCTATGTTAATGACTTTTCCCAGGGAGTAAAATACTGTAAGATCTCTCAATACGCAGATGATACCGTTTTATTATCGAGTCATTTACATTATCGTAAGGCGGTAGAATTACAGCAGTTTGAATAAATTAAGATCGTGGATTGGTTTTCGGAAAATGTCACTAACGTCAGCACGAAAACAACGTAACTAATGTGCTTTTCTAGTCCGCTAAAGAGAGTAATTTTAAACAAGCCGATGCTTCTGCACGCTTCAAACTGTGCTTCTTGTGAATGTGTGCCAGTAGACTACGTGAAAACTAGAAAATACTTAGAAATTTATTTTGACTCTGATTTATCGTGGAACTCCCATCTTTTCTACATCATGAAGAAGCTGCGAGCTGCATCCTCCACTCTCTACAATATAAGAAGATTCATCCCGATGTCAACCCGAAGAATCATTGTGCACGCACTCGTTTATAGTGTGCTTAGCTATGGAATAATTTTGTTCAGGTAGAGCACGAACCTATTAGAAACTATAAGGTGAATTCTCCCCTAAAGTGCTTCTTGCGTAGCGTGGCATATGGCTCCAATATTCAGACATCCGGTAGCATTTTTGACGATAGATCTTTACCATCCTTTCGTGCCCTGTTTATGCATACCGCTATTCTCCGACATTGCTGGGATAGTACCTTCACGGTTCCCAGCGTGGTCTGTCGTGACCTTCGACAAGTGACACCTTATACCACGCCGCGAATCAGCACACATTTTGGGAAATACATTCGGAGTTATAATGTTCCACACACCTTTGACAACCTCCCACCTGTGCTGGGTGATATCACTTCTCGGGGAGAGTTAAAAAGAAAACTGAAGACTATTTGCTCTTCCATAGGATATGAGCGGAAACCTTCAAGACTTTGTCATTATTTTGTACTCTACAATTTGTCTTCAGTGATATTTACCTTGTCGCGTCTCTGACTCTCTGCAGTTTTTTGTTTTGTATTTTTTTACGTTCTGTGTGCTTTTTGTAGAAAGTTTTGTTGGGGTTAGTCTCACAAGCCTCTAAGGCTTTGACGGTCCCGAAATGATACTTTGAGGACCTTTATAGGGACGATGCAACGATTTTTGTATTTTGCGCAAATGGCGCTTAGAACGGATCCCTGATGTTAATGACCTGTGAAATACCCGTTGGTTTTTCACCACACGCAATCGAAGTCACAGAAGAAAATAAAGAAAAACGAGCAGAGGTCACTCCTCAACTCGCAGCCAGAACAAGCGGCCACGTAATCTGGAGCCGATTATATGCCGCCAATGTTGATCATAGCCATGCGCTGGGGTTGGCAAGGCACAGGACACGCGCTGAGTTCCAGACATTGTTATGGTTCGGCTGTTGTCGTCATTGCAGCCATTGGACACGGGTCACTATACTTTGTTTTACCTTATGTTGTACCGCAGCGAAGGCTAGAAGCGCAAGCTCATAGCGTTAGCAGCTGCCTTTGGTGCACGAGAGCTTGTGCCGCCGAGATGTGCCATAGAGCAAGGAGCTCGCGCTTGTAGCCTTTCCTGCGGTACATCATAAGGTGAAACAGAGTATACCCGAATGCTTCTCGAGCTATTGATTATCACGAGCCCAAATCGAGTGTCACGCCATGCTCGGGTCCAATTAGTGCTCTAGGTCCAATCTATCAGCCGCATTCAAATATCGCCACTGGGCGGTACCGCTACCGCCCAGCTACGTCATCAGGTTTTTCGAAAGAGAGATTGAATGAAAACGCTCGCTTTTGTCCTTGAAATTACACCGCAACAAAGGAGTTTCTTGGTCAGTGGCGTTTCGTGCGAGTATCCTTGAGTCCCACTAGTGCCAGTAAGCTCATGTAAAGGGAAAAGCATTCCAATTGAATATCGCAGCACCGCCCCTTTCAAAACCGGCAGTAAATTTCTTATTATAATTATTATTATTATTATTATTGATGTGTAATCCTAAGACATTATTCGCTCAGTGAATTTAAAATACCTCAAAGGTTCAAAGGTTCAAAGGTGTTTATTGGCTAAAACAACCATACGACCGAGAGCCTGAGGCAATCAAAAGGCAGAAGCCCGTGCATACATATGCTGATTTCCTCCTCGGCCATACGTTAACAGATGAAATGGAGATGTTGGAATGTCATTTACAAAAGGGCGAGAATACTTAGTCTAATGAAGAGAGTAGGTGTCATGGTGATTCCGCACCAGATCTTTAAATTCGTCTACGCTTGGGGCCTGGCGAGCAGCATCTGGTAAGTGATTCCACAGGGTAGGCGCTTGGACAAAGAGGGAGGTAGAGGCGCTAATGGTGCGGGCAAAGCGCTGTTCAAGTTTCGAGGGGTCTCGCCTAGACCTCTTCAAGTAACCATCGGGGATGGGACAGACACCATGTAGGTACCTGCAGAGGAGGACCCGTCTGAAGAACAGTCGACGTTTATCAAGTCTGGACCACCGGAGGGATTGCAGCCGCCTTTCATAGGGTAGCTTGCTTGCCCTCTTGTCCTGCAAGTAGAGTGCTGTCTTTGTGGCCTTTCTTTGCGTCGACTCTAGTCTCCTCTGTAGGTCAACCTGGCGGGGGCTCCAGACAGAGGAGCAATACTCCAAAACCGGCAGTACAAGAGCCGTGTACAGTGTACAAAAGGCATGGCTTGGCATCTCTCTTGTTGTCCTGGTTATGAAGCCTCTCAGTTTGCTCGCCCTTTTACAGACGTAGTCAACGTGCCTTCTAAAGGACAGGGTCTTGTCAAACCAAACACCAAGAATCTTAGTGTCTGTGACCTCTTGTATCTTAGTGTCTGTGACCTCGAACTGTCCAGCGCTCTATAAGAAACAGTGAACACTTTATAATTCCTCGTGTATACACTAAATATGAAAAATGTGTTCGGTCGTATTATGTTCCTCACATATTTAACAAATTACCAGATTTTTTTGATCAAATCGACTCTCAGCGTGTCCTAAAAAAACGCATAAAACAATTGTGCTAGTAGCAGCCTATTGAATTATACACGGCTGGAATCTCTCTAGGACCGACAGGAGGCTAGTTATTGTTACCATGTGAGTGACTTTTCGACCATCAGCCTATATGTCCGCATGATGTTTAAGTGTATATATGTATTTAAGTGTATATTTACGGTGTAGATCTAGGCATGCACGTCTATATGCGTTGTGGTGCACTCGATGTTGTATATATGCCCAAGTACTCATTTATTTGTCTGTGTAACCCGTGAAACAACTTTAAATTGTGTATAGCTGTCTTGTATTCGCGCCTGAGAACAATCAGTCTCATCATTACGGGGTTTAGTCGCACAAGCCGACCCTGGCTTCGACTGACCCGCCTCGTACGTGCTGAAGAAAGAATAATAATTTTGACTCGTCATCTTTCATACCCAAAAGCAATGGAGATGCTTCAACATTCTTGTAATGAGCTCATGGATTGGTTTAATCAAAATCTGATTGCCATAAATGTATCTAAAACGAAGCTCGTATGCTTCCACAGTCCTTTGAAAGTTGTTTCGCTAAATATTCTACGTTTTTTACACAAATCTAATTGTTTCCCGTGTCATTGTGATAAAGTTCCATATTCTGACACAGTGAAATATCTTGGCATTCTGTTTGACTCTGATCCATCATGGAATTCGCATCTCACTAAAATCTGTGCTAAACTTAGGAGTGTCTCCTGTTTGCTCTATAACATCAAAACATTCATGCCCTTCGGTTTGCGCAAACGCATAGCTTATTCATTAGCCTACACACATTTGCGCTACGGCATAACCGTATTTGGCCAATGCTCGAGACTATGGCACAAAAAAGTGAACGGTATTTTAAGAGGAATTTTGAGAAATATGTGCTATGGCATGAGTTTTTCTAATTTAGATTTGTTTCAAACTTTATCAATGCCGAACTTTCGATCTTTGTTCCTAGAGACGGTAGTGCTCAATTACAACTGGAAGGACGACTTTAAATCTCCTCACCCCGCCACGCGGCAATTGCGGAAAGTTCCACTCTACGCCGTTCCAACATGTTATACATGGTATGGAAAAAACATGCGTTCATTTTATGTCCCTCACATTTTCAGCGAGGTACCTCCAAGTCTCTCGAACCTTACTTCCAAAAAGAAAAAACTTAAAAAAAGAACTACGCAATATATTTATCAACGAAGAAACTGAGTGATCATTTTTTTTTCGTACATTTTTTACATTTCGCGCAGTAACTATCTTGTCTATCAATTATTGTTCTCATTTATTTGTATGTGAGTGGCACACTCTAACGTCTTGCTATACGAATAACTACTTTAGCTTCTGTGCAATACACGTTTCGTGTTCATTTTCTAATACTCTATTAATCTGCTTGACGTGAACTTGATCCTTTGAGATTTGATTTTTGATGAAGTGTGACTCTGAACTGGTGCTTTCTTATTGCCTTGTGTTTTTGTCTTTTTTTCTATTACTTTCTGAAACTCTTCTGTGAATCACGATAACCTTTAGGTTCAGTCCCACAAGCCCTTGTTGGCTTAGGCGAACCTGCCTTCTGCTCTTTTGAACTAACACAGCGTAAATAAATTTACTATTTACAATTTACTATTTACTATTATTATTATTATTATTATTATTATTATTATTATTATTATTATGATTATTATTATTATTATTATTATTATTATTATTATTATTTTGCTTAATTTCGCATCATTTACGAACTTAAGACAATATAACTGTATCCCGAACACCCAGGGCAACATGCTTGATCTTTGCTTCTCGGATCTTGACTGCATAGATGTAACTGAGGGTGCGTCAGGCTTGGTTCCCCCCGACGGATATCACCCCCCTTTGGAGATTAGTATACCTGTCCGACAGGGCATGAGACGTTGTTCACGGAAACATCCTGAAGGGAATAGACACAATTTTTGCGCTGGAGATTATGTTAGTTTGTACGATCATTTCTCCAATTACGACTGGTCCTCAATTATCCTGTGTTCTGACGTTGATCAACAGGTTCGCGATTTCACTCGAATCGTCCGAGAAGGAATGGATCAATTCATCCCGCTTCGTAAAACATCAGGCTCAAAGTTTCCCTTCTGGTTCTCGCACGAATTACGTACTTTAATGAATAAGAAATTGCGCGCTCATCGAAAGTTTAAAAAGAACGATACCCCCGAATTAAAATCAGAATTTGGGCACTTTAGGTCTCTCTGCAAGGAAGTTTTTAAACGTGATCGTCAGGCGTACACTGATTCCGTCGAGTTGCAGCTAACTAAAAATCCCAAAGAATTCTGGAAGTATGTTCGCTCTCGGTCCCAGAAAAAAGGTAGAGGAGAGATCACCCTGCTGGACTCACAGGGAAACTCGACGACAGATGTTTGTGAAATTTTTGCACGCCACTTCCAGTCTGTTTTTAAGCATCATCCAATCCCTTCAACTACTGCCGCGCCAGCTGTCTCTGGGAATGCATCCTGTATTGCACTCTTTGACGAGGAGCTACTGCATGAGTGTGTAAAAAAAATGAAACCATCATTGTCTTCTGGCCATGATGGTATTCCGTCAGTCCTCTTGAAGGCATACAGTGCCATATTTATTCCTGTTCTAGTACAGATTTTTAACAACTGCCTAAAGAATGAGGTCTTTCCCGCCATGTGGAAAACGGCACTTGTTGTACCTGTGCATAAGTCCGGTCCAAAAACAAATGTGTCGAACTACAGACCTATATCTCTTCTTTGCACATTTTCGAAGCTCCTCGAAGTGGCACTACACAAAATATTGTCATTCAATCTCAAGCGTTATCTTATCCCTAACCAACATGGATTTATGGCGGGTCGCTCGACCACAACTAATCTCGCCTGTTTTATGTCAACCGCTGCTCACGCCGTCGCTAACAGAGGCCAGCTTGATGTGATTTACTTTGACTTGAGTAAAGCGTTTGACATTGTTAATCATGAAATGTTACTGGCTAAACTGTCAAAGCTAGATATTCACAACTCATTGCTTTCATTGCTCGAAAGTTATTTGCGTGACCGGAAGTGCTTTGTTAGCTCGAATAATAATTTTTCTGCTACTTATGAGGCGACAACGGGTGTGCCTCAGGGCTCCGTTCTCGGACCTCTTCTGTTTTCAGTTTTTGTTAATGATGTTTCGACTGTGATTCGTCACTCTTCATTTCTTCAGTACGCAGATGATATTAAGATGTTTATGGAGGTACGAGAAGACCGAGACTGTGTTTTGCTACAGAGAGATGTTGATGCTTTTGAAGAATGGTGCCGGGGGAATGACCTAAAGATAAATAGCTCTAAAACGAAAGTCGTGTCGTACACTCGTAAGACACATAACATTGTATTCCCATATGTTATTCAGACAGACCTTTTGGAACGTATGAACAGAATCAAAGATCTTGGCGTAGTGTTTGACAGCACCTTAATCTTCTCCAGTCATGTGGATCACATCGTGAACGCAGCTCTACGCACGCTCGGTAGTGCGTGCCGCATCACTAAAGAGTTTATTAACCCCTGCACATTTCTTATACTCTACAGTGCATTGTGTCGACCACAGCTTGAATACGCTTCTGTTGTATGGAATGGAATTTGTGCCACAAATTCCTTGAAAATAGAACGGGTTCAGAACAAGTTTCTTTCCATCTATAGACATCGTTGCTCAGCGCGCATTGTACCCACCACTACTGATGTCCCTGTCCCTGTTCAGCGTAGCGTGGCACTACCTACCCTGCTTCGTAGGAGAGAACTTGCCGATATCTTATTTTTATACAAACTTGTCCACGCCGTCACTGATTGCACGGTATTGACGTCAAGAGTACTCTTAAGAATTCCTCTAAAAACAACAAGGCAAAATGCGTCCTTCTGCAACAGGCGTCTACTCAACCTCCACGATCCTGTGTCCAGACTTGGGCATACTTATAATTCTTCTTTTTCTGAAACACTCGACATATTTAACAATAACACGCTGCAGTTTGTAAAAACGTTAAAGGCCATCACTTAAATTAGAACTGTATGCACTAACTTGCGGCGTTCACGCCGAAATTCCCCACTTTGAATGCATTTTTTTTTTCTTTCTTTCTAGCAATTGGTGTTGGCGGTAGTACCCTTAAGCTTATCGTATGTTGTGACTTTGTGTTTACTTTTTATAATTTTTAAGTGTATTTTTCTAGGGCTTGTCCGTTGTTTGTGTTGTCCGTACTATTGCTTTATACCCTGTTCTGCCTTACATGTTAACACAGTGCACCTGTACCAAGACCGCAAGGTTGTTCCCGGGCACGAATAAAAACATTGATTGATTGATTGATTGATTGATTATTATGTGTGTCTTGATTTCCCTTTCCTTTTACATAACTCGAACTGTGTATCTTGCAAGTGTGTTCTTTTAGTATATGTTGAATCTGTAAAGTACTTAAGAATCTTGTTCGAGTGCGGTTTAACTTGGAAGGCTCAACTCACGTCCCTCTGTAAAAAATTAAGGAGTACTTGTTGTCTGCTATATAATACAAAATCACTAATGGCCTCTCTCAGTTCGCAGACTAGTCACCCATGCTCTTGCATATAGTGTGTTACAATATGGCGTTACGGTGTTTGGAAACTGTTCCGGCTTCTGGCATGAGAAAATTGACTGCATTTTAAAAAATATTTTGAAAAGTGTTTCTTATGGCATGCAACTTCCCGATGGTACTGATCTCTTTCAACATTTACAATTTTCCTGTCTCCGAACACTTTTTCTTCAAACTGTTATCTTCCGATACTTTTGGACAGATCAATTCAAAAGAAAAATCGTTGTTCTTCGTTCGCTTCGTTTTCAAGAGACTTTCGAGATACCTTTCGCCCGAACAAGATATGGACGGTGTACACGCGAATTTTACGTGCCTGAACTCTTTAATAATCTGCCTTCTGAAATTCTACAAGCGAATTCACTGCGTCAACTAAAGAGAATGCTGAGACTTCACCTACTGGGATGAGATGTCGCCTAGCGTGTGCAGATTTGTTAGTATCAGTGTGTATATGCATAATTACTGATTCAGCTTTGTACATCCTAAAGTTTTTCAGTTTGTTTTACTGATGTGTGTGTGACGAACTTTACACTGCTTTTTCGTGGACATATCATTTTTTTTTTCTCTGTAATTTTTTGGGCGGCATCACACAAGCCCTTTGTTGGCTTTGATTGCCCCCGCACTCTTGTATGCTTTCATGAATGTGTCCTGAATACAAGTTTATTATTATTATTATTATTATTATTGACACTATACTTCGTCTCACCTTAGCATGGACTATTGTTAGCCGCGCATGCTAAAAGTGCGAGCTAGTAGCTTTGGATGAGGCAACGGCGGTTGCACGAGCGCTCGTGCAGCGAATGCTCCAGTCGAGGCAGTCAAGGCTAGCTGCTCGCGCTTGCACAGCCTTCGCAGCTAGTCCACGCTAAGGGGGAGGGGGGGTGGGATATCGGTGGCCGAGGGGGCTACCGTAGTGCCACTAAATAAGCTACGCTTCAGAGTAACGACACTTGGCCATATTGTGTCTTAAAATTATGGTTGCCATTTAACCGAAGCGTTATCTGAAATCACAGGAAACGCTTTTCCGTCCTCCACGAATGTTTAAACGGTTCGTGACAAAGCAAAGCAATATTACATGAGCTTTCTAACCGACAATCTAATGCTGAGGAAGTCGCACTTTTGAATCATGACGATCGGCAGTTGCGTCTGCTCGGCACAAGTACCAAAATTGCGACGCCCACAACGATGTTAGGGAACGGAGTGCCGCGCATCTCATTCCTATCTCATTCCTATCATCTCATCCCTATCTCATTTAGTGGGTCTAGGCTAGCGCACACCAGCTCGGAGCACATGGAGCGAAAGCTCGCGCTGCAGAACCCAGGGATGCTGGGATCAATCCCTACCCCTGCCCGTTTCAAACTGGATAAGCATCATACCGGCGTGCGGTCGTGTATCACTACTGCGTGGTGCAAGACCCCAGGTTAGCGGCTTGTACTGCACCGGCTAAATTTCTCATTTACAGCTGGGAGACAAGCTGCCCATTGAAGCATACTAAGTTCTAGGCCGTATAAACACACAGACCCCTATTTATTCCATGCTAAGGTGAGACGAAGTATAGCGGTATTGATTAAATCAGAAATTGAACCCAGGGGGGCTATGTTGCACGTTTTGGGCTCCCAGGCGACTAGGGAGGAGGAAGTGACGTAGGTGTAAATCAACGTATCTTAGCAGCACCACGCAACGCGTCATCAGTGACTCCACCATTCAACATCCAAAGAGCGTTGTTGACGTCACTTCCTTCTCCCTAGTCTCCTGGGAGTCCAAAACGTGCAACATAGCCCCCCAGGATCCCTGGCAACCCTGGTTTCGGCAGCGCGAGCTTTCGCTCCACGTGGTTCGAGGTGCGTCTTGTCCACCTCCATAAGAAGACGATGAAGCTGTCCCGTGTCAGATCGGGCGCCGTCTGCCCCGCTGCCCGTAACCACCGAGAGCAATGAAACTGGAAGCACCGACCTGCACGCCTGACGAATCGAATCCTAACAACGTCAGTACCTGCGTCGGGCAGCAGCCGCGGCGAGCGGCCAGCAGCCACAGCACCTGCGTGGACCTCTTTGTCTACCTTGGTGTCGTACTCGTGGTCGGAGTCATGGTGTGCATGGCGGTCCGCATCTGCCAGGACGACGACGAGCCCACGGTGGCCTCGTACCACTTACTGCTCGGTCAGATATCCTTGTATGAGGAAGCCCTCAAGGACGTCCGGTCCTGCGTAGAGGAGGACATGGAGTGCTGTCGCTGCTGCGCAAAGCACGAGAACGGTCGACAGATGTCGGCAGAGGCGTCGCTGTCTAGAACTGCCATTGACGTGTCTATATAGCTCCAAACCTACGGCCGAGCCCATCACCAAAGGTTTGGTTCCAAATTGATGGCTTACTTAGCCCCTTTCTGCAGTGATGCTTTGTTCCTCGCATGAATTTTGCGCTTTGTGGGTCGAGGTCTACCAGCAAACTGTGATCTCGTGTGGCGTATCCGGAATTGCTTACGGTCCTTGTGTTAATACGAAAGGAAGTGGTTCAGCAAATTCCGCAGGGATGGGTCCTTCTGCAATGACGTGTGCACGAGGAATCAGCTCTGGTCCAGTTGCAAAAATACTGATGGACTCGGTGCTGCTGTCAAGGCCCCACTTATTTCGACGACGGGAATAATCTTCATTACTGCAAAGTAAAAAGTACCCAACCAGATTCGTCTTTTTTTCATTTCTCCTCTGGTTGTCACAGCCCTCCCATGCGCCTTTGTTATCGTTGTTGGAAATTTTGAGCTGTGGTTTGTGACATTCAGTTATAGTAAAATATGTTTCGCGCGATCCTTCGTAACCTTATTTCTCTCCTACCGAAACAGTTAAACAGCGTTTTACAATTTTTATGTCAGAACAAAAATAAAAGAAACGCGTTCACTGACCGCCATGGCTATGTGACTTTACTGAGCGCGTAATGGAAGCCAGATATTACTGTATGCGTTTCACACTGCCGTCAATCTCGGATCCTGGAAATCTCTTTACAGCTTCTGGCAGCGAGGTGCCACCTTCAAAGTTTGAGAGTTCCTGCTTATGGCCCTTATGTATGGCCCTTGTCTTTGCTCGCTTTGGAAGGCAACGAACACGCTCGTGCTGACTGCAAAGCTACACACTGGGCTATACAGTGAATGATATGTACTACTGGCGACGTGCGCGACCGAAAGCGTCGCTGTGGTCGGCCTTCCACGATTGGCCCAAAAGCTGACTATGACGTCGGAAAGGGTATACCATCGACGGAAATAAGAGGAATGAAAGAACTTTAATTTCGACGGTGTTGGCAGTGTTGCTTTGAGAGCGCAATGATCTCAGGCTTCCACCATGCTATTTACAAACACCATCGAACTTGTTGTTCGCAAGGTAATGACGTCACAAGGGGGAACCATAAGAGGGCGCCACCAAAACATCTCGCCGCTAATAGTTGGAATAGAATAGACCATTTGCCATGTTACCCAAGCATCAGGGGGAATGCAGGGATTGGTGTTCCACGCGCCACACGCGCACGCCTTCCCCGTATAAAAGATTCGAAGTAAATAACCAAAATAAAGCGCTGACGAACGCGCGTGCAAGATGCTTTTTGTTTTAGAAAAGTTACTACTGCCGAGGCCAGCACGTGCTGCGCGTGGAACACCAATCCTTGCATTCTACTTGTTGCTTGGGTAATATAGAAATAGGTCTATACACTGTTCGCCCGCACAGACAGGGAAGGTTGCGGTAGGTTTATTTTGCACCGTCAACGCTGTTTTCATTTACAGACAGTGATACCCGAACTCGATTTAGCGGACGTCCTGGGCCGGTTTTCTCGAAGCAATGGTAAACCCATTTTAGTAAACCACGGTACCTAGGAAGGAAAAAGTACCTAGGTACTGTAATAAACGGCTGGATAAAGAGCAACAATAATTATTTTTCATTGGGCAGTAAGATACGTCATCTATCGGTGAAACAAACCAGTCATTTTGTTTATCCTCTTTTTCCGCTGGTTGTCATCGATCTAGTATGGTATTTTAAGTCAAAATATAGTAAGGTTGTACTTGAAGACCAATTTATTTGCTTCCGATGGTACGAAGAAATTTTAGCTACTATGCTAGAGTTTGTTGACGAATATTCGAAAATGTAAAAAACATTTCCTTCAATATGTTTCGCCATAAACAACGCATAACTTTCCCGTGTTTCTTCCAGTCTGGCAACGCCGGTGCTGTAGTCTCGTTTTCGTTCTTTGCGACGCACGTTTCTGCGATTCCTGCTGATCTCAACTGTTTGCCCTCTCTTCCATTTGCCCAACCGATTCAACGGTGACGAGAAGCTAAGCTTCTCGTCACCGTTGAATTGCTGGCCACCGGGGATATGTAGAAACCTCAATGCTGTCGGTATACTGTCGGCGCACTGTGAACAAAAAAACAGTACAATGTCTCAGCTGTTCATTCGGAACGAAGACTTTATTGAGGATAACTCCCTTTCTCCGCAAAGTAATCGCTGCTCACAGGTTGGCGTGCATAGTGTAACAAATTAAACGTCTTAGTATAAATATATACCAACACTCGTTCGCTAAACATTTTTTTTACTCACCATAAAAACACTTGCAAGGCTTATGTACCGTCATGTCTTGGATCCCGGACTGCTGAAGAGTGATGCGTTCGCGGAATGCTGCCGTCGGTTAGCTTAGTTGTCCCTCTGAACTGCCGCTTTGCTTGACGTGCTAATAGGTTGATAGTGCGTCATTAATATAACAGCCGGATGGAAATGAATGTTCGGCAGAACCAAGCAGAACTATTAGCCCTCATTAAGCGACGTCGCGGCCATTTTGCTTGTAGGTACTGCTTCTCCCTCGGCGCCCCTGCTCGCCCTGTCACGTGACCTAAAATTCCCCGCTCTAGGGACAATAGTTAACTTTAAGCCACGGTTTGCGTTCGAGAAAACGGGCCCTGGTGCTTATGGCTGACAACATGGCAGACATGAGGATACTGCTGATCTCATGTGAAGCAGAAGTGGGTCGGCTCAAACTGCAATTCAGTGCCAGCAAGTCAGCTGTAGTAATGCTTTCTGGGCATGGTGAAGGCATTGAGACCCTTATCCTCAAGAACCGGTACGCAATAAAAATAGCTTTAAATGACGCTGACTAATTCTGAAGATTATGTGGCGGAACACCAGGAGAACCCCAAGACATCAGCCCTGGGAAAACGAAATGTACTGCGTCGAAAAAGCCTTTGGTGCTGCGACCGCTATATCATCACGCAAGAACCTTGGAAAGCTGTCGCCGTACCTGTATACTAACCTTCCCCAATGCCGTAATTACTTGTGCCGCCAGCGAGACCCGAGAATACCTCGAGTGACGACAAAGGGAAATCGGACGACAGGCATTCGGATGCCATAAGAAAGCTGTCAACTAAACAAAATTAAAAAAAAAAAAAAAACTAAAAAAACTTTCAGTTTTTTTTATTTTGGTGAACAAGGAAGAGCAGCGGAGCTGTAGCTTCTGTTCTCGGTGGTGGCTTTCCAGGGAAGCGAGGTGCTCTTTTTTCGTAAAGAAATCAGAAGCGCTCGACGCAGTGGAACTTTAGGCGATAGCGGCCTCGCGGCGGTTGCGGAACCATTCGCTCTGCTGCGCACATCGCCGCTCGTTCCCTTCCCACTCTTCTTCCTCCGAACTCTGCCTCCGAAGAAATGTTGCCGCCATCTATGAGCAACGGCAGTAACCAGTTGTCTGGCTGCCGAGGCGGGAAAGATTGCCGGGATTTATGAGCGACGACGGCAAGCAGACAATCGGAAGAAAAAAAAAACATTCTGGACAGCTACCGCCATCTATGAGCGACGGCGGCAACCAGAGTGTTGTGTTGACATTTGGAACCGGACACAATATCGGGGAAAGTATCCCTTAACAGCTCCGCTGGAATAATTCAAGAAGATCTTGGATGGTCCTCTTTTGAAGCGCGGGAAACCAGTAGCAAGCTGGAGTATTCCGTACGGCTGCGACACTTGCAGAGAGAGTGCTGGGCGAAGAGAGTATTCGTTCTCATTCATCTACGAAACGTACAGAAGGCGTGAAAACGGTGTTTGATTCTGCTTGAACAAAGTATGGTGCACTCTCTACGAGCAACAAGCCTCCAACCAAGAAAGAATGGGCAACCGAGGTGCGAGAACGGATAAAGACCGTTGAGCGGGCAGGTGGACAGAAATGCAAGACAACATGAGCGTATACATTTGTGCAGATCATTCAAGACCGATATCGCCGCCATCAACTTCTGCGGGAATACGATGAGGAGCCGTTTTCTCATTGAGCACCGTGGCGGTGCCTCGCGTAGCCGCCTGTACCGGTGCAAATACGACATCAACGTAACGGACGCGCTCTGGAGTGCGTGTGGAGATGCGGAGGAAGCAACACCGCATTTGCTGCTTCAGTGTCCGGTTCTTGTACCTCCACCAGATATCGGCACCAGTATTGAACAGGCCCTTGTGTTTACGTAAGAACTAAGCTGCTTGATGTGCCCGAAACGGAAGTCTGAGGATTGGTGGACAATCCACAAATGACTATCAGGGATTGGACATACTTCATTACTAAAAGCGTTTTTTTTTTTATGTCATCTTTTTTGATTGGCGCAGAAATACTTACATACATACATGCGCACTTCTGCTAGAAAGACTATATTGCAGAGTTTCCAACTGTTCGATCGCGGTCACGTCTGGTCCACATTCGCAATACGAGGCACGAGAAAATGGCGTGGGTCAACACGGCCTGCTGCCATTTTTGCTGCTGCTTTCCTCCGCGCCACGCGAAAACGCAGCACATGCGCACTTGCAACCGATCGCCGTAGGAGGTGTTCGCCATTAGATTTCAAACGCCCTCCATGTCTTGAGATGATCCCTTTCTTCAATCTATAGGCTCTCTGTGTTCCGCTCATGGCTCAGAGCGAGCTGCGTTCTCGTTGAAGGGAAAGAAAAAAGGTGACAGGAGGAGAAAGTATCGGGCTCAACAAATATTGTGAAATGATGGGGCGAAGTCAAACCATTCATAGAAAATTTGCGACCGCGCCAGGCGCGAACATGCCCATTACGCCAAGCCTTTCTAGCACTCCTTGGTGATGATGATGATTGTGCTGCTTTTCCCTTTGCGACTGGCGAGCTCGAAAAAACATAGTGCCCTAGCCGAGAATGAGATATAAAAAAATAATAATAATGAGGAATATCACGTATTGTTCTGAGTCACGTGCCACCAGAGCGTGGCATTTGGAAAACGTCGCCTGTGCAGCCTATGCACGAGTTCTCGTACAAACAAAATCCTTCTGCTAAGCTAGGCAGGCGCATGTATCTGTTTTTACTGCAGCCATTCGTGTGATGGAGTATACATCATTAGTCATTGGCGGAATCATTTAGTAGCCAGGAGTTAACAAAAGCAAAACAAATTATCTGAAAAGGTCCCGGTGGTATTTAGACATATGTTTTAAACCCTTTTGCCTTTTGGTCACATGTTTTGCGAGGAAAAAGCGTATGTCAAAGTTAAAGAGGAAAATTATTCCCTTCGTGGCTCTTGAATGTGTGGGCGGGAAAGGAAAAGGGGGGGGGGGGGGAGGTTGAACGGTGATTACCATGTAGCCCCCCTCCCCCTGCCCCCACACAAACACACTCCTGCTCCCTGTCCTCAAACGAAACAAGGCCCGCCTTACGCCGACATCCTGTGAACTCCGCCTAAAGATGGCGCTGCCTCACCGGACCCGGCGTCGCAACCACCGATCGAAACACGGCGTGGCTCAGGTCCCAGTTCGAAAAGACCGCGTCTTTACCGGCGCGCGACGAAGCTCCTCCCTGCCGACGCTAGCGCTGCGACGCTGGAGGGGGAACGCAGCGTCAGCGGCGGCAGTAGCGGCGGCAGCCTCCCCCTAAGGCACGGCAATGGGCGAGTCGGAGCCCATCCCAGCAAAGCGCCACCAGGGCTCGCAGCCAGCCCGGTCCCTCCGGCAAGCCCGCCGCATCGTGTCCCGACGGCCGCGCGACCACCATGTGCACCGCCCATCTTGCGATTAGCAGCGCTCGGCTCTTGGGCGCCGGCACCCTGCAACTACTATGAGTCGGATGATGCAAAGTTGGCCGCTGTTTGGGCAAGTTCGCGTCGACGCAGGCACCCACCCCGCCGCTGACCCGAGGAGTGCGTCCCGTGGCGTGGTTGTCCGTCGGGTTTTGGGGGTTTGAGCTCGCGGTTCGAGTTCTCTCCCCTCTCCCACCGGCTGTGCATGTGCGCTTACGGTCCTCGGGTGGATTCGGGCCAAGGAGGCAGCGGCTCCGCCGGCGGCAGCAGCTTCTTCGGCTCCTGGATGGGATACGCCGGCGAACCGGCGACGATCCACTGTTGGAGGACAGTGGACACTGAGGCTCGCACTGCCTAGATGCGCCAAGGAGAAGGGACATGCATTCCAACAGCCTCTGCTCTGTGATCCTGCTCACGGAGCTTTTGCTAGAGCTGATGGGTGAGTGTCTTCTGGTCGTCTGCTAGTAAGGTTGATGGTTGCTCGAAAGAGAAAGACACGCATGCTCTGTGATCCTGCTCACGGAGGTTTTACTTCAGCTGATGGGCGAGTGTCTTCTCGTCGTCGTCTGCTATCATGATAAATGGTAGTGCCAAGAAAAAGGGACGTGCATTTTCAACAGCCTCTGCTCTGTGATCCTGCGCGCGGAACTTTTGCTAGAGCTGACGAGTGAATGTCTTCTGGTCGTCTACTATTAGGATAGACGGTTGCTCTGAGAGGGAACATGCGTGCTCCGTGACCATGGCAACGGAACTTTTGCTGGAGTTCATGGGTCTCTTCTGGTCTTCCTTTATTGGGGTAAAAGGTTGAGCCAATGCAAAGGGAGTTGCAGACTGTTATCATGATCACTGAGCATTTACTGCAGATGATGGGTGTCTTCTGGTCATCCGCTATAGAGGCGGATGGTTGCATCAACGCGAAGAAACATACATGCACTGTAATCATATTCTCAGAGAGTTTTTTTATAGCTGATGGTTTAGTGTATTTTGGTCGTCTGCTATTAAGGCAGATGGTCCTTTACGTGTTGTTGCCTTTGATGCAAATTCTGAGGCCGGTTTTAAGAAAACTTCTTAAAACCTGATGGCCCGTTCACATGTATGCGACCGAGTAAGACTGAGAGAGACCAGAACGGTTTTTAAGCCTCTTGCGACGTCTTAGGACCGGATGCGCTGCAGCGGAGCTGGTCGTAAGACATCGCAAGAGGCTGAAAAACTGGTCTGGTCTCTCTCGGTCTTACTCGGTCGCAAGAGTGTGAACGGGCCTTCAGGGCAGTACTTGTGGCCACCCATCTCTTGAGAACAGCCAAGCCCTGCGGTTCTCGTAGTTATTTCACTCCAACAAATATTGCTGACAATCTCGATTAGCCCAACCTACGGTTTAGATTGGTGGTCGTGGGCTCGATGCATACCGGCTGATTGCAATGACGTGCACAATTCTGAGGCATAGTAAGCGGCTTGGGAGTCCCACGCAATGCGGCCAGGACCACGTGCTTGGGCGCAAGCGTCATGGATGGGACATGCAGATCCCACAGCTGTAGCGTACCGCCAGAATCTCCTCTCCATACCAGTACACAAATATTTTAATTCGACTCCAAAAAAAAAAAAAAAAAAAAAAAAAAAAAAAAACGTCGTTAATTTTTGGCTTCGCAATCTTCCACGAAAGATTCTTTTTAGATAATCGTTTCAGCAAAACGAAATCGCGTTTCGGCGTTCTATTTGTCTATACACCTCATGGTTTAATCTTTATTTGCCTTGTTTAGTTAGCAAAATGGAATGCAGGACAATAAAAAAAAAGTCAACTGCTGACACGACAGCTTCTCTGCTCTGAAGTCGTGGATATGTGCTCAACTGCAGCGTGTCAGTTCATCAACTGCGAAGACTGAGTGCTGAGTCATTTGAAAAATTCTGTGCGTGAGAAAATACTGACTCGCTTCCTACGGTTGCTAATCGAGTGACTGCAATTGAAACTTAAAAAAAAAAAAGTGTTCTCTATTTATTTATTTAGGGGGGGGGGGCGTATTATGACGTTTCTTTGGGTAATCAATACCATGGTATGAACAGGGCATCATATCGCATCGTGCCACATAAGAATCAGGAAATAACTTACAGATCAACTACCTTTATTATCTGCTTAGTTTGTTCATGGTGGTGTCATAAGGGTCGTGTGCCCTATGGGCCATGGCGTAGAACATACCATAACCCCCGTAGGTCTTTTGACTACAACCTGCGTTAACGCATTTCGCTAACGGATTGCGGTGCAATTCGTTAGCGAAATCTTCTGGGGTTCTGGCGGAATTCAAAAAGTAAAAAATATATATGTTTTGGCTAGTCATGCATCTGTGGCACTGTAATCACAAGAAGGGCTCTCAGCTCTTTGAAGGCGTTTTGGACTCCTTTCATAACTGAAGTAGTGATATGCTATCCTCTTGAATGTCCTAAAGTTATAAAATGAAACAAGCCGGCATTCTGTTACCCTTCCTGACGTGGGACAGCGCTCTCTTTGCATTTAAGTTTTTTCAAGGAGCGCTTTCTATGACATCTTCTATTTATAATGGAATGATCGTTGTGTTTCTGCCTGTCGTCTGAAAATCGTGTATACGTGCGACGAAGTTTAAAGTGAAACTATTCATTACCCGGAGTGCTCGCATTAAAACGTTATCTTCTATATTTTGGATTAGTACAAATATTTGATTTTGATTGCTGATGTTTTGAATGTGAATGCATCCCATGTTGCGTAAGTTTGAATTGTTGTAAAATTGGCATTGCAAATGATTTCGGTGTATTTTTGCAGCCTCTTTAACAATGCGAGTGGGTTTTTTTTTTTTTAATAGTGTTTTGAGTGCAATTCGCTGCAGTCGAAAAGCTTAAACTTGCACGTGTGAGATCATGCAGAAACCGGTCATTGTTACAAGTAATTAGTACGTTGCGCAGTGTATTTATCGACCGCACTCCTCACACTCGAATTATAGGGATGGTTTGAACCTTTGCCAAAAGAATATGTATATAACAATAATTATAGTGAACAAGGTGTAACTTCCCTCTGAGAACAATGTTCGTAGTGATTATTTCATTTGTCTCTTTCACTCTTTCTTTCTTACTTTCATTACTATTTACAGTCGGGTAATGAACATATTTTTAGGAGCACTTCTGAATTCTTGTTAAGAATGGGACCGATTAATTATGATGATGAAAGAACATACAGGCGAGCTGGTGCACGTAATTATAATGGTTCTCTAAAGTAAGCGTCAAACAAGTTTCTTTTGCATCGGACCCCCGGTCATAATGGAACAAGCTCAGTTCATCAAAGTTTTACCAAGGTACTTTTCGATATAAAAATATGCCTAGAATTTAGAAATAACAATTTATTAAATGTATTCGGGATTCCTTGTTTCTTATGGTACATATTTTTGCAAGTACCTTGCACTAATATAATATATTTAGCGTTGGATTTCGAACGGAGTCAGTGAATGGTGAACATAGATCTGTGTATGTGTTTGGTGAGATTAATTTTGTTTTAACTTTTGTGCGTGTTCCTGTATCAAATGATGAATACCCAAGTCAGATGATACGTGTTGCTTCCTGCAAGCAAAAAGTAGGTGAAAAAGTCGAGAATGTCAAGTTCCGCATAAATGAGATACCTGAAAGCCAAAAGACCGTACTGTTTTATGGCATTTTCGGCAACGTTTTACCTAAAAAAAAAAAATAGTTTTCGAACAGTGAATCACAAGCAGACATACCAATACTTGGTGATCGAGTATTGAAACAAAAATTAACTTACGCGGAAAACCTAACACCAAGGTGGGTGCTAAGAACGCTGGTGCTTACTCTAGTGAGATGAACTAAGTTTATACCTAATTAGGCAAGAAGCAAATTTCTGTATTTAAGTAAATTTTAAAGGAAACATAAGAATGCACTCTTATGCGCACAACTCCAACTACTATTTGTCAAATCATTTTATGATTAGGACTAGCAGTGCGCGTATGGAATTATAAAATATTTGATTCTATTTCTTCAAAATATGAATATCGATGAAAATGTTGGCACGTACGTACTCCACCAGTGCCGATGACTCCTGTCAATTTTTAATGCACGCCAGGTTGCTAACTTTTTTCTCTCCTTTTTTCTTGCAAGTACGCAAAAAAAAAATTAAAGTGGAAGCTATTTAGTTAGGAGCAAACGAACTTTGGAAACGTGAAATTGGGAATTTAAATTTTTATTCTCTCTCTTTTCCTCTCTCAGATGACGTCAGCGCAAAGGGGAAAACTTTGAAGACACGAAAGCCTTTTGTGGCACAATAAGCGCCTTAGCGCCCACCTATCCATTTTGTAGAAATAAGTATTGTTCTCTTGACGGTGCAATAAGCCATCTTTTCTTCTCGCAGTTTTTCCCCCCGCCCCAAAAACACTAATTGTTTTTTTACTCTTTGCGTTATTGCGTGGTTACTAACCGGTTATACCACTTAATCGGGTACAATTCGTGGAAATTGTCGGGCCCTCCGCGCCGGCCTGTAATCCTTTTTTACGGGCTTGTGAGCTCCGGCGCGGACCATAATTCGTGTTTATCCGTTTTTATCCTCAACCATCGCTTTTTTTTTTTTTTTGCGATAGATTACCAAGTGTGCATCGCGCACCAAAGCTTGAGCCGCTTTTGTGTCGATAAAGTCTAATAACTTCTACGAATAAGTGGTCTTCGCACGAGAGAGGTGTCGCAAATGCAAAGCTTGCTATTATACCGAACGAAAGGGCTCGCTTTATGCTCCCGGTCTTGTCCCATTGAAAAGCAAACCGTTAAAAGATTCTACTATTTATTGCAATTGTACATTGCAGTACACGCCGGGCGCCAAGGCGTCAGGAGGCTCTGAGATCCGCAATGCCAGACGCAGGAAATATGAACACACCAAAACTTTAGCAAGTCACGATAGGTTCTCGAAGCTGGAAAGGAAGAACTTGAAAGGGGTATCCTGGAACTGGTCACGGGGGTTTCCAGCTGACGCTTAGCTAAGAGGACGACGTTTTCATGGGGCCCCGAGGAGACCCCTTGTCTCAATTTCGTGTTATCGTTTTTTTTTTTTTTTTCAGTAATCAGTTACAAGTAATCAAATATGTTTCTAAACGAGCAAAATCTATTGAATTGAAATTTTAAATTTAGGTAAAAGTCGCTCTGCCTGCTCGTGCGTCACTCATCTATATGTTGCTGCAACATTGGATTTTTTTTTTTTTTTTGACCTGACGTTTTGACTGACGAGGTGTCGAGAGTGGCTAGCAACATTGAAATGCACATCGCTCCCCAGAAAACCCGGAAGCGTCCGTCGAAGCATTGTGCAACCAACTGGTACGCAAGGTGTTTGTGCGCTGCAACACCGCTCTTTCCTCAAGCGCATCCGTCGAGAAAATCTTCAGCGTCGCGGCAGATATCTTCACCGAGAAACGTGGGAGGATGACTGACGAGAACTTTGACCGACAACTTCTCTTGAAACTTAATGCCAGAGACCCACGAGGCCCACAAACGGAACACAAAAGACACCGACAAGCCTCAAACCATAGCTCAAACACGCGCAGCATGCACGCGATGGTACCTTTCGTATAGCTTGCAGTCTTGGTGCTCGTGAAGTGAGCAGAAGTGGTTGCAAGCCTGCCAAAGATACCTTTGCGTGTATGATGCCTGGGTTTGAGCATATAGCCTCCTCTATACTCGCAAAGCCCGGCAGTTAGATGACGGAGCTTTAGAGTACCCGGTCGCAGATTTGGAGTGCGAGGATCTGGTACCATACAGCATTTCTCGGGGAACCTGTAGTCAGCGCACAGCTTTTGCAGCGGCGAGGACCTGAAACATGGTTTTCGAACCCGACGAGAAAAGACGCGGTGTAGCGCGAGGCAGGCAAGGAGCACGAGTGGACATGCATGCCATCGCTCGGGACCAGTGTGTTTCGGCGTCTCGCCGCAGCGGGGCGCCCGTTACATGACTCTTGTCTGCCACTTTACATTTTCAGTTTCGGCGGCTGCGTCACGTGGCGATCTGTTAGGTTTTATCAGTATAGAGGAGGCTACGGTTTGGGGCTTGTCGGTGCCTGTTGTATCTGTTTGTCGCTCTAGTGGGACTCGGGTACAATAAGGTGTGAATGACAAAAAGGAACAAAATGTAACTACTTTGAACATGTGTATGCATTTTTTTTTTATTTCGCGATAAAAAGGTGAAGTAAAGCGAAAATTAATCATTTGCTTTCTGGTAATTTT
Organism: Ixodes scapularis; assembly: GCF_016920785.2. Taxonomy (NCBI): domain Eukaryota; kingdom Metazoa; phylum Arthropoda; class Arachnida; order Ixodida; family Ixodidae; genus Ixodes; species Ixodes scapularis. Next base: position 133,551,688 of record NW_024609879.1, on the reverse strand, counting down.
TCAATTACTTCTGCAATGCAGTAATTGACAACTGTAATCAGTTACATTTTATAATATGGTAGTTGTAATAGACCGATCTCACCAGACAGTTTGACTACGCCACCGCTACCGCAATGCATCCGAGGGAACTTTAGTCTTTCTGCACGTGCGACAACCCCGCTGGAGCTCTGCGCGTGTGGAGCACGATAGAGCACGAGCACTCTCCTGCATTGCCTTTTGCCTCCTGTGAACTAAAGTTATGGCGGCGCCACGCATGCGCCGAACGCTTGGTGAGATCGGTCTATTGTAATCGGTTACTTTTGTTTAGAAAAGCGTGGAAGACTGTGTGCATCGTATCGTTATCGGGCATTGCTAGGGAGTTTTAGTAGAATAAAGAGTTTTAGTAGATCGTTCCAATACCCCCGATATCCGATAACGGTATGATGCATGCGCAAAGGCGGCGGCGGAGTATTGGGCATAGTTATTAGAGTCGTCGGATCGGCCAACTAAACTCCCTATTGAATTTTCGGAGAGGCCGCTTGTTTTTTTTGAGGAACCAGGCCCCTTGTCCTGTTTTTGTTCTCTTACCGGTACCGGAACATTTTCAAAGTTCTCGGTAATCCAACGGCTGTCTATCGTCCTGCAGGCTTCAATATGAGCCCTCATAAACGGCGCGATTTTCTGGCCAAAGCCAAAAACAAACTTAAAAGACAAAAAAAAAAAAAAACACCGAATTTGGGGAAAGAAAAAAGAACACAGGCGCACACACACGCACACTCACAAACGCAAACATACCATCAAACCTAATTTTGAAAAAAAATAAACGACCAAAACACGAAACTCTGGTTATAACTTATAACTAGGGTTTCGTGTTTTTGGGGGTGTATTTTTTTTCCAAGTTCAGGTGTGTGTGTGTGTGAGACTGTGTGTCTGTGTGCGTGCGCGTGTCTGTGTGCGTGTGCGCGTGTGTGCGTGTGTGTGTGTGTTCTTTCGGTGTTTATTTTCCACACTTATTCGATGTTTTTCGGGGTATCAATCTTCGATGTTATAAAAAAAAAAATCGCCGTTCATATAGGGTCTGTGTTGAAGAAACTATGGGACGCGGGAATGGATTTCCCTAAACACCGAGAGAACATGATGCGCCCGACCCGAATACTGGGTAAAACGGCCCGCGGTACCGATACGAGATGGAAGCGAGATAAAGGAGTGTGGTTTATAAAGACGCAGCCTCGCAGACACTTCAGGAAGGGCCCTGTTCTCAGTAACCGATAAAAAAAAGAAGAGCTGAACGATAAACATGTTCTTCCCGTGGAGCATCGGGCTCTCCTTCAGGGACAGCTCCAATAAGGAGTATTCACTGGCCGCCATATTTGTGGGTGCTGTTTAGAGCGCATGCTCAGAACGAGCTCACATCAATAGGCTGCTAAGACCGGCACTCTTGATGGTGCGGAATGCACGTTGCAAAAGAACTGCGGAAGCTCGCCACCAGCACGCGCTCAGCACTCGCGCACACAGCTATGGGTGCACCGGTAAAGAAAGGCTGCTGTGCGCTGCCATTTTGAGCGATGCTGGCGCCCCGTACCGTTTCCGCCATGCTGGGGTGCGCCAGGGGCACGTCATTGGGGTGCGCGATGACAAGATGGTGCCGTTTGCTGCATCGCCGATGGCTTACGTTAGCGGCACACTTACTGCCTCGGAACGCAGGAGGAGGTATCCACACAGAATCGTAGCGTCACATATTGTACGACGGGGCATCTTTCAGGGTTGGAGCTGACTTTATAACTATCGCAGCCTCTGTTCCTGCATGTTGTGGAAGCCAGAGCTGCCGCGAGCGCAGCCATCGTTGATGCAAAGGCCATGCGACTTTTGGCGCACTCTGAAGAGAGCGCCTCGAGACTTTAGATTAACGAAAAAATAGTCAGAGTGCAGGCGAGCTGGTGTAAGTTGAACATGATTGTAAACCTGAGACTGGGGCAGGAAGAGAACACAACAGAAGGTAGTAAAAGAGGAGGCAACGTCAGTATGGGAGACAGGTGTTGGCAACCTTGATATCCCTTCTACCTAATCTGTTTCGGCTACGATATTGCCGATCAAAGCCAAAATAGAAGTGTAAATTGAGACGTTGCCTCCACTTACCTTCTGTTGTGTTCTCTTTCTACCGCAGTCTCAGGTTTACAATCATGTTAGACTTTAAATCTTTTTGAAAAATTTCGATTTGTTACCGCTTTAGGCATTTTATTTAATTGTCCTTGCTATTTCGCGGTCGAAGACGACACGTGTACGTTTTATAATTATTTTTTAAAAATTTCTTTCTGCGCTCAGTGGTGTACGCTTCGGCGAGAGACGCTTGGCAACATTGTACGACAACCTGCGAACGTCCTGGCTGGACAGCAGGTTCGCCTCACCTTGGCGCGCGGTTCGAGGTTAAGCCGGGATCCCACTTGCAAAGGTGTATAGACCGATGTGACCAGCCAGTTTGGTTATAGACATCCCCAACTTCTTTGGACATCAGCGCCTCGGCTCGTTTTCCAAACTAAGAATTTTAACCGAACAACAACAAACATCGCATTGTTCCCCGGAAATATTTTAGATGAGGGTCGTAGCATATCAATAAGAAGTAATTAAACTTTTTTAACTTTTCATTTCCGGCTCTGCAATTTTTTTTTTTTAATTTTTTCATACATTTTTTTTATTTTGATACGTTCGCAAAAGTGGGAATTTCTTATGTTCTTCACAAAAGATCGTAATGTTCCCGAGGACTGTAATTGCCTGGGTATCATGTTAAACGCAAAACAATTAGAATATTGATATTTTCTTTTAAAACTTTTTATTGCACGGAATGTCGCAGAAAGTTGGTGGTGCGCCACCACCGCTTCCGCGATGCATCGAGGAAACTTTAATATTTGCGCATGCGCAGCAACTTCGCCGGAGCTGTGCGCGCGCATGCAGAGCACGAGACGGCAAGAGTCGTCTCGTGCGCTGCCGTCAACTGGCTCCTGGGAACTTAGGAAGTTATGGCGGCGTCACGCATGCGCAGAACGTTCGGTGAAATCTGTTATATTAAGGGCTTTTTCGGTTTTTCTCAATTTCGATAGAACCGTCTGGGGAATTAATTTTTCAAAGTTTATCGAAATTTATCCACAACACTAAACCCCATTTGTAACTTATAATTAGGGCTCCTGTTTTCGGTGTTTTTTTTTTTTAATTTAGGGGTGTTTTTTGTCTACAGATTTGGTGTTTTTCGTGTACATTGGTTAAGTTATAAGTTATAACCAATTTATACCCAAAATAAAACGCCGAATCTGTGTAAAAAAGAACCGCAAAAACAAAAACAAACACTAAAAAGACAGAACCCTACTGATAACAAAACGTCGGCTTTAACTCTGAAGCTCCTGGAAGGACAGTTTATATAACAGACTTGTACGTAATCCGTTACAAGTAACGCAATTGCTTGTAATCCCTTACATTTATCAGTAATTTTGTAACGGAATAATTACATATTTTCTAGAGTAATTTTAAAGTAATTCCCTTACATTTTTGACGTAACGGATTCCTTGTAATCCGTTACATTTTTTTTGTCAGATCTAACCCCCCCCCCCCCTCCCCCCAATTCTAAATATTTTTTTTTTTTTTTTTTTTTTTAAAGTCGAACGCAGTGACACTGTCACGCGAAACGACCAGCGCAAGGGTGGCTTGGCACTCTTCAGTTCCGCAAAGCCTTTTTTTTGCAACACCAAGCCCCTGAATCTATCATTTTTTTCAGACCCTAACATCAACGTCAAAAAATCAAAATAAACAATTCACGAATAAGAAAAGGGGGGGGGGGGGGGGGCATGCAATTTCTGCTTTTTTTTTTAGTCCCTTTGTTTTTTCTTTGCGATTGAAGACGGGGAGAGGTGGACACAGTGATTGTGCGCCTCTTTGAGAAGCTCGAGGCGGTAAGTGCACAGACAAGATTTAACAATGTCCTTCTCGGATATAGTGACTACGACCATTTTCATAATATCACAACAGGAAACAACGCTCCGTCTACCCTACCCTTTTTGTGAGTCAGCTTTTTGCGAGCATAGTAACAGTCTTCCTTTCTTCTTCTTCCTGTTTTACCCCAGCAGGACGCATCTTATCTCAAGCAGATATTTTTACAAATAAAACATAATGGTGGCTGACGTAGACTTGATATTCTGGGCTTGAGGAGAGATTGAAATTCGTGACTGGAGCCATATATGGCCCCAGTCACGAATTTCACGGCTTACTTAGTACTCTAGCCTTTGCTGCCCGTGGCATCAGCGGACGTCTATCTGGAGAACACCGGAGTAAACTGCAGTCGGTTCGCGCTCCGCGCGTTTTTGAACGGCACCAAGAAAGGTACACACGGCGAACGTGCGTTTACATTTCCCTGTTTTAACCGACGTTCTAATTAATTGTTGTTATAAGTGTCCTCCTTTTCCTTTTATTACTTTTATTTATATACTGGAAACTTTTTTTTATTCACCAATGTGTCAAGTGAGGCTCGAACTGTTCAGAACCAAAGGAAGAAGAATATCGAGCCAAACATTATTTATTATTTAATTATCACGTTACTGTTACAACTATGTTTTGGTATTGATGACTTCTACAGCTTCGCGATTTAGAGAAGGGAGAATTTTAGTAAATCGGTCCGATGACTCCGACAACGATATCCGATACTTCGCCGATGTCTTTGCGTATGCATCATATCGCTATCGGGTACCGTTATCACGGGTATCGGAGGTATTAGAAGGATCTGCTAAATCTCTCGAATATCAGGCAACGGCTGCAACAACTAAGCTTTGCTCTACATTCGAAGTAAATAGTACTTCCCTTGCTTCGCTGAAAAAGCTCAATGCAGAGCATGAGGCATTCGCGAGGAACAATATGGCACTCCCATCCAGTGCCTCAGCTCAAATGGGGTTCAGCACGCAGTCGACGTATTGAGTAAGAAATAACGCAAAATGCCTGACGAGACATTCGAGAGCCAGCTGTTGCTCAAAAGACTCAAGGTCCTTAAATGGAACAGGTGACAAGAATAAGAACTTGAATAACCCTCTTCCCTTTGTTTCTTACTTGAGGACAACAATGTTAAAAGTAACGCCACAAAAGTAACGGATTACTTTTTGGGGTAACGGTCAGTTACTTTCATGGGACGGTAATTGTAATTTTAATAAATTACGATTTAGCCTTGAGTAATTGTAAATGTAATTCCTTACTATTTTTCAGTAACGTGTACAAGTCTGTAATATATATATATATATATATTACAGACTATAGATTATATATATATATATATATAATTTTCAAGTTTTTTTATGTTTTGAAAATGCACGCGGGACAGGCTCATTAAGTCTCACCGATTCATTCATTGATGCCTTGTTTCTGTTTTTTTTTTTGTGTGTTGTTTTTTTGCTTTTTCTTTCGCGGACGATGCAAATAATGTGCGGCTCTGCGTATTGATTTCTTTTACCTCTCCGGCTCTATATATGCACGTCGCGGCGCTCTCGTGTTACGATCGGGCGATCCCGCCGTTGGAGTAATAACGCAGATTTTTTCGCCAGACACGCAACCGGAGCGGCGGTGGCGCGGGAACTCGAGAAGGGGAAAGGCGTCTTTATTAAAAAAAATTATATCCCCCGACTTATTAATAGGGAGAAGGGGCGAACGTACGTTGCAGAAACGAACGCGCTTAGTCGGCTTCCGCACGATGATGGATCGAATTGCCCCGTGTGAGAACGGCGGGTTATTGCCAACTCTGCAAGGTATACAAGACCTGTTGGTGCTATATACATAGCCACTGTGTATTGGAACTTGGCTCTTTGTGTTTTCCAGGCTAGTTCACACATTTGCCTTTGAGTGGGCTCGAGTGCGTTGAGTTCTCTCGTACCCGCTTATGGCCGAGTCCTACTACAGCGACAAATTCAGAGACAACCGACACCGACAAACCTCGAACCAGTGCAGCGCGCGCGCGCACGGAGGTGTACCTTTGGCAGGCTTGCAGTTTTCCAACGAGCGCGGCACAAGTGATTGCGAGCCTGCCAAAGATGCATTCGCGTTCAGGCTTGTCGGTGTCGGTTGTTTCTGTTTTTGTCGCTGTAGTGGGACTCGGGCATCACGCAGACAGAACAGGCAGGTGGACTTGTGCCATCACGTGGAGGGGCCAGCGACACTTGAGAAGCGCGTATGACTGGACCCGGAATGTTTTGCGGCACTTGAGAGATCAAACTCGACTCACTATCTTCACGAGGAATAGTCGCTTTTCCCATTGTAAGAATGATTCCAAGCCTGGAGTGTATACAAATTTTGCGGGTCATCGACGGAGGGAAAGACTGGATGGACGTTTCGTATTCCAGGCACATCGCACGCGGGAATTGTTCGAACGAGTTTCGCTCTTGAGATTCGAGCTACGCTGTGATCACTCCGGAGGAGGGGAGATCAGGAGCGAAATTGACGGACGCGCACTCGTATGTGCACTCCGCTGCGATTAGATCTCGAACGTATCCCGCTGCTTTCTGCGATATATCTTCTGTACACTCCGTCCCGCCTTACGCGATGGACCGCAAAAGGATACTGCGGGCCAGCGTATCCAACCCAATGCCACGTGGTCGTCACGTGTCGTTCGGGAGGGGGCTCAGTGATCAACCCTACCTGGAATATTCAAAGCGCGTTGCGCACCTTTGACGTCATCACAGCGAGATCGAGCGAAGACGCTGATTGGTCGCGAGCGCTGGGTCAGCCTTCGGCCGAGCCTCGTGTCCAATCGAAGTGTCGGAGGACGTTCGGCATCGCGTTCGGGTCTCTGTCTGGATGCGGTCCATCGGTGAAGCGGCGTGTGGTATGTACCTTCGTTCGTGCTGGGTTGATGGGTTCGCGTTGCCGGCTGTTTTAGCGCGATGATTTTCTACCTATACCTTCGTTTCAAGCCGCCAGTTTTTGTCAAAACGCGTCCAACTCTCGTTTAATAAAAAAAAAATATAGAAAAACGAGATTACAACGAGGGAGTGGTTGTGTTAGAAGAGCTAGCTGTCTCTTAGATATGACTGATGTTTGCGTACCGGAAGGGGTTTGAATTGGACGGCGGTTGTGTGTTGAGAAATGGGACCCGTTTGTGCGACTGAATGGACGGCGGTGCGTTCTGAAGTGTATACGGATTTCGTTTCTTCACGGATGCGTTGTGGATCTGTTTCGTTCGATGTGATCGATCAACGGCTTTGACTGCTGCGCTAATATGTCTTGACGGCTTTTTTTTTCGATTTTTTTTTTCTTTTTTACGAGTACTCACCCAGACATTTGAGAAAACGATATAGATTTCATTTTTTTTTATTCCGGCTTTGGAAGCTGGTCATGCATCTCAACGAAAGCTTGCTTCTTGGTACGTGGAAAACGTTTTTCTGGTTACTGTGCGCTGTTGTCGCGAAGACGAGATGGTACTCGATGGCTTCTCCACTTTCTGTATAGAATGAGCGATTTAGTTTGCACAGTTATTATTGCTGCCCCATACAGATGGGGCTTAGTTTTATGTTCAATGAAAAACCAGGGATCGCTAGATTGAAAAGGAGCTATTAGCTCCTGCATTTGGTGCAGGAGGTGTGCGTTTATGTGTGTGCGGAAGTCAGCGAGCTCCGCTTTCAGCGCGAGTTGGCTGGCTTCCGAAGTGCTCTGGTTGCGCGTGCATGCGCGTTCACACTTGGGTTAGCAAGGCCATAAAGCTCACGCTAAAGGCGGAGCTTCTAGTCTCAGCTTAATTAAGTGTGACTGGAGTATTGTCGGTTACAAGTCAAGAGTTGAAGGTATGGCTCCTCCCACCTCTTTCCCCTTTAGCAGAACGAACGCTGGAGAGGAGGTGGTCTTCTCTCCAGCGTTCGTTCTGCTAAACTGAAAAGAGGTTAAAGGAGCTCCCCTTAAAACTCTTAAAATGTCACCGACTATAGACGTCGTCACAAAGTCCACTACAAAAAGAGCTGGGGTATGCGGAAACTGCTAGGAATTGAACAGCACGGTTGTCATTCCCGGCTTCAGCTCTGTAAAGAGAGCAGGTTGTTGCGGCGATTTCTGGCACTGCAGAGGCTATGCATGAATGACGCGGCGTTGTTGGAATGGAAGCACTATTCTCGCACCACTACAGAAGAAATGAAGCGCGTATGCCGACGTAGTAAATTGATTTTAGTTTTTTTTTTTTTTATTTCTACACTGTTTCTCTTTGAGGTACGTAGTAGCAAAGCCAAGGCTCCAAACTCGAGCTCAATCCTTCTTTCTACCACTCGGCAAATCCGCAAAATCATTTTTTTCTTAACTCTTGTATTTTTCAGTGAATACTGGATTATTTCTATATTTAAAGAAAGACAATTGGTTGTCAATTTTTTTCCGGTATTCGTTGAAGCTTTGATGTGTTAAAAACACACGACACTAGTTTCTATTTTTTTTTTTTTCAGTGTATTTCATTAAGAGGTTTTGGGTTTAATCGCTACCCTTCCCAGTTTCGATCTGAATGAGCATCGTAGCGGCGTGTCTTCCTGTCATCACTACTGTCACTGTGTGCTGCGCGTTACATGTCCCAGGTTAGCCGTGCTACCGCACTGGCTAAATTCCTTATCTACAGCGGAAACACCAGACACCCATTGCGGCTGACTGACTTCCAGCCGTACAAACATTCACACAACACAATTACCGGAAGCGTGTAGCGGACCGATAACTTCCCAAATGAGCGCATGACGCGACTCTCATTCATTCGACCAGCAAACGTTCTGTACGCTTCTCTCTCAGCAATCAGTTGCCACCACTTGATGGGAGAATCTTCTCGGGCTAAGGTTACGCGCGGACGGACGCCTCTCTAGCATCCCAAACATCTCTCGCGCCGCCAGCGCCCTCCCACCCTTATCTCGAGAGAAACACTGGACGAGCAAAGACCATCAGCATCCCCCGACTCCCGAATGCTCATGGTTTATTCGCGGGAAGGACTGTCTGCTGCATGCAAGAGCGCGGTAGGGGAGTGGCTGGCGTGTGTCCTGGTACAATCCGATTACTGTTCTCCCTCCTCTCCGTCCCCTTTCGGAATAGGGTGACTATGCTCCCTTCACACCTCAGCTGACAGTGCGGTGGAAGCTACAGGATCGTTGGAGCAGTGGTACGTCTGTCTTGTTCCACGCCGATCTCGCTCCCTCCGATACCCACGCTCAGAGAGGAGGGTCACGTGATGAAAGGAAGGCGGTTGATTGGTCCGGCGAGTGTGTAACTCGCAGTGCACTGTCCGCTTAGAGCTGAACGCAATAGAACTATACTACGCAGCTTTTCTTTCTTCCCCCCCGCCCCAGCACCCTCGTCCCCTGGCCGGCGCCAATGCGAATTTCTTTCTATTAGCAGCAACACAGGCCACGTTTCCCTTTTTGCGCGGTTCCCGTCGTGGCCTTTGGTATATGGCCGATTGGCCACGGCGCCGCCCTTTTAGTGGGATTGGGCTTTTAAAGCCGTCGAGGGTTTACTGAGGCCCCGCGCTGAGCGCCAGGAGGTGGAAGCGTTTTTGGTGACGTCAGCGAGTCCGGCGACGTGACGTCATGTAACGCGAGTCTTTTTTGTTCTTTACATGAAGACGACACCAAGCGGCGACAGCTCGAACTATACGGTCGGCGTCCGGAAGGGAAGTTGCCTTCTCCGCCACTCGTCTCAGTCGCGGAAGAGGCAGGAGAGATGCGTACCACGTTAATCTGCGCAACACCACTGCGAAGCAACAAACAGCAAACATCTTGTGTTACTGTGACTTGTTTCTTTCAAAAGTTTCGTCGTACGTTCTTAGGCCCGCGTCACTCAGCTAAGCTTTAAGCTCCAGTCAAACTCTCGTGTACATGTACAAAAACTACGACGTTCGTCGCAGACATGTTGACAACATTATATGCGGACCCGCCTCAAGCATCTAAGAAGCATGCTTGTTTTATACCCACGTGTGATTCGAACATGTAAGCAGACAGTTTTCTTTTCTTATGACCAATGGGACTAGATAGTCCTACCAGAAGAGAATACGCATCAGACAATGTGTGCAGGCTGTCTTTCCTATGGCCAGCTTGGCTGCGACCTCTTTAGAACGCCGAAAATGTTCTCACTACACGGCGGCAAAGGCGGGAGAAACTGCAAAGGCATACGAACATGACAGTTGTCGGACAGTAAGCAGGAGGAGGGGAAGACATCTGTGAATCGAGCTGTCACGTGGGTTTACGTGCGACGCCGCGCAATTTCTGCCTCATAAGGGCATAAAAATAGACTCCCGTTGTAAGTTCGATGAACCCGGTTGTGTCACCTGCTTGCATCAAAGCCGTAGACTTTTTTTCGTCTTTTTTTTTTTTTTTGTCTTTCGTTTGTTTCGTTTTAAAGATGCAGTGACTTTTGTTTGCTGTGTGACCACTGTGCATATACAACCCAAGACCCCGTTCTTTTTTTGAAGAGCGAAGTAATGTCTTTGCTTGCCCAACCGCGTTTATTGAATAGTCAAAGCCTGCGAACATTCTCGTTTAGCTTCACGTAGCATCATCACGCTGGGGGACGGCTTCAACTTGGAAATGAACCCGAGTCCTTTGATATTGGACAGGAGGCGCAGTCGAACGTTGACCGCTGCAGCATCTGTGTCTGCGCTGCAGGCGACGCGGCAACGTCTGCGGTCGCCCTCCTAAAGTCACTGGACCCTAGAAGAGAGGCGTCGAGCTTCACGTGTGGTCGCCATTTTGGTTCATGGAATGAGCAGTTTCTCCATGACCTATTGGTTCTTGGTGAGCCGACATTTCTCGAATAACGAGATTTGGTTATCGACACACCGGTGAAACAAGCAAACATTTCCGCACCGCCACCAGATGCAGTGTCAGTGCCTGGCGGCATTGAAAGATAAATTTCCTGACTTCGAAATACGCTAGAAGAATGTCACTCTCAGAGGTCTGTGGAGATAAGCGGGATTGATAATTTGATTGCATTCCCAGTGCCAAAGACGCGGTTTTTGGGGAGGGACGCTCTCAGCATACGATGATGCTCCGTAGCGATCTTAGTACGACTGCTTCAAGACGACCCTTTCAAAGATTTGAATTGACCGATATGGCAACGGAAACCGATCGGCCAAATTCCCTTGCGAGGTTTAGTCACGTAGATGTTAGTGTGCGTCTGTGTCCGGTTAGCAGGTATAGGGAAGGCAAGGGCGCTACTTTCCCTAGATCCAGTGACTTTAGTGGTGCCGACGCGCCGCCGTCAACGTGGCGCATTTGCGGCGAAGCTGCGCCATTTCTTGCCCAAGCGCCTGCCGTCATGCACCTTGAGCAGTGGCTGGTAATACATTGTAGTCTGCAGACACTGAATGGGCCGTGTTTCTTCTTTGTGGAACTGCCTCGTCACTCATCTCCACTATAGACCAACACGCGGCCCTGACGTCGATGGCACTGCGCAAGCGCAGACGCCTCACTTCACGCAAATTTGGTTTCTGCGCAAGCGCAGTGCCCACACCTTGTGTGAGCAAACGCCGGCTTGTTTGTAAACAGCGTGTCGGTCTATAGGCAGCGCGCATACAGCGTGTACCCGCCGAGACACCGGATTTGCCGAGACGGCTGCAGGAACGGCCGTCTCCATCGTCTCGATGGCTGTCCGCGATGCTATAGCTGCGCGCGTCCAGCCGTTCTAACTAAGCAAAAGCTGTCGGCTCCAGGGCCATTGGGCTTTGTCGGAATAAAATGCATTCCCTACAGTAAAGTATTTGGCGCTACATTCCGCGCAGAGAAACTTTACAGGCACCACTTTAGCAATACCTGCATAGCGAACAGAAATGAATTCAGCGCTTTGCGCGCGCGGCCTTTGATGCGCTTTGAACGGCAATTATTTTTTGTCCTTGGCCTTGCGTTTTACGTTCAACTGCCCGGACGGAAGCCGCGGATAGGCTGCAGCTGTCGACAAACAGGAGCCCGTCCTTGGGGACTTTTAGCGCGGTACAGCATCAACCTGTAGCTCACTGTGTCCCACATCTGTACCGCAGCTGGGCGGGCCGAGTTTGTGCTACGTTTTGTTACAACTCCATGTTGTTCTAGCGCTCGTTTGTTTTTTTCTATTTGCAGTTTTTGTTGCCTCTACTTGTTTTTATCTGGAGTGGATGAAGTTGCCACTAGGTTGGCGTATCTTTAACCAGGTGGCTTCCATTTATTATGGCTGTATGTCGTTTTTGCTGACAACTGCCTCTCTGTACGCCAACACGCAGCTTTGACGTCACGCCCCGCGGTTGAGCTGCTGTCGGCTCGCCTCTAAAGCCCGTTCACGTTTTAAAAGTAGCACAAGGTGCGTCGGTGCAAGAGGCACGTGCAACGTGCAGCCCTTGGGAAGATCATGACGGCCCAGCGCAGCACAGAGGTCTCCGCATGGTTTCCTCTTCCTCTATGAAACGTCATCACAGTCGGATCGCACTCGGTCGGCTATTGGACCCGAGCCCGACTTTCGACGCGCTGATTGGCCACGAGCCGCAGCCGAACACTGACGCAGCACTCGTGCCCAATCTCTCGCCTCGATCGATCTGACTATGATGACGCGTGTGGAGGCATTCTGTCTAGGTGGTGTTGGCAGCACTGAGCTAGGTTTTAGACGCCATGTTCTTCCCAGACGTGGCGCGCGGCACGTGTCTCGAGTATTCCCACAACAATGAATGGCGCCACTTTTTACTCGCCTCATGTCCAGACGCTTCACTTCACGCGAATCTGGCTTTCGCGCTCGCGCAGTGGCCACCTGAAGCGGACAGACGCTGACCTGTCTGTGAATAGCGTGCTGGTTTATACTGAAAGAAACGCGAACCATTGTACTCAGTTTTCCTCCTTGCCGACACCTACGTCCTCAAATACTTCTCTTTCTCATCTCCCGGTAGGCGACGCCATTTTTGAGCGCGTCGGGAGGGGAAAGTGACGAAGGCTGCTACAGCGTTCTGACGAGGTTTGTGTCGTCGCCGATTGGAGACGAGTCTCCGCCGAACGACGATGCGGTATACTCGTGTCTAATCCGTGTCCCCCGTTTGCCTCCTTAGGTGACGTTGATAATTCGGCGGGTGTTGCAGGGCCACGCTCAAAAATGGCGTCGTCTGCCGGCAGGGAAAAAATGGAGAGGAAGGCCGCCCCCAACACCTCCTAGGTAACAAAGCCATAGTGCTGATGGAGATGTCGTCATCAGTAAAGGCCAACGCTGGTCACAAACGGGACGCGACGATTGCGTCAACTTTCGGTTCAAAGTTGACTCGAAGTCAAGCGCTGCCGCAGCACTCCTGTCCAATCTGTGTACAGTGGTGGCCTTCCCTGGTGTCCCAAAAATGTCAGCACTACGGCCTTGTCTTCAGCTGGTGCTGCCCCCCCCCCCCCCCAATAGAGAGAGGAGGAACAGCCCTGGGGAGAAGGGGTTCACGTGCCGTATTGGGTCCGTGCGACAGCTATGCGGAGAGCAAGTCGTCTGCTTGCGAAGAATTGGCGTAGACGTCAGAACGACATCAAGCTCTGATTGGCTTCGATTGAAAAGATGGTGAGTAGACCTTAATTTTTTTTTTCTCAATGAACCAATAAAAGCTCGGTGTTCTTCTGACATCATCACAACCTCCGAGCAAGAAGCAGACGAACTTGCCCTCCGCAAATAGGGCGCGCCTCTCCGCCTCGGCATACCTTGGCTGCCAGAGCTTGGCCGGTGATTGGCAGCGCCAACATTGACAGCGTCCAAGTTACGTCGCATAGTGAAGCGTTGCCCCCTCCGACCTATTCTAATGCCCCCACGGCGTCCTGGCCTCATCTGCGTCTTCCCGCGGCCGTGTTTCTCAATCTCACTCCGGAGTAGAGCTTTGGCACCTTGACATTCGAAACGCACCCAGCGTTTCGCGTTGCTCAAAATGCGTTTTTCCATCATTCGACCAGCAGGAGTTGCTCGGAGCTCGAGTCAAACTCAAACTCTTTATTTCTCTCCTTTTGGAGAGGGAGACGCAGACGTGTGTCCCGCAGTTGTGACCGACAATGACGGCTACACAGCGCTGTGTGTCTCGTTTATTTGCGCTGGAAGACGGCTCCATACAAGGCGTTTATGTGTTCGACAGTCCGGAAATCACTACGGGATGACACTGACCAGTGCCAGCAATTGATAATATCTGTGTAAGAATGTTTTTTTTTTTCGTTCCTCTTACTATCAGAGTGCACTTTATCGTAGCCTCCTCTATACTCACAAAGCCTGGCGGTTCAAAGACGGAGCCATACCGTGCCCGGTCGCAGATCTGGAGCGCGAGGATCTGTTAGCACAAAGCTTTTCTTGGGGAGTCTGGTATTCAGCGAGGCACGTAGCCAGGGGGGAGGCCCATAGGGCCCGCCCTCCCCCCCCCCCCCCCCCCCCCCCTCCCCGACACAAAATCATGGCTACGTGCCTGTATTCAGCGCACAGCTTTTGCAGCGGCGAGGACCCGAAACATGGTTTTCAAACACGACGAGAAAAGAAGCGGTAGCCCGAGGAACGCCGGAAACACGAGCCGACATTCCATCGCTCGGGAGAAGGGTGTTTCGGCGTCTCGCCGCAGCGGGGCGCCCGTTAAATGGCTCTTGTCTGCCGCTCTACATTTTCCCTTTTTTCGACCGCGTCACATGACGATCTGCCAGGCTTTGTCAGTATAGAGGAGGCCAGGACTTCACTCCCAGGCGGAACGAATAGACCTACTGGGATTGAGATGATTGCGGCGCTTTCCGCCAGCGCATGGAAGGGATCTGGGTTTAAATTTCTGTCTCTTGCGTTAAAAAAAAGTTATCGCCGGCTGCGGCTTCGAACGTTTTGTATAACGCTGTGCTCGGGTAAGCTGACATTCATTAGAAAAGAGGGCTGTTGCGGAAGATGTCTATACCAGTCCGGCCGTGGTCTATGCAAAATGTTTCTGCTGGAAGCCGCGCCGGCGACTGTCTTGTCGCACGTTTTCAATATAGGAGCAGGTTAAGAGTTCGGGGGAAGCTCCCCTTAGCTCTTTCCACTTTAGCAGAGCGAACGCTGGAGAGGAGGTCGTCTGCTCTCCAGCGTTCGATCTGCTAAGGTGGAAAGGATTGGGAGGAACTTTCCGTGAGCTCTTATCATGTCGCCGACTATAGCAACAGTAAAACTGTGCCATTTCAGCAATAGGGGCAGCTTGTACTTTGTGAATATAACTGAAGGAGAATACGTTACTGAACCGAAATCAACATGTATCTAAATGGACACTGGAGATAATTTGCACGAAGAGAATGTTAGGGCGCAAACGAGTTGGTGATGATCGAACACGATTAACTAAAACCCCGAGACTAGGGAGAAATACGACAAAGTAGTGGAAGAACGGGAGTCTCAAAGACTCCTGTTTGAGACTCTTCCTCTGAGACCTTTGAGTTGAGACTCAGACTCCTGTTCTTTTGAGACTCCTGTTCTTCCTGTCCTTCGTCGTCTTCCTTATCTCTGCTCTCGGGTTTTTAGTAGTTCATCATAATTCTCATGCTTTATTTCATGCTTGAGCCTCGCAGCTGATTATTTCCCGCGATACACTGACCTATTTTAAGCCGAAACCGAATATGGATTTCAGCACAAGTCGAGTAAAGAGCAGACTCACTCCGTTTCACGTAAAGTCCGACTCTGGCCAAAGCTGCGACCCGGCGAAGCCAATCACTGATCAGCATCAAAAAGTGCACCGTCACCGCGCTCGTCTTTATTTTTTTCTATTGCGTTCGCTGTCACCGGCAAAACCAGTCATAAAAAAAAATTCGCAAGGGACACCTAAGGTTGCTTACGTGTAGGAATGTCAAAGCATTCCTACGCGCAGCGCATTCCTACAAGCAGCGCGCCACGTCTTCCATTTTCACACGGCGCTCCGACGGTGACGTCACACTCCCCCACTGCGCAGGCGCGGCGAACACTGCCGGCCCCACGGCTTCCGTGACGATGCATCTGCGTTGCTCTGCTTTTCTTTGTGTTTTGTTTTTGAGGCGCGTCCGCTTTGACCTTGAGTGCTCCGCCGGCGTCCGTGACGAAGCATCTGCGTTGTTTTGCTTCGGTGCCGTTAGGCTGAGGCAATTTTTCGCTGCTACAGACAACGGGTACAAACATCATCGGCTTCGCTCCAAGAGACAGTTAATGCTTTAGCATTAAAAAAGCGCAGCATCATGACGCATTTATTGTGCGCAAATGGCTTTTCCAACGAGAGGGAACGCGCTAAAAAAACGACGAGCACCATGACGGTGGACTTTTGGCGCTTCTTTATTGGCCTCATCGGGTCGTGGTGTTGGCTGTGTTTGAACCATATTCTACAACTGTGTATAGGCCTTTGCATCGCTTATCGCCCGGGCGAAAAATACTGAGCCCCTGAGCTGTGGACGCATGCGCAGCGTCTGATCTACCGCACAGCGGAGCAACAGCGCATGCTCAGAAGGAGTTCCACAGCCCAGCAGACAAAGATGGCGGCGCGCAGAAGGCGATTTTTTGCGAAGGTCTTTTGGGCGACGGGGTGTTTTGGTGGCGCCACATAGCGGGCGCCCTACTGTGACGGATGCAGTTAGGATGCGAGCAGACGACGCGATGTCGAAGTATGGAGCTGCTATGTTAGTTCGGATCTGGGCCGATTAAAAACCGGTTTATTTAATAAAGAAACGTTTATGATGTGTCTCTGAGTGATCTTCCTAATGAATTCGCTTTTTAGTTGCTTTTTACATAGAAAGAAAACTACTCAGAAAAATAAGCCTAGAGCTTCACAATTAAGTTTGCGTAGCGTGCGTCAGAGCTATTCAAAACCTTTATAATTCTTGTTATTTTTTTATTTGTGCAGGTTGTTGTAGAAAAAAGTTTTGCATTGGCCAGAGTGAAAATGACGTGCTGTCTGCTTAGCTGTGCACACGCGCATAGTTGTGTTGCAAAGCACCGCACTAGGGTGCCTTCATGTGCGCTTGGCTTAGGGTGGAGACATCTGGCCATTTTGTCTCACACTTTTATTTTTATTTTTTGTTCAGAAGCGCGTGAAGGAACGTGTCCCTGCACGCGCTCGTGGCGCTGACTGTGCTACGGCGACATTTTGTTTTCGTCGACTTCTTTGTATTTTACCCGTGAGCGCGTGCTGTCGGCATCGGGTACTACAAAGGGTGGCATCACCCTTAACAGAAGGACATTGAGGCACCCTACACCGCACACTTGTTTTAGCTTTATACCTTGAGCTTGCCGATACGGACGCTTCTATCCAAGCATGACTCGACAGTTGCCGCTTGCTGATGCTCAGCTCCTTTCTCATTGAACACGTAGCAAAGAAGTTTGCAACATCGAGACTTGTGCTCGAAGGAAAAGCGGAAATTTTCATAAATTCTTAAATTGTCAGACGTGGCCGGCAAATTCAGGCGACTGATTAATTCGTTCTATTCAATTTTTACTAAGAATTATCTATACATTCAAAACCGCTCGCCGAGAAGCGTATTACGGATTATGCTCATTTGGGCTTGCAAAAGTGAAGATACAAACAATAGCAAGTCATAGTAGGGGTATACCTCATTTTTTGGGAATCACTAGATTTAGGACTTCATAGCGAGGGGCTCTCGCACGTATCGCGTTGACCGGGTGAAAAAGCAGGGATTTCATTGAAACGACTTCGGAAGCCACCCACCGATTCTTCCTGTTAGTTACTTTGTGGAAATGTTTGTTTACTGGTTTACAAAAATTCCAAAAGGAATCAACCTGGAACTAGAACAAACCAGCACTCACAAAACACATTGGAACCAACAGGATACACGAAGTCGCTTTCACTGACGTCCTTACTACACACGCGAGAGGTCCACGAATTTCGCTTTCCTATAATCTTAAATTGATGAGTCATTCCTTTCTTAGTTTTATTTTATCCGAATCATAACAACAACAAAAAATACACCCTATACTCGGTGGTAGATGTTGTAGTGGGGTAAAGCGTTGGATGTTCTATTTTAATCATCCAGCTTTTTCTGTACGGGGTAGAGGACACTACACCACCATCATGGCGCTCTGACACCTCAGCGCCAAAATTTTTTTTTTATTACTAGTGCCGCCGTTTTAAGCTTTGATAAAATGTCCTACAACAAATATAACTTAACCAAATAAACACAACACGTGAAACAGGCTGATGCGCATTATACCCGAACTGTGCGTAAAGTGAGCTGACGATACGGGGAATCCCAGATCTGCAAGGTCTGCCCTAGTTTGTCCTGCCCGTGACTCGTCAGCTTCAGTGACGGCTTGTTTACACCGTGAATAACCGAAAGTACGTTACTGAGCCGAACCCGATATATCTGAATGTACGCTCAAGTTTATCTGAATGTCTGATTTCATTTTCGGAACTCGTGACTGATATATCTCTCGCAGTATTGACCGATTTTCAGTCGAAACCGAGTATGGGTTTCACCGGAGATCGATTAAACGGTCCATAAAGGTAGTCCGGGTGGCGACGCGTGCCTGATAGCGGGAATGAAAAGAAACACGCTTGGCGTTACAGACGGTTTTCTCTGAGGGCGGTATAGTGATGTCACGTTTGCTCTGTCGCTCTCTTGAATAGTGTGGAAACTTTTACATGTCCAGTTGCTTTGGAGAATGTTTGCTGTGAGAACTTTTTTTTTTTTTTTTTTAATTAAGGAAATTACACAAGAAACACGTTCAAGTCGGCCGATGTACTACGAGGCGTGATAAAAAATTAAAGATGTTTACAACTCCCTGTAATGCCGAATTAGAGCGCAGCTCTCGAGGAGGAGGAGGGAAGGGTACGAAAGAGGAGGCGTATACCTTCCGCGTGACCTTCACGAATAACCGTGACGTCACGCGTGACGTCATTATGGGAAACGTCCAATGATGCAGGGCGCGGGTCACTCGTGATTCTCGTGGCTTCACGTGTGACGTTATTATGGAAAGTTCCAAAATGCGACGCTCGGGCCACGAATGAGACCCGTGCTTTGCATCATGGGACGCTTCCCTTAATGCAACGCGCGGAACCCTCGTGACATCAAGAGCGACGTCATAGTAGGAAACGTCGCATAATACAACGCGCGGGTCACGAATGAGACCCGCGCGTTGCATTATGGGGCGTTTCCCATAATGCACCGCGCGGTTACGCTGATGGCGACGCCGCTCAAGCCGGAAGCGGGCGCCTAAAAGCTGTGCTCTAAAAAGTTCCGAGGCTGATTTTGCAGCGTAAAAAGAGAGAACATCACAGTGATGCGCGCGCGGCAGTCGAAGGCAGGGACCTTCCTGCGTCATTATGAAAAGGGCGTCGCTCTGTGAACATTTCGAAATGCGCTACACGAGTTTGTTTGACAGCGTGCACGAGCATAATGGCGATTTCTTCATAGACGCAAACCAAAGCGAGAGCGAACATAAATTTTACGTCGAACTCGGCAAATCTGAAAAAGAGATTTCTAAAATTATTTAGAAGGCCTATGTCAAAAAGGAGTGAGATGTGCGAAGTGCCAGTGGCGCTTCAAGAGGGGCAGAATGTCACTGAAGTCAAGCAGAGGTCGGATAAGGTTGCGCTACCGCTCTCCGTCGTCCAGCGATGCTCTGCCGTACCTGGAACGCGAGTGCCACTTACACCCCATTCACACCGTCAGCATAAAGGTACCTTTAACATAAGTCCCTTTGCTATCGGCGAATCAGCCCGTGCTCTTGGGTCGCCAGCACACGCCACGCGCGGAAGATCGTTGATTCATTGGCCGCACAGAAGAAAGGTCCCTTAGCTAAACGTACCTTTACGGTCGTGTGAATGAGGTATAAAAACACCTCGCGAAATCCACCACTTTTTGACACGAGCCTGCCGAATCATTTCACAGGTCTCTGTTTTACATATGCCAATAGTTTGACACAGAATTGAGGTTCCCTCTCGCTTGTAGTTTGTAGTCTGTAGTGAAATCGTCATTTTGCCCGTGCACGTGGTCAGAAAAGCTTTTGTAGCCCAGCTCCAAATGTCCCCAGAACGACGCCCTTTGGTATAACGAAGGCTTCTTCCTTCGGCCGGTACACGCGCATTGCTGTGCTACACTCTCTTTTTACGCTACGAAACCAATCTCGAAACTTTTTGTTCGAACCTCGTAGAAATGTAACGCACTTGGTAGCAAGCAGCTCTATCTTGGATTCCCCCCCCCCCCCTCACACACGTACAAACACAGATACAAAAGGCGCACAACTCTTTCCACTTTCGAAGAGCAAACGCTGGAGAGGCGGAAAGGAGGAACCCCCTCTCCACTCCAGCGTTCGTTCTACTAAATGGAAAGGGTGTGGGGCTTTGCGCTGAGAGTTTCCGGCAATCTTTACCTGTAACCGACTGCAGGTGTAACCATTACCGCCCGTTCGTCCGTCCGAAATGTGGTAGGAAAGTTCCAGCCATACTTCCAGCGTTCAAAGCATGTACAAGAGAAGAAGAAAAAAAATGGAAATAAAAGAAAAGGGGGTCAGCAGACGAATATTCGATTCGGAGTGTGTACGTGTGTAAAGGAAAGTACGAAGTAACGGTACCGAAAAATACACCAAAACAAAAACGTGAAAAAAACAAAAAAAAACAAAAACGGAACGAATAGATAAACGTTGAAGTGGTAAGAATGAACAAAAGTGGACGCGAAATGGGAGCTGCCATTTCCTCGATCTGCTTCTTTCGTGCACACGACAGTGTCGGCGGCCTTGAGGAGAAAAAAAAAAAAAAAAAAAAAAGGGGGGGGGGGCGGGCGGAAACACTGAGTCTATTCTGTGTTCACCTTTAAGCTGACACTGCTGTGAAAGCTACGCTGCTGCCGGACCAATCACCCACCTCACTTCCATCACCCGATCCCGTTCCCTGCGCGTGGGTATCCGGGCGTGAAAAGCGTAATCACATGGCGAAATATCGACGTACGATTGGTCCCGACGGGCACGTAGCTTCCACCGCACTGTCAGCCTTTGGGGGTTTAACGGAGTTGATACGGCATCGATTTCTACTTGTGGAGACGCAAAAAAGAGACACGGAAGTCGACTCAACAGACCGCTTCGTTGGCACCGACACTCGGACGCCACTTGCGCGGTTAGAGCCCGTTTCACGTCGCGTTGAACCGCGGCGGATGGTTGCGTGCCGCGCCAACCAATCGGGCGCTCCGAACGCATCACGCGATCGAACGTCGCTGCGTCTTTTACGAGGGTCACGTGACACGCAGGCGGCGGGTGATTGGCTGAGACTGCTCGCAGCGTTGTCTGTACGGTGCGCCGTATCGGTCCAGCGGAGCGTCGGGGAGAAAGGGGTCTTTAGGAAGAGGTCTGGCGGATAACAATGAGAGTGGGTAACGGAACGTTTTTGGGGCCTCTTTTTAGGGGCACCGTACGCTGTGGTCACGCACGGCGCGCGCGTCCTTCTCTTGAGTGGCGTGTGTGCGAGATGGCGTGATTCGGTCGTGCTCGTATTATGAATGTGTTTTGTTGCGGGGTCGCCGTCATAGGGGTTATCTATTTTCGTTAACTTCCTTACTAAAGGTCGTGCAAAACTAAACGACGGTTTCTCGTTGACCCAGACACCATTTGCGTTGTGTGTGTGTGTATGGACAACGTAACGCAACATGAAGAGGAAGATTCCGAATGCACGTGAACTGCACTCGTAACTATGCCGATTTCGAGCCGCGAATAGATTCATTTCTCGATAGCTGCGCCCACTTGACTCCCATTTTCTTAAAAAAAAGAAAAAAAAGAAGCAAACGCAAATGTAGGAATTCTTTCAAGTGGGATAAAGGGTTCACCTTCGGAAGTAGAGCACAAAGTGAACACACGCAAAAAATACCCCAGAACATACAAACTGGAGCGAAAGAAAGGAACCCGGCCTTTTTTTTTCGGCCGTTCTTCGGCGTTTCTCCCGAAGCGAGCGCGATGATGTGTGTTTCTCTTCCTGGAAGGACGGACCCCCCTTTGTATAGAATCCGCGGGGAAGGCTTGTTTTCCAGTCCTCCTTTGAGGCGGCCGGGCGTGCCGCCGCCTCCCCTTCTCTGCCGGCCGCTTTTTGGAGGCCGCCCTCAATCTGTGTATTTGCGTAGGCGAGGCGATCGTCTCTCGAGCCACTCATTCGTGCTGAATGATCGTTTACGTTCGCCCCGAAATGGATCGCAAGATTGTAGCGCACGTGGAGTGCCTGCGTCTGTGCAGTGTATGTACATCTCTGTCTGGGGGGTATGTGCGTGTGTATGTGTGTGTGCGTGTGGGTATGTGTGTGCGTGTGGGCCCGTTTTTCATGCTGTCTTTTCGTCCGCGAGCTGGACGATGGAGATGCTAGTGTTGCGATCAAGAAGCTTTTTTTTTTAGTGGTTTTAGTGTAAAAGTGTTTCCGCGCTTTTGCTAATTGGAGATCCCCACTGCGGTGGCGGCGGCAGCCTTTTTGATCGTTCGGAATCGTGGGGATGTTGTTTGAAAAATGATTGTTTTTTTTTTTGTTTTTTTCTTTTTGTTAAATTCCCCACAAAAAAAAACCTTTTTTTTTTTAAGTGTGACGTTTTGTTTGTTGTTGCGAGTTTTTATTATTATTATTTTTTTTTTTTTTTTGCTGATGACTAATTCGCTGAGTCAGGCGGTCAGGCAGACAGCGCTGGCGCCACTTTGATCGCTCCGTTGCCTGACTTGGTAGGAGTTGTTCGGGACAAACGCGAACTAGAACCGATTTTTTTTTTTTTTTTTTTGCGCTATAGCATTTTTTGTTTCGTATGCCAGCGCGCGTGTGTATTTGTGTGTGTGTTGCGTGAATGATAAAGTTGTTGCTCTGAGAGCAAAAAACATTTAAAAAAAAGAGCTTACGAGCGTCATTGGTGGAGCTACGCGTTCAATTCTAAAAGCCTAGTCGCCGTAAAAAGAAAAACAAAATCGTATGTGTAGAAAAAAAGGGAGGGGGGGGGGGGGGGTCGGGGTCAACAACCCTAGATATCTCAGAAATTGGAAAGTTTGTCGCCAAAGCATTTGCTACACATACAGACGTGCACTATCGAGCGGTTGGAACTTCTGGAAAACAATTTTGGAATATATTCCCTTTCTTTTTTTTTCCCCCTTTTTCTATTCTTTCAGTTTTTCAAATTCTGCGTATTTCACTGTAAAAAAAAAAAAAAAAAGTACTGCGAGGCCTAAACACAATAACGGTCAGCGTTGTCACTATGTATGCCAAACCCAGATGGATTGATATGACGTGTTACCTTAATCACAGTTAGCGGGAACACGAGGACGCGTGGCTGGATGGATGGATGAGGCTGAACCCTTTGAATCGGGAGGCAGCTTGCGCCACCTAGCTAGTGTTTTTTTTCTTTCCTAACATTTATTTAACGTAGAGTTTATATATTCAGAGGTTTATTCTTAAAAGCTATATACGATCCGTACGGCGGAGGCGCCTTTATGCAACCGGCTGCAGATACCTTCCGCCCTACGAGTCACCCGGAAGCGAATAAGAAAATAATCATCCCTCCTTGGATCTGTGCACCAGTCAGAGCCATCTAACGTCCCAATGCACGACTGCAGCGCTTCCGCATCGCTACAGTTACATTTGCGCACCGGGCCGTTAGAGGGCTCTGATAGTACTCGCAACATCATCATTATCATCATCTGCCACGCATTCTCGTGTTCTCGTTAACTTTGATTAAGATAGTATACGTATAAACGCGTCGACACAAAGAAAAGTGGTGATACATTTTGTTTTGTTTTGTTCGGCGAGCCTTTTATAAAGCATATTTTATTTGTTTTCGGCACTTTCTTGCGTTACGTACGTTTTTCTTCGCGGCCGCTGTGAGAAAACGTCGTCACTGACTACTAGCGGGTTATGAAGAGGATGTTTTCCTAATTAAAACTTGTACCAGCAAAATAAAAAAAAAATTAAATTATATTTTAATTGTTCGGGTTGCCAGAATAACTGTCAAATTTGAAGTCAGTCGTTGTTGAAACCGATAGGAGAAGGAATGTGAGCGTGAGCTTTCAACGACAGACTTAAAAGTTATGGAAACCCACCGCGTACCTATATATCATCTCTCTCCAGATCCAAAAATTACGCGGAAGTACTTACTTGGTTTGAAAGGTGCCACTCTCTGCTGCTTTTGTGGATAGTTTCCGCTTCGTGTTAGCTTCTTGTGCTTAATTGTTGTAGCCCTACGGTAATCGAGTCGAAATATCCGATGCGGCCGGGTCAAACAATTAGCGCTTCGAGGGGCCCGATGAATCAGAGAAGTTCAAGCAATCAAGAAGGTCGAACGAATCAAGAATTCTAACGAGTGGGAAAGTAGAACTAAGGAAGTCTTAAAGGGAAGTTGAAGCACTTTTCAAGCAATCCTGGTTAGCAGCGGAGTTCTATAGTTTTTGGCCCCATGAATTCTTCTCTATTTATTTTGAAACAAACGTGCAGCGGTTACAGCCGGGCGTGCGGCGATCCTTTATGCCACCTGCTGTCTGTCCAGAGTGTCGTGACGTCATCAACAGTGTCCCCGAGTGAGCTTAATGGGCGAGCAGAGGTCATGTGACCCCGCTCATGACGTCACTTTTGCTAAGTTTTTCTCTTCGCTCTCGCGCTCTCCTATCGTCGCCGCGCCGCAACCGGCGGCTCTACGTCGAAGTTTTAATTGGCGATTATGACGCTTCTAGTAATAAGGTCAAAATAAAACTTAGATACACAATTTTTAAGGTGTCTACATTACAACTTTTACCGTTTGTTCGAATTAAAGGACCTCATCAGCTTCCCATTAACGAGCCAAGAGGTCCAACGTGTCAAAACGTCCAATACTCCAAGAGGTCCAACGAATCAAAACGTTCGATGCGCCAAGAGGTTCAATGACTTAAAACGTTCTGCGAGTCAAGAGGTCCAACGAGTCAAAATGCCCGACGAGTTAATGGAGAGTCAAGCGGTACATCGAGACGGGGAATCCAGTGAGTCAATCAAACGGGAGCTTTTGACTTGCTGTATATGTCCTAACTCTTCAGATAATATCTTGGCTTGCTAGATATTTTGACTCATATTTTTTTTTCTATCTTTCTTCGGCCCGTTCACCAGTAAAGAGAATTTCGTTAACACAAGTCGGCAGGATTAGCTCCACCGTCTTTTCCAGTCAATATGGCCGTTTACCCAGCCCCAGAGTCACCCCGCGAAGGTCGTTTTCCCGCTTGACGACGTTGTCCTTCGGGGAAGCCAACCTCCCGGCCGTCCCGTCGCGCATCGTTGTCGATTGTTTGGTGTCGCACAAACAAAAAAGTATTATTTATGTATTTATATATATTCTTTGTTTTTTTTTTTTTCGTTGGGTAGATTTTAGGTTTTTTGAAACCGCAAGTTTTACGAACAGAAGATCGAATTCAAAGGGAAACATTTCAAATAATCTCACACAATAAACGAGCACGTTCGCTCGGAGAAATGTTGTGTATTGCACATGTACTGCAACAACCCGCTTTACCGAGAGCAGAAACGTCTCTGCATGCTCTGTTGGGTAACTGGTGCCGCCGCATTGTCGCGACATCACAAACGTTAGTGTCTTGAGCCCACGGTTCTATATCTATGCTCCCTCAAAATGCTTCTCGGACCAGTCAAATGTTTCTCCCGCGTCTCCATTGTTGTCCCCTTAACAATTTCCGACTACGTCCGACAGACATCTCCTGTTGTTTTCGTTCTGTCGGCGACTATAGTGACGTCGCGATTCTGTAATTGTCCGGTACGTCGCGATCCTGGCGGCGTCCCAGTGGTGGAGGTGGGTTACGGCAAACCCCTGTTCTGCTGTCGCTCGCTTTGCAGTCGGCCAAGCGTCGGAAACTCCCAACAGACACGAGTTGGAACGCCACGACGACAGCGCCGCTCGCGTCTGATCGCCTTTATTGTCGGCGCTTCTCCCACCAACCGCTAGGTTCGCGACAGCCCGTACCGTTGCACGGCGGCGAGAGCGCACTAGGATAGGAAGAGCGTTATGGACGCCATTTTACCGAGCCACCTGGTGGAGACGGGTTACGTACAAAACGACACTGACGTCCCCTTCAGCGCCAAATGTAAGGGTTTGCTCGTTTAGTGCGCAGAGATCTGAGCGCAGCGACGCCCGATAAAATATTTTGGCTGCTCACGCAAGAATTGTTCAGCCTTGCGACGCTAGCTCGACCCGACACAGCGCCGCAGAATTTTGTTTTTTGCTACATACTGTATTCGTTGAGCATGTGATGGATTATCAGCATCGAAATAATTGTTCTCGTTTGTATTCTCTTTACGTTCGAAAACCTAAACCTGTCGTCGAAACAATGACGTCAGACATCCCACACAAAAGCAGACGACAATGGTAATTTTTTTTTTTTTTAATTTATTTCACATGATCAGCTTAACAGTTTCGAATAGAAAACGGGGTGCTTTTACGACATTTCTCCCTTCTAAACCACGTAAACTAACGCTTCGAGAGCACCTTAGATGACCCGCAAAAATCATTTTCGCAACGTATCGCGCTCTGATGTGCTACGGAGATGGGGCTAGGTGGTGGAAGCATGGAGTGAAAATATGAACAGATAAGCTTACCTTGCATATAGATATATGTAACTGAAAAGAAAATATAACCCTTGGAGAAAACAGCAACAACGGACGGTGTCCTCCTCGACGTATCGGCCGGAGTCCGGCCTTCATCAGGAAGCCTTCTTGACAAAGGAAGGCTTCCTGACGAAACGTCGAAGAGGAAACCGTAACAAAGTAAACGCGGGCTATCCGCACCTGCAGGTAGTCCACATTTCGCGAAATCTTTCGAAATACGTGGGGTTTGAGGACTTCAGTCGGCAGAGTACATATTGAGGTATTTAGTGCACAAAGCAGAAAGAAAAACGGGACAGAAAAGACTGCTCTTTTCTGTTCCGTTCTGCTTCTCTCTACTTTGTGCGCTAAATACCTCACTATGTTAGACTACCAAGTAGCCCAAATGTCACCTTTACCGCAGAATACGTCACTCTGGCTTCAGGTTTTTTGTCGCGTTTGTGATGCACCGGATCACCCGTGCACGGACTTTTTTTTTTTCTTCCAGTCCTGAACGACACGCAAGTCACCGAACACACCAGTCACAGAAAGTAGTTTCCAGGCACCGTACAGTTACGTACGTCTAATCTTGCATCAAAACGACGAAGCAAGTTTGGAGAGGGACGAAAGAGGGATGAAGGAACAGCACGCTCCCGTTCGTTGTAAATAAAAGTTGTCTCTATCTCTTTCCAAGTCGTGGGGACACTGCCTACTCGACCGCTGCTGCCCCTTGGGCTCACCCAGACGGAAGGGGAAGAAAAAACTGTTTCTCGTAAACTCTTTTTTTTTTTTTTTACTGCCAGCCGCGTCATGGTGATGGAGACGCCGCCAGAGCGGTCGTTTAGGCTGCTTCTCGACATACCACGCCTCGCTCTTGGCTTGTTTTCTTTTTTTTCTCTTATTCTGAGGCGTATTCCGTTTTTTTATGTTTGTTGTTATGAGCGTTGTTGTCAGTATAATCTTTTCTGTCGGTTCAGGCAAAACATCTTACAAGTCTTTTTTTTCTTTGTCTTATAAAACATGTATTTTTTTTTTTTTTTTTAAGACTCACGCGATAGTAAGTGTTCCTGGAAGTCTGGGACCCGCGTCGAGTATATAGTATAGTGTCGGACGTTTTCGGTTACTTGGGTAAAGAACCGAAGTTTAGTTAGGTTTTTAAGTAAAGGTCGAGCATAGGTTTATTAGAGCCTTGGTCACACTGCTCATACCTCAGGCATGATGACAAAAACTGAGTGCACGCAGTTTTTGTATCGTCAATTTGACAGGACCCCGGTCTCGTCGCAAAGAAAAAATAAACAAAACACGCACCAGACAATGTCTGCAAACTGTTTTTTTTTGTATGAGGTTATTAGCAGTGGAAACACTGATACCACTTTTTTTTCTTGCCAGACGATTTAATGTGGGGTCGGGATACTACACAATGAATATTTTGCTCCAGAACCACGTACATCTTTAATAAAGCAAAAAAAAAAAAAACTCGAGTGTTTGAAGCCGAAACACGAGCACTGAAGCTCATGGCAAGAAGTCACGTGACTACACCCGACCGCTTTTTTTTTTCTTTTTTAAGCAGACGACGAAGTTTCGTACACCGTTTGTCCTGCGATTGTTTCGCCCTAGTATCCCTTCGGCTCGATGCTCTGCTCTCGAAGATCGGTTGGCCGTTACGAACGACGGCTGTTCCGAAGTAGTGGCCCCACACTCGTCGCAACGTTGTTCCGTCGTGCGCCGCCATCGCGTCGTCCAGCCCGCGGTACGTCGCCATATTGGGAATGACGTGGGCATTTACTTCCTTTTGATTGCGGAGTTTTCCACTTGTTTGGCAACATTGAATATGCGTGGTCTCTGGGGAAAATGTTGCCAGATTGATTTAAGATTTCGCTGGCTTGGGCTCCATTCGCCAACGGTGTAGACACATCACCTAAGACGCATTGTATTGACCTGTTTCTTATGGTTGTGGTGTTTTTTCCTCTGAGGTTATGCTACGAGACTGTCAAATGTGTACACGCCTAAATTCGTCATAAAGTATTCTGTAAAAATATCTCACGGCTAGCTCTTCGTCTGTGCGGGTTAGCTTATTGCTTCTTTATGTCCTATAAAATTGTCGACTTGAGAAGATAATTTATCTGGGTGGTTTGTTCGAATTTTTTGTGAACACGCTTGGTAACCACTAGTCAGATACAACACATAAAAAGACAGCGCGAGGGGGAAAAGGGCGAAAACTAGGAAAGCTGAAAGGAAGAGGAACAACCGCCTCCCACAACGGCTTTTTTCGGGCCGCGCGCCCGTTTTCTCCTCGCACTGTCTTTCTTATGTTGTATCTGGCTTGTATCATTGTTAGCCAAACTTTGACTAAACGTCCCGGTAAAAAGCGGAGACATGCATCTTGCGGACGATACGTATCGTAAACTGATTGTTGTTTGAGCATAATGAGATCCGGTAAAACGCTTGAACGGACAGGCAGGAGTAACTCAAGCCGTTTTATATTTAACGACGACGTAACGGGCACGTAAAACCGACGGCCCCACCTGGCGGCGGCACCGCACGTCACGACTGACAGGCGTCTCTCCGAATAAACAATTAACAATTTTTTCCCCACGCTTTCTTTTTTTTTTTTTTTTTCGGTGTTCTGGTTTTGTTTATAGCTTCGTAGGTTACACAGTGGCGAGTGGAAGCTTCTTGTATGACCAAACGCGCTGCTCTGCGTCACACCGCTGTGAGGGCGCTGCTGTCAGCGCGGCGCATGCGCAAACGCATTCCTTGACGCGAATTTTGTTTCTGCGCAAGCGCAGTGCCCACACCTGGTTTAAAGCCCTATTTTCCGCAGCGCGTACATTTCTCACTAACGAATTCGTTCGTTTCGACACAGACAAGAAGAAATGACTGCCAGCATCGTATGATGACATCACGTGCAAGCCAAGTACAGGCGCTTTGCACACGCGCCAGATAACAGCCGCCATTGCTGACCTTCTCTTGTCTTACCCGAGATGCCGAGCTCCTGAAGCGGGCATTGACGAGCCTATACAAAGGCCAATGCTACAAGATAAAGATACAGTGGGAACTAAAAAGGCAATAACCTGTCTTGCTGTGGTATAACGATGAAGTAAAGTAAATGGTATCAGAGGGAACAAAAACGGAAGGTTTTTATGGCGGCGCCCATCTATAGTTGCTGCGAAGCTTCTATAGTTTGGGCATACACCGCCTGCAACCGAGCGAGCAAAGAGAATAGACCTATTGCTAAGTTACCCAAGCGTCAAGGAGAATGCTGGAAATGTTAAGTCTACACGCCGCACGCCCTCATTTTTTCCGTATAAAAGATTTGAAGTCACGATTGGATGACTTTATCAAGAAATCGTGATGTATCCCATTCCTTTAATAAATACGTTTTCTCACTCAGTCCAAAATAAAGCGTTGACAAACCTGCGTGCAAGGTGAAGTTTGTTTTTGGGTTTGTGCTTTAGAACATTCATTACTGCCATATGTTACTGCAAACGTCAGCGGACGCAGTGCGTGTGACTAAACTCGCAGTGTGCTCCTTGGTGCTTAGGTAATTTAGCCAAGATCTATGAAACATCGGAAACGGCGAAATATATATATATTTTTCGGCCTACGTCGAATTTACTGTACAATCCTGTCGTTTCAATGTGAATTCTTCTGCATCACACACATATTCAATGTGTACCTTTGTATTTTTGTTCGTCTATTTCTTGTGTTGTGTTATCCCCTACAATAATGCCCAGAAGTGCGCGATGGAGGTACCTATATTTCAGCAGTCTTCTTTCTCTGGAGAAGTTTTCTTTTTCCGTCTCTTGTCTTCCTTTTCTCCGTGATCGCCTACCGAAAGCGTTTACCAAAAAGCCAAATGAAACAGCTTCAAGAAAAAAGAAAAGCAAAAAAAAAAAAAAATATACACAAAGAAAACGATAAGTAAGAAGTACAATAAATCTTCCGATAGAGCTTAGTTCTTCCCCTGCCAATCCGCCGGTTTTGGCAATAATACGCACAAACATATCGCACACGTGCCAGCTGACATTACACGCGCGCCACGCACGTCTTTACCGACATAGATTTCCCTAAAAAAATGCAAAACAAAAAAGAAACAGGAAGAGAAAGAGGGTCCGGGGGGGGGGGGGGGGGGGGGGGGCTCGAGGCCTTTGAATGTTTTATACGCGTGCTGCCCCCCTGTGGTGGCAGCAGGCGGCGTGGGAGGAGGTGGTCGTCACCGCCATCTTGAAAGACACCTGGCGCCTCGCAGCGGCCGGTTGGGAAACTCGGGGAGTGGGGATTGGCTAGAGACGCTTCGGTCGCTTTTCGTGCACGTTAGGTGAGGAGGGGGAGGGGGCGGAGGGGAGGGGGGGGGGGGGGGGGGAGTCTGAGCAAGCAGGCATCTGTTCGAATCACGATTTTCTTTACGTCGCTGTCAATATCCGGGGCGTCCTTGTGTTGTTGATTTTTTATATAAATTTTCACGTGCTATACATTAAAAAAAGCTCTCGCTTTCGCTCGTTTTTTTTTCGTTGTTATAGCTTTATGTTTTGTTGAGGAGGGCGGTTGGCCGTGTGGATAAATATGAAACCGCTTTAGTGGCTTTTATGGGAAACCGTTTAGCCGAGCACTTTGTCCTCCCCTGTTTTTTAAACCGTTTTTGAGTCCGTTTTTTGGAGGGCGCATGGAGGGTCGTGTTGCCAATGATGCTGCTGCTAATGGCTGCAGTTTGTTGGCTTAACAGTGTGTGTAGGTCGTGGTGCTTGGAGGGTGGGCGATGTAAACACTTTTTATGGGTCAGAGCTTCAAAGGTTTTGACGGAGAGAGGGGGGGGGGGGGGGGGGGCATGGTGGGGTTTTATGGCGCCGACATTAGCACCTGTTTGTTTTTTACGTGTGGCAGTTTGTAAACCTGCGTTCTCCGGATGGTAAGCGAGGTATATTTGTAACATTAAGCGATGCGCCGTCCAGGCGTTAGAACGCTTTACCGTAATATATACTACCTCTTTTTCTTTCTATTCGTGACTAGAGGCGTTAGCGTCTCCACAGGATATTCGTGTGGTGACTCTGATGAACCTTCTGGAAAACTTAAAAGAAGTGGAGCCGATATTTTTAGGTACGTTTGCGTTGCGCCGTAAAAACACTATTACGAAAACTCTTTTATTTTTCTTAATAAAATGGGTCATAGATTGGCAGTACGCTGAAATTAATTTTGCACAGTTCGTCCTAAGCTGAGCGCAAGTCCGTCTGCTTTTTCCACATGGGTTGCGATGATGTCAGAACACGGAGCTCTTATTGGCTCCTTCAAAAAAGAAATAGTGGGCAGCCCTCAAGGCGTCTAGCATTGAGGTCCACCCACTATCCTTCTAATCAAAGCCAATCAGAACTGGGCGTCGTTCTGACGGCACCGCAACCCTTGCACAAGAAGCAGACGACTTTCTCTGCGCATGGCTCAAGATATCGACTACATGGTCTGTGGCAACTCGAAGTGCGCTCATCGTTTTGATAGAACTCACTGCATGATCACCGGGAGACTTATGCTACACGGCGGGACCTAGCGGAACCAAGGGACCAGGTCAGCGCCGTCTGCTGCGATTGGTCGGTGCACCGCCGCTGACCAATCGCAGCAGACGGCGTTGTCCCGGTGTCCTGGTCTCGCTTGGTCCCGTTATGTAGCATAGGGCCCCAGGTCTCAACAGACGCACCGGTTCCGTATCCTCGTTATCGCCACTAGGGAATTGTAGTAGACCGTTTTTCTCCTTCGCTACAGTATCCCTGAAGAAAACGCCGCAGCTGCGCATGCGCGTCGCCAGCCTTGTCTGCATAGCTCAAGGTCTTGTGGCGGATTACGGAGCGCTATCCGGGTGCTTAACGGGCAGCGGAAACGGTCTACTAGAATTCCCCAATATCTTAAAGGCCTAGCTCTGACGCTAGGGACAGTGGGCGGTTTAGCAGAAAGTGTTGCATCGTCCGAAGCGAGTCAGCGTACAGAGGAGACGTTCTATATATGTTTTCCCAATCGCATGATGACTTTCCGCCGTCTAAGCATCGTTGCCAGAGCAACGTGCAGCGTCTTATAACGATACGTGACGCTAGCACGCGGGGACTCCAAGACGGACGCCACGTCTGCTGTTTTGCAGCGGCTTTCGTCAAACTCCAGCGTGTTAACTGCTTGCGGCCGGCCGGAGATCGTCAAAGGATGACGTCACGCGTAGGACTTGTCTTTTGTACGTGGTACTGACTGAATTCGCCTTGTGCCATTCAACCATTTGCAGTCCGCAGACGCATTAGAAAGGAACAGCGTGAAGACGTTTCAACTGAGATTTTTTTTTTCTTTTTTCTTCGAGTTTACTTTTGTTCTATTTTGTAGAGAGCAGAAGTATTCCCGTCCCCAAATTCCCTGAGGAAAAAGGTTATACTCAGTGAAAACTGACTATATAGAAAAATGACAGTACAAACACTCAAGACATACATTCTTACATAGTTATCCCTTATTTACATTTAAACTGTCTGAACTTGACGGTCACGGGGAAATACGAAGAAAGAAGGCTATGGTAACATATTTCGAATAGGGTTACATCTCTAAAGATCAGGAGGATGAATACATTTGTCAAGAATGGTATGCCATTATGAACGTTTCTTAAGGTGATTGTACATATTACGTACACAGGCACTTAGCCAGGAAAGGGGGGGGGGGGGGGGGGGGCATGGGGATCGCCCCCCCCCCCCCCCGAAATCTTCCATTTTGCTGGGGCCTCCTCTGCCCCTCCCCCTCATACAGCATTTTGTCATGCCCCCCCCCCCCCCCCCCCTCCCCCCCGCCCCGAAACAAAATCCACGTGCCTGCGTACATGCGACACAGTTTCTATGAAATTGGACTTCGTAGACCGTGGACCTTCGTCACCACATAAAATTGCTTGAAACTTACCACTATACAATTTAGGGAATTGTCAGGTCAATGTAGTTTAGCAAGTGGCAGTGAGCTCTATGCATAGTTTACCTGAAAAGAATCACTCGGCATGGGCAACTGAGCCCCTTTCCTCTGCTTTGTCGCCTTCGATGCAAGCCTAGAGAGAACAATTCAATAATACCTTTCTTTCCCATCTAAGCGGTGGAGGAGGTTGATAAAAAAAAAAAAAAAACTGAGAAATCAGCTTGACGAGCTCCTTCTTCCCCGCAAAATTATGCAATTAAAGATCACGAAGGCATTTTCCACGATCGCGTTATACAAATGTGATTAAAGAAAAAACTTTTTCTCGAAGTTTATACGTCGTGCGAAGTAGAGGACGTCCCCTAAAAACATTTGCAAGGTTTTGTTTTCACCGCAAAACTACGCATCGCCGAATGCTCATTTTTCGCTGAAACCTTGCACTAGCCATTCAAACCAGATGCCAAAGTTTCAGCACTAACCGTTACTTTATTAAAAAGTTATAAAGCTTTTTTTTTCTTAAATCGTCAATGGGAAAAGGGTGGTCGACAGCGTTCTCGAATAAATAAAGCTCTATGGCGTTAGGTACCGAAAACGGGCGAAAATGGGCCACATTTTCCCACTGAAATTTTCAGTAAATCACACAACTTTTAACGGTTCGTTCTGAAACATTGGCACCTGATTTGACTCGCCAGAGCTACATTTGGGCGGAAAATACGCGTTTTGAAGTGAGTAGCTCATTTTGGCCGTAAGCAAATATGCCTTATTTATTTATTTTTATAATACACGCTGTAGTTTTATGTAAAAATTTTTTGTTAGAGAATTGTTTTTGCGTTTAAAAAATCGTTATTGGAGGGAAATTTGTTTCATTTCTGGTTTGCATATTGCAATAAAATAAATATATATATATATATAACTGATCTTGACTGCACATATAAATATCTTAATTCATCACATAAAGGCGAAAGTCACTAACGCTTCGTGGTTTCTTCTGGGCTTTCTTATAACCTAATACCTTACTCTCATTGACTACGGAGAGGAAGGACTTGGGATTCGCCTCTACCTGCATTTCCCAACTTATCAGTGACAGCGTCCCATTCTTTTATCCAGCACCCACGGTCTAAAAAAACCCAGGGTCCGAAGCTCTCGATGACGGCTCGGGGCGATGCGCCCGAGCCCGGAGTTCTGCGAACGTTTTGACCCGACCAACGTAGCGTGACAATGCGTTTCGCTCGACGGCGTGTGTCGGTCGACGGCTGCACGTGATCGAGGTTCCACTTCTCGACACCAGATGGCGGGCGACGCGGCTCACGAGCCACACACGGAACATGGCGACCGGCTGTCGTCGACACTGGTGGGACACGCGGCACTATGTGATGATGTCATTGCCCGCGTCATTGGACATTTCGCATTACGGCTATATGGAGAACCGTTTTACTGATCTGCACAATAATTCGTTATCCTGAAGTTTGGTTTACTTTATTTCTATTATGCGCGAGAGGCTCTCTTGAGCATTCATGATAAGCAGTCTTGTGTAGTAAAGCGTTACTGTAGCTGCGTTACTTATTTGGTAACTCTTAACTGTAGTTATATAACTTTTTTCTGAAGTAACGGTGAAATTAACGACGTTACTTTGTCGTTAATTTGCTCAGTTTCTCGTGGACTGAGGTATCAATGAACAGTGCCCCCCCCCCCCCCCCCCCCCTAGTCATTCACTGCACTGTCCAAATTATGCGTTTTGATATTTTGAGTGTCACGTTCGCTATGCGCCAACTCGTGAATATGTGGTTTATCACCAGTCACGACCCGGCTCTTGCTACGTGTGATTGCGATGTGATAAATTTAGCAATGTGTTCGCACCTGTTATGGAACGGTAACTAAAAATTAACGGCGTTACTTTTTTTTTTTAAGTAGCTGCAACTGTGATGAGTTACTTTTTTTTTTTGTTAGCGTAACAGAAATGGCAACCACGCTAAGGGGGATAGATTTAGTAGATTGCTCCAGTGACTTCGATAACGATACCCGGCCGATACACCGCCGATGCATTTGCAGGTGCATCGCATCGTTATCTGGTACCGTTATCGGAGGTGTCGGAACGATATATACTAATACTCTACTTTTTCGTTGTCGCAACTGTAACGGAAGTCTCGCAAATTTTTTCAGATGAACTGTAACGAATTACTTTTTTTTAAGAGTAACTTACCCAAGACATTGATAAGACGGCAACAAACCACTCGTTCTCTAAGTTGGATGACCACGTGGAATAACTATTTGCGAGGAGATCCATCTATCGCTGTTTCCTGCTGGCTTTCGAGAGAGCTCGCGGTGTTTAATCAACACAAGGCCTGTGGGCTGGATTTTTTTGCGTTCATCTTTCCCGATCACGAGCGGGCAACATATTAAACACGAGAGCTGCGTCAGCGGTTCGGCCAGGACTCGGGTGCAATTGGTGCTTCTCCGAGTGAACGCGATCCCTACCCGAAGGCTGACGCAACTTTCGGCCTCGTCAACCGAGGGGCTACGTCAGAAACGCAAGTTTCGTGTTGCTCTTCTGTCCCCATTGGTTTAGTTCTCAACGTAGTCGCTAGGGGCGCGACGATCGGATCTTCTTTCTTGTGTGCCTGGACTTGAGAGCGTTTCCAACTGCTCGGTCGCGTTCTGCTTTGAGAAGAGCAAGTCGCCTGCTTCTTGCGCAGGAGTTGCTGTGACGTCAGAACCACGCCGAGCTCTGATTGGCTTTGGTAAAATGGATAGTGCGTATATTTCAATGCTAGATTCCTTAAGGTCTACCCACTATCATTGTAGGATAGTGGGTAGACCTCGATGCTAGATGCCTGGAGGTCTACCCACTATTTTTCTTTTTAATCGGCCAATAAAAGCTCGGCGTTCCGATATCATCAGAACGCCTCTGCAAGAAGCAGACGAACTTGCACTAAGCATAAGAATTGCGATGAGGGAATGAAAACGTTTATTGTCCATTTCCAGCCGCTTGTCTCTTCGCCACGGCACGGCGAAACGTGTGCGCACCTGCGAGTGATCTGTGTAGGATGACATCCGCCATTGCAATTGCAAACGCTAGCAAACGCTCTCAGTGATTGGAGTTTAGTTTTCTGCTCCTGCCCAATAGGTCTATCTGCATTTACCTAGATTTTGCCGCGGTACATTTTGGTCTATGGCAAGAGCACTCATCTTTTTTTTTTTTTTTTTTTTCGTAGCCTCTGCTAGGATCTTTCCAGACAGTTTTATGCTGCATTCATCCTGGTATTCGAATCGCAACCGCCCAAGCGAAACAGCCGCTTTCTGCGAACGCGGTTTGTCCGCCAGTACGAATACGGCGTTAGAGGATGCAGCATTTGTTGACTTGACAGAGAAACCCAATACTTACCCGATGACCTTCTCTTTTTTCTTTTTTCTTTCACACGGTAAATAAAGTTGGGTTCCCCCGCGGAGCGTTGCTAATTTCCTCCCCTTTATGAGGTGATTCAAGATGCCTGTGAATTAGCGACCAGTGAGTTGTTTTATCAAAAAGTTCACATTTCATGCTTAAGGTGTTGTTGATGTTCTTCTTGAAACCAAGTTTTGTAACGGCTGGTTTACTCGTTCGAGTTTGTACGTGACTGACCGCACTGCAACGGCCTGCATTGGCTTATGACGAGATAACAAACTAGCGCCACCTATTGAGTAATGCTGGAACAGGTCCCATTACTGTGAAAGAACGATGGGCGCGTCATTATTTCACAATGTGCGTAAAATCATTCGGACAATGTTTTATAGACGAGCATCTCTCGTTGACGGTGCGTAGATTTTGATCTCGCAAAACCTTCAGTCTGATTCGGGAAATACACACCGACAAAATTTGCGAAAAACCCTACCCTGTACGAGGGACACAAATGCAAAAGAGGATGCGGTGGCTGAAAGCACTACGCACACGCCGATGAGATTACTGAAAGAATATACGTGGCTCTTATGTCGCGACAGGGGGCTGGCTTTTGAAAGTTTCAGAATTTTATTCACTCTACATGCGCCACGAAAAAAAGCCTAAAAACAAAAACGAGTAAAAAAAAAACGATCATGTGGACGTTTTGGCAGGCGTGGTACCGTTTTTGGTTCATTTTAGACGACGTTGTGATTGCTTCGCACGAGCTATATATTAAAATCACGGAGGAGTGGGAGACGTGATAACACGCGATTGCCGGTCGTTAGGGCAGCGAGCGCGCTCAGGTTTTTTTTTTTGTTTTCTTGAGGGGGTTGGGGAGGGGGGTGTTCGTTCTTGCTTCGATTATTGATCGCCGGTCGCAGCAGCAAGCGGAGGTTGAGAGAGAGGGAGAGAGGGACCACAAAAACAAAAGGCACAATGGGGCTCTTTCGTAGATTAGGTGGATGTGTTGGGTCTAAGCTGCGTTGGAGGTCGCGGCTTGTCGATAATCTCTCCCGCTGCGCGCTGCTACAGCTTTGCTGCCGCCGCACAGGCCTCGTAGATCTTATCGGCGTGCCGCGGAGACTTTGAACGAACTTTAAACTACCTTAGGTCAAGGTCGATTTTTTGTTACTCTTTTTGCTTTTTGCTCGTATATATATCCGCGATGGCGATTTTTTCAACGGCTTTGCGGTTTAATAAATTAAACAAAAAATTTCTAATATAATAAAATTAATTAAACTAGATGAGTACAGTACTTACGGACCTATCGTTTGCATTTGCTTGGAAGACATTACGCGATCGTTTTTGAAGAGGGAAAAGTAAGCGTATTATTCATTTCCCACTGAAGTTAACGTCGGAAGTTAATGCCACGGTGTCAAGCCCAGGTGTCACGTGACACGAAGATGATGGGACGTGACGTGGCGTCAAATTGTGTCATGTAGCTTGACGTCACGTGATGTTGAGTCACCTGACGTCGACATTCCCGATACATGTAGCGAGGAAATCGACGTCACAGTTTCGTATCGTGCTTTGCGCCAGTGCGTGACGTTACACGGTCACGTGGGCTGATGACGTCACGGCGTCCAGTCGCGGCATCACGTGATCCCTGACTCCACGTGATCTAAATTTCTCCGCTACATTCGTCGAGGAAATGCGCGGAGGGGACGGGGACATCCTTTGAGGAATTGGGGGCTTCGTTTGAAACAAAAAGGACGTTTACCGAAAAAAAAGGACGTTTACGCTGAATTAGAGCACAGCTCTTGAGGAGGAGGAGGGAAGGGTACTGATGGGAGGGTATACCCCTCTTTCCTCTTCCTCATCCTCCCTGCTACTCCCCCTTCCCTCCTCTTTCTCCTCCTCGTCCTCCTCCTCCCCTCCTCTTCCCATCCTCGTCCTTTATCTCCTCCTCCCATCATCCTCTAAAAAACATTGCGCGGTTTAAAAACGCTCCTCTGTCTCAATAAACCGTAAATGGCTATCTGACAAAAAGGTCAAAAGGTCGTGACTATAGCACGGAAGAGTAGAGTAACACTGGCCAACACGTGATTCGCATTCTGAAGAACCAAGTCGAAATAAATGCGCTCTATGTACGTGTGCCCCGTTCGCCCCTAACCCGACGGTGCGGAGGAAGCTACCTGCTCGTGGGACGAGACGTCCGTTTATTTTTCCCCTCGTGATCAGGCAATCGCTCATATTCGCGCGCAGGGATCGAGGTCAGGTGACGAAATGGAGGTGGATGATTGATCCCATGAGTGATTATCTCCCACCGTAGCGTCAGCGTAGGGATGAACGGAATATAGTAGACGCGCACACGGGAGAATTTTCAGACACATGCACACCCAGAGAGAGAGAGAGAGAGAGAGAGGCTTGCGAAAAAAGAAATACTAACATCTAAGTCATAGCCGGAGGCCAGACGGTTACACTAGTGGGGGAGGGATTGATTTTTCTTGCGCTCATATAATCCCCCAACTAGCCCCGAGTTTAGGACGGGTTAGCCTATTACGTGTTTAAAGCGCCTTCCGTAGAGATCGATTCGGAGGGGTCAGACTTTGCTTGTTTGTTTGGCTGCTCTCACCACGCTGGGTTCGCATGGTGCATACCATGCATGCTTAAAGACAGATCTACGGATATGTTTCACTTGCCACCGAGATCAGAATGCAGACCGGGCGTTTTCTAAGGCTTCACCCGCGACTGTAGGTGAAGTGATCGTCGGACGTTGAAGCTCCGGCGTCCTTCTTCGCTTGGGCGGGGGGAGAAGGGGAAGGGGGGGGGGGGGGAGAGGAGGGGGGGGGGCAAAGGTACCAACCCATATACGACTCAGACGGATACACTCGGTCATATTCGCTGCACTACGGATAGCGGAAGATTTATTGAGGCGGTAATACCCACTTCGTGGCTTCGGGACGCAGACTTCGGCCATCAGGAATCACTCCCGTAAGATAAGTTAGCGCCTGATGTGAAGCAAGAAACAACATCAACTTACATTTAAAAAAAAAAAAAGTGAAAGACGTTTACAA
This sequence comes from Ixodes scapularis, assembly GCF_016920785.2. NCBI lineage: Eukaryota > Metazoa > Arthropoda > Arachnida > Ixodida > Ixodidae > Ixodes > Ixodes scapularis. The sequence goes on along the minus strand of NW_024609879.1, from coordinate 133,511,895 downwards.
TTTTCTCTAAGGCCCAATTAGAGCGCAGCTCTTTAGGAGGAGGAGGAGGGGGGGAGGGCACGGAGTGGAGGCTATGCTCTTGCTCCCCCTCCGTACCCTCGCCTCCTTCTCTCGTGCTCCCCTCCCATTTGGCGGGAAATTTACCAACATATTTCTGCTATATTTAGCTGAAAAATTAGCGAAAATTTTCCCCGCTGTGTTTAGCGGGGAAACTTAATTGGTGTTGAGGTCACGTGACGTCAATTTACCCGCTAAATGTAGCGGGCAAATATTTCCGCTAAATTTAGCGGAAAAGGTTTTCTACAAAATTTAAAGTGAGTTCACATTCATTCACGTGGCATCACACGTGACGTCAACTGCGATCTCACGAGCTTAGCAGAAACATTTCCCTGCTAAATTTAGCAGAAATATTTCCCTGCAGAAAAATTTCCCCACTAAATTTAGCAAAACAATTTCCCCGCTAAATTGAGCAAAAAAATTTTCTCGATAAATTTAGTGGAAACATTTGCCTGGGTTGAGTGGCGTGGCGTGTGGCACCACGAGGGTAAAACTTTCCAGCTAAATTCGGCGGAAACTTTAGCTCGTAACGGTTACGACGGTTTCCCTCACGAGAGTTACCCTTACGAGGGTAGGTAGCGAGAGTCACCCTCACGAGAGTAACCGTTACCCTCGTGAAGGAGCCCTCGTGACCCCCGTGAGGGTAACCTTCATCACCGTCGTGAGGGTAACTCTCGTGGCCCACCCTCGCGAAGGTAACCTTCGTAACCCTCGTGAGGGAAATCCTCGTGACGTCACGCGTGCCTTTACCTGCAGCGTCATCATGGGAAACGTCCCATAGTGCAACGCGCGGTTACGCCGACGGCGACGCCGACGCCGCTCAACCCGTTTCTAAAGCGCACACCAGCTCGGAGCACGTGGAACGAAAGCTCGCGCTGCAGAACCTGCAGAGATCCGGGGTTCAATCCCCACCCCTGCCCGTTTCGATCTGGATGAGCATCGTATACCGGCGTGCGGTCGTGTATCACTACTGCGCGGTGCACGTTAAAGACCCCAGGCTAGCGGTTGTACTGCACTTGCTAACTTTTCTCATCTACAGCTTAGAGACTCGTCGCCCATTGAGGCAGACCAAGTTCAAGGCTGTATAAACATACAACCCAATTTTTTTAATATTAATATTCAATGAGGTATTTTTTTTATGAACGAGTATGGTGCATTTTATTTGAGGCATGAATAGATAACGGTCTGTTTGCGGAAACGAAAAGATTATCTTTTATTTTTTTTTTTTTTGATAAAAGCTTGCTCCTGTTGCTACTACCCAGAGTCGCTTACGGCGCTCTCTGGATGAGTGTCTGAATTTTTAAAATGTCTTCTACTCGTTCATGGCGGGCAGCTATTCATGGCAAAAATGGGGGCTCGCAGGGAGCTCGTTCGAGCTGCGGTTACACGGCTGTACTTCGTTTACCCCCTGAGCTGACAGTGGAATGTATGCTACGTGCTCGTTTTGAACCAATCGTTGTGTCTATGTTTTGCTACGTGATTAGGCTTAAATCGCCCATGCCCAGCCGTAGAGAACGGTGTCACGTGATGAGAGGGAGGTGGTTCATTGGTCCGCGACCAGCCCGCAGCTTCCATGGTACTGTCCGCTTATAGAGATGAACTCGGTCTATAGGTTTGTTAATCGAATTTCCCCAAGATGGGATCACGTTTCCTTTTCATTGCCGGCCTCTTCAAGATTTCGAGAATATCGTTGTGACGACTCAAACCGTGGAGGAAAAAAAAAAGTGAAAGCCGTTTACAACTCCCTGTAACGCCGAATTAGAGCGCAGCTCTTGAAGAGGAATAGGAACTGACCAGGGGGGGGGGGGGGGGGGGTCACGTAACCTGGAGGTCACGTGACGATGACAATGCCGATGATGTCATCAGTGACGATGACGATGCGGATACCGATGACGTCATTAGTGACGTCACTGATGACGATGCGGATTCCAGTGGCGTCCTCAGTGACGATGACGTCATCGGGGGTCACGTGACCTTAGGGGAGTCCATGACCCCCGGGGAGTCACGTGACTGGGGGGGGTCACGTGACCTTAGGGGAGTCCGTGATCTGGGGGGTCACGTGACTTCGGGTGGTCACGTGACCTCGGGGAGGGGGAGTCACGTGACCTCGGGGGGGTCACGTGCCCCCTCGAGGTCGCGTGACCAGGGGGGGGTTTGCTCGCGCGGTGCATTATGGGACATTTCCCATAATGCACCGCGCGGTTACGCCGACGCCGACGGCGACGCCGACACCGCTCAAGCCGGAAACGGGCGCCTAAGAGCTGCGCTCTAAAAAAAAAAAAGAAAGAATGGGAAAAAAATATAAACCACTTTTGATGCGATTTGTCATCTTGTAATTTCGTTGCATAGCAGTATAGGATCGCATAACGGAACTCTGGATATTTATTGATATTTATTGATACCTTTTGTCTTCATATACTGTAAACGACTTATTTTTCGCTGGCTCAATATTTCGCGATATAGGTCGAAGTTAAAGTTTTGAAAATATTCGCGGGTTCTAATTTTCGCGACGCGGTGGGATATCAACATAGATTCCTATGTGGTTAAAGTTTACCGGAATTCTCCGCGGGACCTATTTTTCGCGAATTGTAGACGATTCGCGAAATTCGCGAAAATTTGGTCCCCGCGAAAATCAAGTCGTTTACAGTATTTTACATACTGCATTAGTTGGATCATAAAACAAGTAGGTGCAATTGATATTTGTCTTATAAATTTATATTTGTCTATTATAAGTAAATATATAAATTGGCGAGTTTTTTTTTTTTAGCCTTAAGCCGCACATTGTTAATACAATAGGTACGGTGTTCGGGGCAGACACGATGAGATAATTATATACGGGCTCGCCTCAAGCAAGTCGGAAACCTGTTTGCCTCGTACATCCATGTCTGCTTGGAACATGCTTAAAGACACCTTTTGCTTGACCAATGCATCAGGACCTTTGGTATACACCAACACAGTGTTTACAAACCAGCCCGGGTTTGCCCACACCAGGTGTGGGCAGAAACCGAATTCTGGAAAAGTGAAGCGCTTGCGCATGCGCAGTACCGACACCAGCGCCACCGCAGCGGCGTGATGTCACCGAGTTGAGTTGGTCTATACAAGGAATGAAACATACGTCTCGGGCAATGTGTGCAGCCCGTCTTTTGTACGATGAAGTACCAGTGTATTAGCGGTACTTTGTTTCACCTTAAGTTAGAGCCAGCCAAGATCTAGAAGACCTACATACACGGACGCATGCGCTAAAAGCGCAATGTCACGGTTGATTCGGTGCGCTTCACTGGTCCATGGCCGATTATAGCGGACGTATGAGTACAACTTGGTGATGAATACCGTGACGTTGCACTTTTGGTGCTCTTTGGGATCATCGGGTAGTACCATCGGCTGCGGCCCTCTGACCTAAGGTAAAACAAACAAAAAAAAAGTATGACGCATTTTTTTTTTTCCATGCAGCCTATTAGTACTGTGTCATCGCAGCAGGTGCGTTTGGGCGTGAGCTGTTGCTTAGGAGGCGATTGAATGTTCGCGGTGTGGGACGCGTTAAGGTCATGCCCCTGTAACTCGGAGGGTTATTCCGTCGGAAATGGTTGAGGTGCCAGCGGACCGGTGTAACTTGCTCCGAGTTAATGCGCAGTGTCAGCTTTGTAAATTATTTTACGGGGGTTTCTTTTATGCGTACTCTTGTTTTGTCTTTCAGATTTAGCAATTTATCACTAGCTGTGATGCCTAGTGAAGTATTATTTCAGCTGTCGCCTTAATATACAAGGTATTTCACGTAACTTGAGCCAAAGTTTAAAAATATTTTGGTGCATTTTTGGGAAGACGAAACTAAAGGAATAAGTCTGTTCATTATTTAGAGCAATGGTTCTCAACCATCGATGTTTCGCGGACCCCTTGTGGGTCGGCAGAGATGATGGAGGACCCCGTTTGTGGGGGAGCGAAGGGAAAGGTAAAGGTTAAATATAATGATTTAATAAATAGATATGACTAAAGGCTAGTGTGAAGTAGATTTCTCTTATTGACATACACACCAGAAAACTCGCCCGAAAACTGAAACATTTCTTGTCGATCTGAAAAAAAAAAAAGACAACTTTTGTTGCCGGGCTTTATGGGGCAGGGTTTCGCGGACCCCTAGAATGCCTTCGCGGACCCCAAAGGGTCCTCGGACCCCTGTTTGAGAGCTACTGGTTTAGAGCAAGCGAGGCTATTTTTTGTATTTTGATTATTTAACTCATTAATTAAGGTTAATAATCGAACTTTTGGAAGATTCAATTTAAAGCAAAAGGTACAATGACAAAGTTGTAAAGCGTAATCAGAAACACCCAATGCAGTGGTTTGAATGAAGAAACCTCTAACACGGTTCGTTTTTGCGGGCTTCAAAAAAGGTTTCAGAAAAAAGAAAAAAGAAACACGCGATTTTGTCAACAGCGTTTAGCCAGCAGTGTTCTATTCAGCATGCAGGCCTAGTTTCTTCAAACCACGGCTGAGAGCGCTGCAATTCGAGGTGCACATGCGCAATGTTACATGTTTTTTGTCATAATTCACAAACTTTTTTCGAAGCCCATAAAAAAAGGTCTTAAGGTTTCTTGATAAAAAACGCTGAATTTGATGTTTCTGTGGACGCTCTACAACCTTGTCATTGGAACTTTTGCTCTAAATTGAACATTACAAAAGTTCAATTATTAATCTTAATTAATTAGTTAATTTCCCAAAATACAAAAAAAAATATATCCCGACTTGCTGCAAACAATGAACAAACTTGTTCATTTGGTTTCGTCTTCCTAAAATGCACCAAAAATATTTTTAAGCCTTGGCTCAAGTTACGTGGAGTACCCTCTAAATGAACCAGCGGACATTTGCTTCTAGTGTGTAATGTTTAACCATTTTGAATATTGATACAGTACACACATGAATACATGAATCATAGTACACCAATTCAGCGTCCACGCATTACGCGATAACCGTAAAGGCCCCTTGTCCTTCGTTTCCTTTCTGTCTTCCCTCGTAGCGTTCTCTGCCCCCCACCGAGACAGCCTCCCCCCCCTTTACCCCCCTGGTGATCAATTAGTTAACCAACCGCCCAAAATCGTGGCATTTGGGGACCGTCCGTTTCGTCTGGACAAATGCCTTACCACGTGACCGCCGGGGGACAGAGCCATGCTCTTAGTTTCCTGATGACCCTCTCGACCCCGCTGCAGGTCAGTGGGGCGTACACAACCTCCCGGATTGAATGTGTTTGGCTGGGGGAGTGTACCCCTAGAGAATACCGTCGGTGGACACTGGCTGTCTATCGCACACGGCGTGTCCAGCAAGTTCCCCTGTTGATTTTGGAGTTGTTTTTGTGTATGGCCTTTGCGGGGTGCCTCTTTAGATGGCGGCATACTAGGGTGATTGGTGTGTTTCCCGTTCTCTTGGTTAGAAGATCGAACTATAGGAGCTCTTTGTCCAGCTTTGCTTTACACAGGGCTCGGTGTTTAGCCTGTACAAGGCTTGAGGAGTGCGCCTGTGGCGTCATCCTCCTAGATCGAGAGCTTGCCACATATATTAGACACGACGCTCGCGTCATGGTTCGGCTGGGGCTTCTATTGAATCGGTGATGCAACGATCGAACACTATACCCCAACTGAACGATGGCGCGACGATCGGCCACCTCCACCGAGCGCTGTGTGAGACACAAACGAAGTAATTAATGTTGTTGTTGTATACCCATTGGTGTAGTTCTCAACTTATCCGCCAGAGGCGCGACGGTGGGATCTTCTTTCCCAATAGCTAGACATGTGGCTTATCCCAATGAGCTAGAATCAGCTGTTCTAAGCGGTTTCCTAAGCTATAAATAAACTTTGAATGTTTGGTACGGGGTGTAACAATCCCTGCCCAGGTCTTCTACAGTTGTGCACCGATCGAACGATTATATGCGAGCACACCAACGTTATGGCGCTACCGAGACACTGGACAGTCTGCAAACACGAATCATTGCACATTCGTGGTTCGAATGCCATGTGCCAAGTTTTCCCCTTGAACTTATTGCAATGCGGCATTCGAAGCACGGATATTAAGCGGTGTCTCGCGTTCGAATCTGTAGGCAGACTGTCTTCCGGATATGACGTATAAGCAGTGTTATTCCGGCTTGATGGCGATTGTCACGGCTCCGAGAGCCAGTGCGAAATCCTTGTCGCATATGGGCGTAGATATCTGTCAGGTCGTCCTGGTCTCGGAGGGTCAGACGTATACAGATAAAATTAAGGACAGGTTTTCTTCTTTTTTTTTTTTTTGCGGAAATTTGTTTATTTGAATTTGAAATACCACATTAGAAACGACTCCACGCAAGTTCGTGAAGGGTACAGATTCCTTCCCCCTCATCTTCTCTCTCTCTCTCTCTATTCCTCCTCTCCATCCTTCTTTCCCCTCTCCCTCCTTCTTTCCTCCTCCTCCTCCTCGAGCCTGGTGCGACGCCAGACGAATCTGTACCTCATGAAGTCGACTCTCCGCAGACGTTCTGTATCGCCAACGTTTGCAAAATGCAAAAAAAAAAAAAAAAAAAAAAAAGATTATATATATATATATACGTTTTTACGGTTGATGCGCATGTGCTCCAGCAAACATTGACTAAGGTCGCTAAAACCGCGTATGCTATGACTTGCAGTGTATATATACATAAAGCAATTCCGTGTCTGAAATAGAGAAAGTAATCCATAAAAATTAATCTGTCAGCGCTAAAATAGTTCTCCTGACAAAATAAGAAAAAACTTTTTTTTTAGTAGTTTACATATATACAGGAAGGTTTATCCCGAACAATTCTTTTTTTTTTTTTTTTAATGTTTATGTGTACGTACGTTCGGCTGCCAGCTCGTCGTATCTGTCGTCCCACGCAGGACTGTTGTGACGTCATACTACATCACATGTCCGCGCTATGCGGTCCGGATGTTGTTTTCTCGCTGTTCGAGGACGCTTCTATTCTCGGTACGACGAAAAAGAACGTTTCGTGAAAACAGCCTGACAGCCTTCAAATCATCAACCGGATAGCCATATGCCTCCCGTAATCTGGCGCATGTACGACTATTGCGCAGTACTATTGCGGAGGTAAACAGTTCAATTACTGAGCCGAAACACGTGGGATTCTTTTTTTTCCTCTGCGGCGCATTTGACGTATATTTTGGGGGGAATTCGGTGGATTGGTTGTGTGGGAAGTCATTACTTTAGTTATCGCCGCCCAACCACACTACGAAGAAGAATCCCGCTACGTCGGAATTCAGGATAGCGGCCGTCAAGAAAAATAGCGACAGAAAAACTTGGAGAACGCTTAAGCCGCGACCACAATATCGGGCGCCGTGCGTTCGCATCGCCTTGTCATTCGCGTGCAAGCATGCAAGCGTAGTCAGTAGCGTGTCTGGCTCGCAAACGAAGGGTCGTGGGTTGGAATCCCGCCTAAAAGTCTTCATTTTTTTTTTTTTTCTTTTCTTTAAGGCAAATAAATTATTTTACAAGCGTGTCTTGCGTCGCCTAGTCAGTAGCGTGTCTGGCTCGTAAACGAAGTTCGTGGGTTCGAATCGCGCCTAGGCTCCTTCAATTTGTTTTTCTTTAAGGCAAACGAAATCATTCGAGACATGCGGCGCATTACGCGTCACGTTTTAGTCACTTTCCCTCCACGCGTGACGTCAACACGTTTCAGGTGAGCGTTGTGGGTTGTTTGAAATTCCCTTCGCGTGGTCACGTGGCTCTGACGTCATGACCCTATCGACCAATCGGGATTTTCCCGTCACGACGCCACCGACGCCGGCTTTTCTGCGACTCTAGCTCCTTAACGTCTCAAGTTAATACGGCAGCAGACGACTGTCGGTAAAGTCGCCAACTGCCAACAAATGCCAAAAAAAGAAAAGAAGAGATAAGCGTCTATCACCCCGTGCTTTATTTTTCCTCGTTCTCAGCCTCATTCATCAGCATCAAGCTCGCAAACACCAACAAGATTAACAGCATGTGTCCTGTCTCCCTACAATCATGCTCCCTTCACCCTAAAACTGACAGTTGGGTGGAATCTATAGGTGCTCGTTGGACGAATCGCGCACGTCTATCTTTCAACACGTGATTGCACCCCCGTCCAATCCCAGGCGCGGAGTGTTACGGGGTCAGGTGACAAAAAGGATGCTGTTGATTGGTCCGGCGAGCCCGTAGCTTCCACCGCCCTATCAGCGTAGGAGTGTCGCTCAAGCGAGACTGCGCCGGTGTGGGCCGTGCGCATAAGGAGCCGTGCTCCTCTTTGTTCGAGGCGGCGCCCGCGGCATCACAGTTCAGACACGTTGGCGTCTCTATCGCAAGTGTTTGCGCGCAGCAGTCTCCCTTTGAGGCTCCGGGCGCCGGTGCCGCGCTGCCTGGGAGCCTGGAGTTTCTCGCGCCCCCCGCGCGATGTTGTCTTGTGTACGTGGTGTCTCGGATCTCGACGTTTGTTTTGTCGCTGTTTGTCTGGGCAGAACGCCACAACTCGATTGTCAGTCACTCGGCTGGAAAAAAATAATCCCGCGGATAAAAAAAATAGTGGAGACGGGGAATGGGGCTTCGTGTTTTGATCGGGCTCCTCCTCTCCACCACCATTGGGGCGACGAAGGTTTTGCGTTGTACCCTTCAGCGAATGTAAAGGGGAGGCGAAAACATCGCCTAGCTGCTAAATGTTGATTTTTTACTTCCCCACTCAAAAGAAATCAATAAATTGGTTGACTGATTGATTGATTGATTAATTAATTGACATACACACGTTTCTTTTGTTTGTTTTTATCGGTTCTAAAATTTAAAAAAAGGAACTTGCGTGAGGGTACATTTCTAGCCCTGGAACCAATTCAGTGGCCACGACGGCCACTTGAAAAGAAGCTAGGAGTTGAATAAAATCAGCTCCGACTGTTGCTTCATGCGTGCCAGCACGTGCAGCGCGCGGGTGTAGCTTCGGCAGAGAACAAGTCCTCTGCTACTTGAACAGGGGTTTTGATGACGTCAGACCGACACCGAGTTCAAATTGGCTTTGTTTGGAAAGATAGGGCGTATAGACTTCAATTCTAGATGCCTTGAGCTCTACCTACTATCTTTTTCGCAATCAGCCAATAAGAGCTCGGCGTTCTGTCATCATCGCAACGCCTGGGCAAGAAACGGACGATCCTGTTCTCCGCGTTGCACGGGCTTACCCGCACGAGCAGAGGCATGGCGGCGGCCAACCCGGCCGTTTTTTTTTTGTTTTTTGATATACCTAAACAAATTGCATTTTCTGACTACCCGGACTTCTGTCGTCACGGTATGCTATTTATTTTCTCGAAATTCAAAATAACATAAAATGAAGGTGATGCCGAAACCAGCATTCAAGTTTTCGCGCGCTCTTCGGTGGTATGACGTCACACATGGTACAGACCTTCAGGTCGTGCATGTAGTCTTAAACATGAGTATTTCAAGTGTTTTGTGCATGCTTCTCAGTGAATCAGTTACCAAACATTCTTTTCCCACCATCAAACGTCTGTAATCAGTTGGAAACATGGCTTACTGCTGCTTACTGCCCACTTTGTACCATTTCTGTCGTCACACTTGAATGTTGCCAGTAGGGGCTCCCGGTTTGAGAAACACGATGAAAACGAAATTCGAAAATTCAATAACATCCCGATATTTTTTTTCTTTTCACACAATATTTCGGGAACTCGTACAGGGGTGTCTATCGGCGTGTTGAGTCAATTTTGAGGCAAATCAGCGACCATGAAAAAATCGCCGGAGTACCCCTTTACAAGGAGAAAGCTGGCAATGTAACTCTACGCGCCGCTCGCGCTCGCCTTCCCCGTATAAAAGATTCGAAGTAAATAACCAAAATAGGGCGTTAACGAACGCGCGTGCAAGATGAAACGTTTTAGGTTTTTTGCTTTAGAACAGTTACTATTCTTCGTCTCACCTTATCAGACTACTGCTAGCCGCGCATGCTAAAAGCGCGAGTTATGGTTGCTTCGGATGAAGCCTCCACGACTGTTGGAGCTCTCGTGCCACGAGTCCTCTAGTCAGGCGGTCAATGCTTACCGCTCGCGCTTGCACAGCCCTACGCTGTTATACTCTGTTTCACCTTATGATGCACCGCAGGAAAGGCTACAAGCGTGAGCTCCTTGCTCTAGGGCACATCAAGGCGGCACAAGCTCTCGTGCGTTAAGAGCAGCTCCCAACGCTATGAGCTCGCGCTTCTAGCCTTCGCTGCGGTACAACATAAGGTGAAACGGAGTATAGTCCATGCTAAGGTAAGACAAAGTATTTACTCTGTTCTCCATTAAGCTGAGTCTGCAGCCAAAGTTACAAGCGCGAGCTAGCCCGCGCCCCTGGCTTTGAGACGTGCATTTCTAGAGCGAGCGCTGGGCTTTGTCAGTATATAGAGGAGGCTATGACTGAATACGCCAGCATGTGCAGCGCTTGTAACACAGCGCTTGTCCTGTCTGCATTTCCTCTAGTCCCCGTTTTCTGCGCGCTGTCTGCCTTTTCGCTTGTAACCACATTCGCACCGTGCTCTTTGGTACTTGGGTAATTTAGCAACAGGTCTATAGACTGTTGCAAGCATGGCGCCCCGACTGGGGCCCCTGCTTGCAAGCACGTGCAGCGTGCGCGTGAACATATGTCTTTGACAAGTTGGAAATTGCGCGGGCTTTCGTGCACGAGCAAAGACATGGTGGCGGCCAGTCGCCTTGCTCGCGGTCGTCTATAGACTATGCGCCGAGAAACTGAAGGAGAGAAGTAGACGAAAGGGAAGTCAGAACGCCGAGCTCTCATTGGAAGGATTAGGGGGTAGACCGGAAGTAGCTGCCTCTGCCTCAACGGCACTCATCGAACGCGTTCAAATTCTTGTCCTTGTTTTTTTTTGTTTTTTTTTCGCGGCTATCTATACGATTATGAACCAACTGGCCCAAATTGCCATATCAATGCCTTTTATGGTGCTTCGGCGTCTCGTCGGTGTCGAGCGTGCACGCGAGCTAAGGCACCTCGGAAGGCAACGAACGCACGCTGGAGGCAAGGCATTCGAAAGAGACAACTTGCCGTTCTTGTCTTGTCAGCGACTATATCACTGACAGCCATAGCTGTGTGCTCCATTGCTGACCGAGTGCTGACGGCGAGCTTCCACAGTTCTTCTTGCGACGTGCAATCTGCGCCATGAAAATTACCGGTCTCGGCAGCCTATGAATGTAAGTTCGTTCTGAGCACGTGCTCTAAACATCGCCTCAAGTGTGGTGTTCAGTGAAAACCCGCTTAAAGAGCACTAATTAACTCCTTCAGTTGTCGTTTCGATAACGCTCAGCAAGGTTCTAATTAGGGCCATATGTTTATTTTCCACGATTAAAACGTTAATTAACATATTTTAGTTAATCATACCCGACTGATCGTCACGATTAGCTCCATATACTATGTCCCCCAGTCGGCAACAGCCAGGTGGCGCCAGCAGACCGACAGCCCACGGTTATAGCCTGTCTCGTTGCAACTTGACAAAGGGGGAATGATTCAGCCCCACATTGCGTGCCGATGGCTTCAATATGCGCTACGTATACGAGCGCAACGCATACATATTGGAGCATGACGCAACAAAGACCTCATATTTCTTCGCAGTAAAAGCGCACTCCGGTGATACGTATAGTCACGTTCCGATTGCCCGCCAGGGCTGTAGCTTCCGCCATACTGGCATGTTATGCAATCACGGCTGACTGGCCTACCCAGTATTTCTCGCTTCAGACACTAGGCTAATTGGCGCTTCCAGAGTAATAGCTCACGTCTGAACAATGCAGCCGCCACTTTTAGGCATATACCCAACGTTTCTTGCTTCAGTCGCTAGATAGCGCAAAACGGAAGAGCATTGCAGGTTGCTGACATGCACAAACCGCATTAATAAAGCCTTCACGGCTTTTAAATTTTTAACAAATCCGTGAAGTTTAGAAATAATTACCCTTGTGAAGGGTATGGTTCGGGCATGTCTAAAGACAGTCCTTGTATGACCGATATGATAGACCGGCATACACGAAACCAACACGCTTCCTATTGTCTGCGGACTGTTTTTCGCGTAATTGAAAGCCCTCATGTCGCCCTTGTCACTTGTGCTGTGCTTACGTCACATGACGTATCGCGGCTGGCGACCAAGAGCAGCCTTCTTGACGCACGGCGGCTGTATTGTTTGTGCGTCTCCGTCGGCGAGACCGGCTGCCTTTTGTTGCTCGTCTCGGACAATGTCTCTGCGGGGGTGATCTGAACCATTGACTGCTGTCCGGACTGCTTCGGGCCTCGAAAGCAACTCGTATAGAAGCTCTTATCGAACTAAGACGAATTTGACTATTGACCAGCGCAGCCCTTTTTGCCTTTCTTTTATTAAATTATATTTTATTTTTGTTTAGCAGGAAGTGTGTTATATGGCCCGGGCTCCTAGCAGTTTCTCGCAACGCACTACAACAGTATAAACAAATATGTTCACTTTTACTTCCATCTATCGGTTGCATTGTCATATGCAGAAATTGCGTTTTATGAGGCGCTCTGACGCCGTGTCAGCGTTGCCAGGTCCTCCTTTTCTATATATCTTTTTTTTTTTCGCAGTTTGCCAAGGTTTTTATTAGGTGTTTCGGAGTTCTCTTTCCAACTTTCCCTATTTTCTTTTTTTCTTCTTTTCAAAGCTTTCGCATGAGGCGAGTTCTTCTAGAAGCGTCTCGGAAATGTCTAAATGCCTCTCATTTTTTTTTTCTTTTTTTTTTTGTTGCGTTTTATGACCGGTACAGGTAATTGACAGCGTAAGAACTCTCTTCGAAGTCAAGCTTCACTTACTTTTTTATTCAAACCTATATCAGAGTTAGCGTCAATAGTAATGCAATTGTACATTAAAGGAAACCGCAGGAAGTTTGTAAGCGCTCGGTTTGGAACCGGGGTTCAGGTCCTAAGACACGTCCTCCTGCGCTTTTCCAGATGTCCGTGACCGTAATGACTATAGTCCAAATGGTGTTGGTCAATACCAGGTAGAAGCTAAGGCCTGCGCCTTTTTTCCCTCAAACGTCATCGCTTGCGGGAACCACGTAGCGTCGATGCCAGCCGCCAGCGCCTTTTTGTAGCGTTTCACAAGGAGCGCGACGCTAGAACCACGCGGCGACGCCAAGATACGCGTCATGTCGTATTACACCTGAGACTGTGGTGGAAGAAATCGCAAGAACTTTCAGTGGAAGGAACAGACACAGAGAACGTCTCAAACGATTTCTTCCACCGCAGTCTCAGGTGTAATACGACATGATTAGCTACCACCAGCTCGCCTGCACTCTCACCGTCTTTTCACTAAGATACGCGTGTTTATCGCTTTGCGGCATTATAATAATCTCGTCGATCTTCAGTGTGTTTGTCGCTCGGGGGCGAGTCGGGGATCCACTCTAAGGATGACGTAATGGGCCGGCCTTGTCCTCAAAGGGGGTATTGTGTTGGTAGTGCTGGGTTTCTTTCGTCACTTGCAAGCGGTGACCGCGAAGCCAGATTGGACTACACTCTAGAGAGGTGGAACACTATGGTGTACAGCGTACTGCATGCTCAGGGCCCGTTCGCATCTTGCGACCTAGTAGGACCGGAGAGGCTGAAACCCGTTTTTTATAAGCCTTTCACGGCAGTTTGCGACCGGTTCCGCAGCAGCACAAGTGGCCGTAAGCCGTCTAAGAGTCTTAAAGGGGCACTGACACCCCAGAGGCTCTTTTTTTTTTTTGTTTGTTGTTGATATTGTTGTCCAAACCGATGCAAGTTGTAATATTTAATAACGGCAGTCGTAAAACATGCTTTTTTAACGCAATCGCGAACGCACTATACGCCCCTTCTTTTGAAATATCGAAAATCGGAGTTCGTATAAGTGATGACGCCTCCCTGCTTTTTATCCTTCCTCGGTAAACATGAAGGCCCTCGACATTTTTAGAAGTGAGGATGATCGGGGAGTCGAGGAATTGGACGAATTTTTCTGTGTTTGGTAGAAGTTGCAGGACGACTATATCTTGACCGTCCCTGCACTGGCGCGAATCACGCGGGAACTTAATATTCAAACTTTGGAAATTGTTTTTTTTTTTTTTTACTTTACAATTACTTGTTTTGAATTGTTTTGTACAATTTAAGAACAAAAAAAAATTATCTTGACCTGTCAGTTCAAGGCCGGTCTTCTCTCAATGGGTCGTTATCAAACGCAGCTCTGTGATCAAAGGGCCTTCACTGACTGAACACGAATGGCAGCCGAACGTCGACACAGCGTTCGTGTCTAATTCGTGCTCCGCGCTCGCCAGTGACCGAAGGCTCTCGCAAAACTGGTGGGAAAGTGCGCGAGAGGCGAAGGGGGAGATACGCAAGGACGTGCTTCAGAAGTAACGAGGAAACGCGAAAGGGCAGAGTCAAAGCTGGGGAGAGGCGCACTTCGCGTTCCACTCGAGTGCTAACTGTTTTTCAGAGGCGCTACGCATAACGGTGTTAGCGCCACCGAGGCACAAAGCGAGTACCAATTGTTAATCTTTGCAATAGAACCGCGAAGAAGCACAAAATAAAATCTGTATTATTGCCTCCTTTGCGACAAGAGTGCGAGAAAGGATAGTTTTATTATTATTATGGTTGGACTTTTTTTTTAATCTAAACTTTGTAGATACGCGTAAGCACTCCATATACTTTTGAACAACTAACTTTCTTCACTGCTCCGACTAGCGTGCCGGGTCAGGTTTGAGGAGGAACATGGCATGGAAGACGCCGTAGTTTATTCTACCGTGCTCCGTCATGCGTACCACTTGTCGCTACTTTGTAAACAAAGGTGCTCAGTATCCAGAGAGCTTGCTCGAATGACGTCAAGCGAGTTGGCACGTAGTTACGAACGCTCGATCTCGGTCCGCGTTCATCACAACGAGCACGATTGTCTTCGGTCACTCACGCCTGTAGATGGAGGTAAAATAACCGGGGAAGTCTGGGGATTACGGGACGCTGTTCAAATGAGCCGCGACGAGGCAAAGCGGCCTACATACAAACGTCACGTCGCGTTGGCGGACTGTCCAGTACCACCCCGAATAATTAAAGCCCGCGAACGGACTCGTCTATATACCTCGTGGAACGTTATCCCACTTGGATGGCCGTCGGTGGAAGGTGGAGAACTTGGTCGATGTTTCCCATCAACAGCACACGCGTGTTGCCTCCCCCCCCCCCCCCCCTTCCCCCCTGGCACTGACTGCGCGTGCGATGAAGTGTTCTCAGAGGCAGAAAACACGCGCCCGAGGCGCGGCGTACCAAATGAACGGCCTCAATACCTCGAAGTACCTAGTGCCCTCGAAGTACCTAGTGACCTCAATACCTCGAAGTACCTAACGTCACTGGATCCTGGGAAAGTAACGTCATTGCCTTCACTGCCCGCTAGCCGGGCACAAACAGATACTGACATACAGGCGACCAAACCTGGCAAGGCTGATCGGTCTCAGTTGCCATGGCAACCACCATCTCAGTCCACTCGAATCTTGGAAGCTTCGAAAGGGTCGTTCTGAACTGGCTGTACAACACTAGAGCGCCGGCATTAGAGCGCCGACAGTAGAGCGCCAGGACGTTAGCGCGCACGACACGAGAGCGCCGCGACGTTAGAGCGCGCGACTGTAGAGCGCAGCGACATTAGAGCGGCCGTCACGAGAACGCGCAGCCAGTCCAGCGCGAGTGGCCCGCCTGTACCCACCACTTGTTCAGGCATCGCGTGTTTAGTGGGAAATTGACGGGGAGTTACGCCGCGGCATTTAGCGAGGACATTGCGAATTGAGTCGACGAAATTTTTTCGTGCGACAAACCAAAAATTTACAAAAAGCTGACGTCACAGAAAAAATGAAAGCCGCTTACAACTCCCTGTAACGCCGAATTAGAGCGCAGCTCTTGAGGAGGAGGAGGGAAGGGCACTGGGGGGGGGTTAAACTAACCAGGGGGGGGGTCACGTTACCTTGGGGGTCACGTGACCCCCAATGCCGATGATGTCATCACTGACGTCACTGATGACGTCATCAGTGACGATGACGATGCGGGTACCGATGACGTCATTAGTGACGTCACTGATGACTTCACCAGTGATGATGACGATGACGATGCGAATGTCGGTGACGTCATCAGTGACGTCGCTGATGACGTCATCAGTGATGATGACGATGACGATGCGGATGCCGGTGACGACATCAGTGACGTCACTGATGACGTCATCAGTGATGATGACGATGACAATGCGGATGTCGGTGACGTCATCAGTGATGATGACGATGACGATGTGGATGCCGGTGACGTCATCAGTGATGATGACGATGACGATGTGGATGCCGGTGACGTCATCAGTGATGATGACGATGACGATGTGGATGCCGGTGACGTCATCAGTGATGATGACGATGACGATGTGGATGCCGGTGACGTCATCAGTGATGATGACGATGACGATGCGGATGCCGGTGACGTCATCAGTGATGACGATGACGATGTGGATGCCGGTGACGTCATCAGTGATGATGACGATGACGATGTGGATGCCGGTGACGTCATCAGTGATGATGACGATGACGATGTGGATGCCGGTGACGTCATCAGTGACGATGACGTCATCGGGGGGTCACGCGACATCGGCGGGGGTCACGTGACCTCGAGGAGGGGGCCACGTGACCTCAGGGGAGTCACGTGACTTCGGGGGGTCACGTGACCCCCCACGAGGTCACGTGACCTTGGTGGGGGGCTCGCGCGGTGCATTATGGGACATTTCCCATGATGCACCGCGCGGTTCCGCCGACGCCGACGCCGACGGCGACGGCGACGCCGACGCCGACGGCGACGCCGCTCAAGCCGGAAACGGGCCCCTAAGAGCTGCGCTCTAATATATATATTTCCTTTGTGCTGTCAGCTACAGATGTGTGTGTGTGCGTGCGTGCGTGCGCGCGCGTGTGCGTGTGCGTGTGCGTGTGTGTGTGTGTGTGTGTGTGTGTGTGTGTGTGTGTGTGTGTGTGTGTGTGTGTGTGTGTGTGTGTGTGTGTGTCCGCTTTCACAGAAAAACAAATTGTAGCTGATCTAGCTCTATTAGTTCTTTGATTATATATCTCACAGATTTGCAGGGAGGTTATCCTGTATCCGTCAAAAGGCTGGAAAGCTCCGCATCCGATAAAATTGCCCTGAGCTTTCCGTCGATGAGTTTTTACTCGTACTTTTTTAACGGTGAGCTTTCTTCATTAGGGTCATGAACGTCACAATACTATTTCAAGTTATGTGAGGGACGTCGAAATAGCCACTAAGTAGATCGGAGCCCAAATACCTGTCAATAATAGACCAAATATCGTAAAAAGTAAACTATTTATTTTAATCCGAGGACTCGTTACTCCACCGAACTGCAGACAATCCCGGTACCTACATGCCCCACTCTTGTCTCCTTTTCTCCCCCATGTCAGTAAAAATTAGTTAGAAAGAGTCGTACCCGTTTTATGTTTTATTAAATGCATGTTTTATCAATCAGAAATCTCCAATGCTCCGATCCGAAGGGTCGCACAATTTTATTCTTTCAGTGGAGCCGCGGGTACATCGCACATTTTGCGGTGTTCGCTCAACTGGTCGTGCGCTCTCCACATGCGCTCTAGAGTCAAGCGCGCTACCAAATACTTTGGCGCTACACTCGCAGCGCTCTAAAGTGTCGCGCGCTCTAAAGGCGCTCTCCCTTCTGAGCCAGGCGCGCCAAGATCGCTGTGGAGCATCATTGTACTGAAAGCGTTCATCGCCATTATAAGCGTCTTTGGCTCAGTGTGTGTAGTCAGGTTATCACTCACGCCTATTTCCATGGATCTCTTATAACGGCATTGATGTCCTTGCGTATTTCGAAACAAAAAAAATATATATATAATTTTTTTTTTTAATTTCGTTAAGCACCGACGCTGTATCTGATGGCTATTCGAAGAGGCGCGCTTGTTTCGACATCAAATTTTTTTATGTCGAACTGTCACCGGGAATTTGGATCGGCTCACCAAGAACGAAGGTGCCAGAAAGAAACTGCTTGTTTTCCTTAAGCAGAACGGGGACCAAGTAAGGAGTTTGGCGCTACTCTTCTATGATCCAGGTTCTTTAGCTATAACACCAGCTGGAATGATCAGATTCTTATACGCTCAATAATTTCGGCGTCAAAACAGCGAGCACATGCGCAGTAACCTGTTTGCTTCCTATGGGTGATATTGCTTTCCACAGCCAGCGTCACGGCCTTGAAGTGACGTAAAGACATAAGACACGAAATGTCGGTTTCCCTGTACAAAAGAAATTTTTACTTTTCTTTTTCGCCGCAAATGCGGTAACTCTAGAGGGAGAAAATAAGCCGTACAACAGATTTTTTTTTTCTTGGCGCCGGTACACAGTGACTTTTGACAACACAATAACCGTGAACAACTGGTTTTCTTATTGAAGTAGTGGAGATGTTGACGCATTTACGGTGGATTCACGAACTGTTGGTCTGCTTTTGGTTGCGTCTCGTGGAAAGTCTTTCAAGGCATGGTTTCTTTTTTTTTTTTTCTTTTTTTATGCGTTTAGCCTAATGGATCTGTTTCAAAACCCCATCGGACAACATTGGCGGTTGGCGTTTCTTGGGCACAAAGCGTTTGACTGTGTCCGAGTTCTCGCCGAACGCTGTCGCTGCCCTCGTGCCCAATATAAAAGCCCAGAGTGTGTGCCCGAAGAACGCAAAAAAAAAAAAAAAAAAAAAAAACGCTCTTAGGCCGCCGCCATGTTGCTGATGCTGATGCGACTGGTGCGACTCTCGCGCCCCCTATCAGCTGGAAATCTTGTTCCCACTGTCTTGGACTGTGGAAACCCGATCAGCGCGCTTCTCTCTCTACCCATGTTTTGCGGGTTTTGCATTCAACGTTTTCTGGCCCCTCTTGAAAGTTTCCACATAATTATTTTGATGCATGCTGCCGTACCCTTTTTGTATTATCTTCCAGTGTGAGAAATGGGGCTGGTAACTGCCTGGCCATTCAAGCGTTTCTGCTCGGGGAAGGACGTCGAACGGCCCTCGACACGATTTTGCGAACAATGGCAACTGTTATCTCGCAGGGATAATCCGCGTAAAGTCCATCTGTGTCATAGTCAAAAATAGTTGTTCCGGTTGGAGTCAGTCGCGCACGTTTCTTTGCCTTGGTGCTCGTGTGAAAAAAGAGGAAGCTCTACCCGAAACGTGCCCCAAAACGAAGTCCGATTGTCAAGATGTGACTGTGGTCGACTGTGAGTGTGTTATTTGAAATATTTTCTTAAATAAATTCTTTTCAGATAACGCTGCATCGTGTGGTTATCTGCCCCTCTACTGCATGACACAGTAGAGGGGCTGCGTGTATTTTTTTTTTAGAAACCTTCGCACATATCGTAGTGCAAGAATGTCAGAAATGCATAGTCACGAAGCTCCAAGA
Source organism: Ixodes scapularis (assembly GCF_016920785.2). Lineage (NCBI taxonomy): Eukaryota > Metazoa > Arthropoda > Arachnida > Ixodida > Ixodidae > Ixodes > Ixodes scapularis. The sequence continues at coordinate 133,492,435 of NW_024609879.1, read as the reverse complement.
ACAACACCGATGCCCAAAGTTCTGTAAAATACCAAAAAAAAATAATAATTGCTTTACACGCAGCTCTTCTCTTCACAAGAGTCCGCGTTTGAGATTTTTTTTTTTTTTTTTTCATTTTTATCGCTGGGGGCTATAGGATTTCGGACACTGGGCTATACCCTGCAGGTATGTCACGCCGGAGAAACGTCTAACTTGGTACGAGCTTCGCATTATAATATATATACGGGGCCCAACTCGAACCGAATATGGTTTTGCTCCAAGGCGTTAGTTTGTACCAGAGCGCCTTTCTTTGGCGTTTTCGTGACTTTTTTTATGGCTCGCCAGACAATTGCCGAAATGCCAGATTTGAGTGGAAGATGCCGCCCCACGTAGGAATCGAAGGACCGCACAGTAAAGCCTAAATCTGGCACTTGTTTAACCAGTTTGAGCCCAAAGTATCCACATGAAAACCAAAACAATCAAAGTTGAAGCCTATTTATACTCGAGCACTTGCTTGGCGATATAGCCCCCCATAGATGCCAAATGACAGCCAAAAAAAACCAGCAGGCAATCCTAGCTTTGTCACCCTTTTGTGAAATTACAGGGCCAAGATACCCGGATGCTGGCCAAAGAAGGTGAAGTTTGGCGCTACGTTTTTTTACAGCGGAGCTGTTAGGGGGTTGCCTCCTCAGGATCGTGTCCCCCGCAAAGCAATGGAGACACCGAACTCTGGACACCTAACGCCATCTATGAGCGACGGCGGAAAGCCAAGTATTTGGTTGCCGCCGTCACTCATAGATGGCGGCAGCCTTTGCACTCTGGCTTGCCGACTTGCGGCCTGCCATTACTTTCTATTGTACAGCTCTGCTGGTCTTCCTTCTTCACCAGAGTGGAAAGGCTGTCTTCGGGCTTTTTAATTCCCAAAATTCCCAGACAATAACCAAATTTTGGCCCGAAAAATAGTGCTACCTGGAACAGTTATATATCTAACTAAAACGTTATCGGCCATCGCATGGCTATGGCGACCCGAGACGAAGGCTTCGTGCACTGGTGCTTTTGATGCTACTCTTAAGAAAAAGAATTCATATCAAGGGACTTAATAAGCTTGTCTAAATCCCCTGAATAAAAGTCACGCTTCGCGTTTCTAACGGTTACCGACAACCATTGTTGTGTTAACGGACGAGACACGTGCCGCGAGCGATTGCTGCGCCGATATTTGCTTCCAAGGGCCTCGTGGTTTACGAGCCTTCTGCATTGGTACCTATGCCGCCATTTGTAAAACGAACATAAACAGATCAATTGGGTTTTACTTTCCCGGAAAATACCAGGAGGCCTTGCGGCAATCCCAGATTGCATTGCGTGACGCAGGGAATTGTGGGGCAGTTTCGATGTACGCTCGAGCTGACTGGAGGGCTTTGTATGTCCTTGAGGCGCGGTCACCGTGGGCGCGGCAATATCTATCGTAATTCCTCTTAACGCTGTGAGCTGAAAGCACAAAGGAAATAGAACGAACGCAAAACGAATTCGATACGTTTTTTTTTTCTTTCTTCTCGCCTTGTTTGCATTCTAAAATCGTAAAATGTCAAACCAATATCAACTTCCTTTCCTAGTCGCTCAATACTTTTTCACGTGCCATGCATCGGATCGTCGTCATAACTATGGTTCCGTGTTTTCGAAGTTTATTTTTTTCAACAAAAGCTTTTTTCTTTTTTTTTGGTTGGGGGGGGGGGGGGGGGTATTTTGTTATACAGATTCGGCCTTTGCGGTATCTCATTTTGGCTTCGTACGAATAATCGGGGTTTATTGCGGTCTTCTGCTTAAGGAAGTAGTGCACGGACTTGGAATTCTCTAACGTCCAAAAAACATATACGTGGCCCGAATACCTCGAAAACTGATAATAATATAATAATACTGATAATATAACAGAAAACGAAATAATGTGTGAGGTTTCAAAGAAAAGAGCAGGTTCGAGGACAGTTCATTGCGGGGCGGAGGGGGAAGGGGGTGTCTGTGCTCCGGGTGAATTGGAAATAAAGCTGCACATACAAATGTCTTCTCTTTTTCATCCTTCAATGACCACTTGAATCCGAAGCTTTTTGGTGTATATTTTTTTTCCGCTTTGACCGATTTTGATTAAACCAGGTGGGGAGTCATTTTCGGTGTTTATCGGTGTTCACCGAAAACACGTAACCCTGTGGTCATCATAACGCATTAAGAGGGTGGTGAGGGCACTTCACATTTCTGGAACGCATATTTTGTCTCATAAGAACTCTTTAAAAACGGCCATGACGCCGTCGATCACGCTCCAACGCAAATGCCCGAACCATATGCCTCTAAGCCTGTTCGAACATTAAACGAAAGACACGGCGATTGCAACAGACATGATGAAAGATTTATCTACGTACGGGCCCCAAGCATCTGCCGACAGTTTTTGCGCGACCGACGTGACGAGACCGTCATACGAGGAAGACACATCACACGGTAGAGAGCTTTAAGTCCCGTTCACACTCTTGCGACTGAGTAAGACCGAGAGAGACCAAACCGGTTTTTAAGCCTCTTGCGATCTCTTAGGACCATCTCCGCTGCATCGCATCCGGTCCTAAGAAGTCGCAAAAGGCTTAAAAACCGGTCTCGTCTCTCTCGGTCGTACTCAGTTGCAAGAGTGTGAACGGGTCTTTAGGGAACCGTGTTTGCACATTCGGTATACGGTACCCTCCGGTAGAATTTGCGCGTGTGCGAGTTTTCTGCGGTAGCATGCGCGCAGTTCGTATCGGAGTACGTACCACTTCCGATGTGGTACGATGGGCCATTCGTACGAAGTGCGCAAGAGACGGTCGCGCGGGGGAGGCGAGTCGAGCACGTGGTCTATAGAAGGCGCGCACGAAGGAGCTAACGCGCGGGCCATATGGAAGCATCTGGGGCGCGCGGGGCAGGCTCTCCGGCCCTCCTTTCTGAAGAGACGGGTTAGCGCAGCTGGCTGCCGCCGCGGGCAGCTGATGGATTGACTGCAGGAGATCGTTGGCCTCGCCGGCACCGCTATCGGTTTCTATAGGGTCTGTTTCAAACTTGCTCTCTATGTATACACTCTCTGAGGCGACACTGTTAGCGCGAACGAGCTCCATCGCCAGTTTTCTCTTTTGGTTCTCTTTCTCTCTCAGTATCGAAGGGATGTTCATCCAAACTTACCATACTGGTGGAAAATGTTTGGATTGGAGGTATACTAACCGAAGGGGTAAATTTTCATGTCCACCAGTGTACCCTTCCGAAGTAAAACGCGAGAAAAAGCACCCAAGTAGCAGCTACAAACACGAGCATCTATATAGACTTCGACAAGTTAATGAACACAGAAATTTCTAGGCTAGGTGGCGTAAGCTATCGCGTGTTATAAAAGGTACAGCCGTTGCATCTATCCATCACTCCGCGGGTGTGGTGAGCCGGGCCTCGTGCATCTAATGCCGCGCAGCCACTGAAACTGCAGCATTAGCCGATGAATACGCCGAAGAAGAACTTAAAGGAGTCATGAAACGCTTTTTCAACTGTTTTCTGTTTAGCTTTCCTCCTCAACTCATAAATCGCGCATTGTACCAAACAGTTCAAGAAGTCGGAAAGGGGGGAGTCCCCTCTTGCTCGGAATCTCGCTTGCAGCCGGACACAGCCATTGTCCCCCTAGAAGATTAGCCCGTCGCTCAAAATTCCGACTAGTTGCTTTCCCCACCCCGTTCACCCCGAAGCTGACAGTGCTGTGGAAGCTACGTGCTCGTTGGGTCAGCCACACATTTTCCACGTGATCATGCTCTCTCGCGCATACCGACCCGCAGAGAATGAGGTCAGGTGATGAAAGGGAGGCGGCTGATTGGCCCGGCAAGCGCGTAGCTTCCACCGCAATGTCAGCTTAGGGGTAAAGGGATTAAGTGAGGTCCGGTGTCGTGTGACGTGCGCTTGGGCCCTGGTGACGCGCTGCGGGGGCCCGGTTATGGTGGCTAGTAGCCCGGTGACGCGCTGCGGGGTCCGCGGATGTATCACAGTGAAAAGGCGGAGAGTTTATGAAGGGAACGAGGTACGAAGTAGTCTGCTATGTTTTGCAAATTTTCGTAGCGAAAGTCAGGCTTCTGACTTTCTACCTTTGTTCTTTTGGCCCACTGAACGATGTGCTATTAGTAAACTCCCAATATAAATTGATTTACCCCAGCCCAAAATTCGTTTCATGGGTCCTTTAAAAAGGGCCCTGAGTTTCTTAAAGGACCCATGAAACGAATTTTGGACTGGAGTAAATCAATTTATATTGGGATTTTACTAATAGCACATCGTTCAGTGGGCCAAAAGAACAAAGGTAGAAAGTCAGACGCCTGACTTTTGCTACAAAAATTTGCAAAACGTAGCGGACTATTTCGTTCCTCCTTCCCTTCGTAAACTCTCCGCCTTTTCACTGTGATACATCCGCGGACCCCGCAGCGCGTCACCGGGCTACTAGCCACCATAACCGGGCCCCCGCAGCGCGTCACCAGGGCCCAAGCGCACGTCACACGACACCGGACCTCACTTAATCCCTTTACCCCTAAGCTGACATTGCGGTGGAAGCTACGCGCTTGCCGGGCCAATCAGCCGCCTCCCTTTCATCACCTGACCTCATTCTCTGCGGGTCGGTATGCGCGAGAGGGCATGATCACGTGGAAAATGTGTGGCTGGCCCAAGGAGCACGTAGCTTCCACAGCACTGTCAGCTTCGGGGTGAACGGGGTGGGGAAAGCAAATAGTCAGAATTTTGAGCGACGGGCTAATCTTCTAGGGGGACAATGGCTGTGTCCGGGCTACACAAGCGAGATTCCAAGCAAGAGGGGACTCCCTTCTTTCCGACTTCTTGAACTGTTTGGTACAATGCGCGATTTATGAGTTGAGGAGGAAAGCTAAACAGAAAAAAGTTGAAAAAGCGTTTCATGACCCCTTTAAGCTGTCAGTGTATGACGTACTGGCAACCTTGATGGTCTGGAATACACGTCGCAAAAGAACTGTGGAAGCTCACCTTCAGAACGGTGAGCTTCCACTCTCTAAACGGAAGCAACCATAACTGCCTTCCACTTTCTGTTATGTTGTAATTTTTATACCGCTTCACTGCCGTCGGCTCCCGCGTCGCGACAGTAGGCCAGCTGACTTCTACCGTTATTTTCTCACCCAAAACCCGAGTTAGCAGACAAACCCCCGCGGTGTTGTTTCTCTTTTTTTTACCTCCGCACAAAGTACCTATAAACAGACGCGTGCCTGCCAAGATTACTATGTTTTTCCCCACGCACGAGGTCGTCAAGAGCATCGATTACTTACATTCGCGGAGGAGGGCCCCAATTACAAGATCGACTTACCGCGTTCAGCTTCGCCGAGCCGCCAAAAGACCTCGATCCCCAACCAAAACCAGCCAAACTCAACAAAGAGCCAGCAGCGGCATATGGGTTTCGTGGAGACTCCAACAGCCAGCCAATATGCCGACTCGGTTGTTGTCCCCAATGAGGAAACGGAAACTTCCAGGTGCGTGATCCATGCCCCACGCTAATCCCCATCCCCCGCCGCCTTTACCCTTACAAACTATTCCGGTTAAGCTCTTGGAAAACGGTAAAGGCGTTTTGGTATACGTTATTTTTTGCCTCAAAAAAGAAGAAAGCGCACGGTGCCTGGCGCGTGCCGGTGGCATACGCGACTTAATGTAGAAAGAGCTTTTCTGTCTTTTTTTTTCGGTGAAAGGAATCGGGAACTTGCTGTGAATGGCGTACCATACGGGAAACTGGAGGAAAGGTGGTGGCGGCATGTGTTGGATGGCGACCCGGCACGCGTGTCCATGATCCTTGGCCCAGGTGTGGGGCGGGTGGTCTATACTCTTGAGGGAGGTGTCCCGCACAGACCGCCAGGAGGCCAGGAGCTTTGTCTTTGTGTGGGAAGGGGGGGGGGGGGGGGGGGGGTATGAACTTTAAATGCGGGTCTGTGGGGGCAGAGAGCGCTGTTGCTCTTTGCGATATGCTTGGAAGGAAGAAAGCGCTCGGGAGAGGGAAGGCAGGCATGTTTGGGAGCGGAGGACCGCATGTGGTGGATAACCTCTGGCCTGTTGGTGAGGGAGCTGAGGGCTGTCATTAGTCTTCATTATGGTTATATAGCGCTGCCGGGGCGGGACAATGGTGTATTGGAGCGCCTCATAGGGTATAGCGGCTGTTGCTGCCGATATTGCCACCACTGCTGCTGCTGCTGCTGCTTGTGTGCGTTCATGTATGGCACGACATTGGACGGCAGCTTTCGTGACTGTGGTCGTGCCTGAGTGCGCGTGTTGTGGAGGTTTACTTCGGGTGAATATTTGGGTTTTCGAGGGCACGGTTCTCGAAGGCAGCCATTAATTCGACGATCTGACTCCGTATAAGAAAAAAAAAATTTAACGAAGTTTATGGTTTCAATAATGTTCTGCTTGTTTTACTTTTTATTTTAGGTTCTAGCTTAATATACCACCCCCACTAAAATGACTGTACTTTTTTATGTTCACAAAAGGTTGCTTTTGCTTTCTTTATATAATTAATTTGAACTTGTTTACCAGCGCAGTGTTTATTATACCTCATTTACACGGCCAGTATAAAGGTGCTTTTAACCAAAAGAGACTATGCTTTAATATAGGTCGCTTTTCGATTGGCGAATCAATCCGCACTCTTGGGTTCTGAGCACATATGGCACGCGCGGAAAATCGCAAAAAAGATTCCTCGCCGATCATGAAAGTTGCTTAGCTAAAAGTACCTCTATTATCACATGAATGAAGTGATAGACTTCTTACTGATGTCGAACTCCACATTTCGATAAGCCTGTCGAACACTGAACCCATGATCTCCCAGCGCTCCCGGGTACCTTTCCTACGCGAGATCCGTTTTCGTCTCTTATGTATTTCGGTAAAATTGATCTCATCGATTTTACCAAAATATTGGCCGCCACGTGTGTATAAAATCACAGAAATCGGCGTTTTGTCAATGACATTGCAATAGAAGCTCATTATCCATTTTCATAAGGGTATGCTGTTAGTACTGCCATATTTCAGACTAGTTATAAATGCTGTGGCCAACACACATGGGCATGAACTGTGCTGTAGACCATCATCCAAAAGTTGTCGACCGCACAAATTTCGTGACGGCTCGCAAATTCTGGCGAGAGTATAGGCGCCCACCCACTGCGCGGTTGTGTTCTGACATTATTGATATCGTGGATGTCTGTATACCTCGTTTTACATTTTTGTATGCACTGCAGCTGAAATCACGCTGTCAACCGAAGTATGCTTCGGTACTAGTGAAGGCGCGAGCCAGTTATTATCTGTGGTGCTTTTATGTTTAGGCAGCCGGAAGTTAGTCAGCCTCAATGGGCGTCTAGTGTCACAGCTGTCTAGATGAGAACATTATCCGGTGCAGTACAACCGATAGCAAGGGGTATTTAATGTGCACCACGCAGATAGACTGCGATCCACGACCGCGCGTCGGTGCGATGCTCATTCAGATCGAAACGGGCTCGGGGTGGTGGACCCAGGATCCACTAAGTTTTGCAGCGCGAGCTTCCGCGAGCCAGTTGAAAAGTCACAGCGAGTTACAATAAATAACCTCCGCATTGAGGAAAAGGGCGAGAAATTGCATCATCAGTGAAAACTATAGTGTGCGAAAGTATATAGGTTAACTCATTGGTTGTATGAACAAGCGCGTTGCCCACGGAATGGGAGCTGCGGTTAGTGCGCATGCGCAAGAGCACTTTCTTTGAGGAGAGAAGCAGCCATCGCCTCGGCGTATAACGTCATGAGTTGCTGCCAGTCTATTACTCGTGACTCGAAAAAAAAAAAGTAATTGATTACAATTACAGTTGCTCTTGGTTAAAAAGTATTCAATCAGATTACTCGATTACTTAGAATAAAAATAATTGGCCCTTACTTGAAAAAGTAACCGCTACTTTTCCGATGACTTCAGATTTTTAGGCGGAAAGACTTCTTTCTGCCGGTTTGAAAACCGGTCTTTAGTACTGTTCAAAAGAGAGTTTTAGGGAACCGTGTTTGCACATCCGACACTGTACGATGGGCCGTCCGATACGCACTGCGCATGCGCGACCACAGAAATCTCCCGTATGCGCAGTGTGTACCGGAGGGCCCATCATACCGTATCGGACGTGCAAAAACGGTTCCCTAGAATTCTCTATTAGAGAGTTTTAGGGAACCGTGTTTGCTCATCCGACACGGTACGATGGGCCGTCCGGTACGAACTGCGCCATCGTGACCACAAATCTGCTGTATGTGCAGTATGTACCGGAGGACCCATCATACCGTATCGGACGTGCAAAAACGGTTCCCTAGAATTCCCTATTAGAGAGTTCTAGGGAACCGTGTTTGCACATCCGACACGGTACGAACTGCGCAATCGCGGCCACAAATCTGCTGTATGCGCAGTATGTACCGGAGGACCCATCATACCGTATCAGACGTGCAAAAACGGTTCCCTAGAATTCCCTATTAGAGAGGATTAGGGAACCGTGTTTGCACATCCGACACGGTACGAACTGCGCAATCGCGGCCACAAATCTGCTGTATGCGCAGTATGTACCGGAGGACCCATCATACCGTATCGGACGTGCAAAAACGGTTCCCTAGAATTCCCTATTAGAGAGTTTTAGGGAACCGTGTTTGCACATCCGACACGGTACGAACTGCGCAATCGCGGCCACAAATCTGCTGTATGCGCAGTATGTACCGGAGGACCCATCATACCGTATCAGACGTGCAAAAACGGTTCCCTAGAATTCCCTATTAGAGAGTTTTAGGGAACCGTGTTTGCACATCCGACACGGTACGAACTGCGCAATCGCGGCCACAAATCTGCTGTATGCGCAGTATGTACCGGAGGACCCATCATACCGTATCAGACGTGCAAAAACGGTTCCCTAGAATTCCCTATTAGAGAGTTTTAGGGAACCGTGTTTGCACATCCGACACGGTACGAACTGCGCAATCGCGGCCACAAATCTGCTGTATGCGCAGTATGTACCGGAGGACCCATCATACCGTATCAGACGTGCAAAAACGGTTCCCTAGAATTCCCTTTTAGAGAGTTTTAGGGAACCGTGTTTGCACATCCGACACGGTACGAACTGCGCAATCGCGGCCACAAATCTGCTGTATGCGCAGTATGTACCGGAGGACCCATCATACCGTATCAGACGTGCAAAAACGGTTCCCTAGAATTCCCTATTAGAGAGGTTTAGGGAACCGTGTTTGCACATCCGACACGGTACGATGGGCCGTCCGGTACAAACTGCGCAATCGCGGCCACAAATCTCCCGTATGCGCAGTGTGTACCGGAGGACCGATCATACCGTATCGGACGTGCAAAAACGGTTCCCTAGAATTCCCTATTAGAGAGTTTTAGGGAACCGTGTTTGCACATCCGACACGGTACGATGGGCCGTCCGGTACGAACTGCGCAATCGCGACCACAGAAATCTCCCGTATGCGCAGTGTGTACCGGAGGACCCATCATACCGTATCGGACGTGCAAAAGCGGTTCCCTAGAATTCCCTATTAGAGAGTTTTAGGGAACCGTGTTTGCACATCCGACACGGTACGATGGGCCGTCCGGTACGAACTGCGCAATCGCGACCACAGAAATCTCCCGTATGCGCAGTGTGTACCGGAGGACCGATCATACCGTATCGGACGTGCAAAAACGGTTCCCTAGAATTCCCTATTAGAGAGTTTTAGGGAACCGTGTTTGCACATCCGACACGGTACGATGGGCCGTCCGGTACGAACTGCGCAATCGCGACCACAGAAATCTCCCGTATGCGCAGTGTGTACCGGAGGACCCATCATACCGTATCGGACGTGCAAAAGCGGTTCCCTAGAATTCCCTATTAGAGAGTTTTAGGGAACCGTGTTTGCACATCCGACACGGTACGATGGGCCGTCCGGTACGAACTGCGCAATCGCGACCACAGAAATCTCCCGTGTGCGCAGTGTGTACCGGAAAACCCATTGTACCATATCGAATGTGCAAAAACGGTTCCCCAAAACTCCGTAGTGTTCGATTAGAACCACCGAACTATAAAGTACTTATCCTAAGCCACCAATTTCTGGTAAACCGTCGACTCGGATCGATGATTCATTGGTAGGAAACTTGTACAAAGGGTGCCGTTAGGAATGGGAAGGAAAAATGGTAACGGTCACAACTGATTTTAGTACTTCCTAAAGTACTCAGATTACTCTTGTGATTCCTTCTTAATCAATGCATTCAGTTGATTACAAAATTACTCCCAAAAAGAAACCGATTAAAAGGAATTTGATTACTCGTAATGAGTATACCGTACAAGTCGGGTTGGTGCATATGAGGGATTACTAGCAGATTGTTTTACGCTCCGATGTACGAACGCAGGTGGTACTCCTTTCAAAGTACACAATGCATTTTAAGAAATTCACCCCCTCGCAATTTCCATACTTCTGTCCGTTCGTGCATTTCCCGCTAAATTTGGGGAATCGGCGTGACCTGGCCTAAGCACCAGTTCAGTTTCCCCACTAAATTTAGCGAGGAAATCGATGTCACCTGACCTGACGTCACGAGAGAGACCTTCAGACCAGTTCAGTTTCCCCGCTAAAGATGGCGGTAAAATCGGCGTCACGTGACCTATATACCGGTTTCGTTTCCCCACTAAATTTGGCGGGGAATTTGATGTCACGCGACCAGACGTCACGATCCCTATGCAGCACCTAATTTCCCGCTAAATTTAGCGTGAAAGTTGACGTCACGTGATCTCTGAAGCCAGTTGGTTTCCCTTCTATTTTTAGCCGGAAATCCAAAGACACGTAGGTTCGTCTTCAGTTGCGGAAACGACTGTTTAATGCATCTATGATGCATTTCATGCATTATTGAGCTTTAAAAACAATAATCGTTGTCAATATTTTTTTTTCAGTGCAGGAAACGTGTAATAAATGAACTACCGTAACATAAAAACTGCAGGAGAGACTTTGCCCCAAAAACTTCTGGGAGAATAGTGACGTCGTATTAAAGCGCTCAGTATACGAAAGCACCATCTGACTGACGTCACGGAGAGCTTGGAATATCCGTCGGCGTTTGGCGCTTTTATTTTCAACATTGACGCATTGGCGCCCACAAAAAGAGAGTGTGTTTACTGGGCGCTATAATATGCTATAATAGAAAGCTTGTTTTTTTTTTAGGGTGGTGGCGGGGGGCGGAGCAGAACGATAAGTTGTTGCTATTGCTTGTGCTTACAGAAAAAAAGACGTGTAGTGAACATGGTGAAGTTACCTGGCACGCGAAACCTGTTGAATCCTCGCCTAAAACCGCCACCAAAGCGCTCCAACCTCTCCAACATCCACGCTAGCGAAACGACTTTACCAGCGAGGGTAGCAGTAACAGATAAAATCACAAAAAGAAAAACAAAAGAGCATGGCGTGCTCGTAAACGCGCCCGCACGTTCATCGTACCTGATTGACGTCGCGGTTCACCCGCAAACCGTCGCTGACTTTCCCCAATCATTGAAGGGAATGAGGTTCCCCAACGGGGAGGAGTTCGCCAAGCTTTGCCCCGCAGGCTTGCTTCTTCCCCCACCGCCCTGTTTGCCCTCGACATTAACGGTATTGACCTGTGTGCTGCACCCCCGCAACCGCTAATCAGGGTTGCCAGGAAAGCTTCCGTGACTCAGTCGTCTGCGTACTCCGTTCACGGGCCGTAAGCTGACCATGTGTGGGAAGATGCGTGCACGTTGGACCAGCCGTACGTCTATCTTGTACCACGTGATCACGCTACGGCCCGTACTTGCGTGCAGAGAGCGGAGTCAGGTGATAAAAAAGTTGACTGGTCCGGCGAGTGCGTGGTACTTACCGCACTGCCAGCTCAGGGGCTTAGAGCTTTCCGCTAGAGGGACACTGTTTTTTACTCTCCCACACCGCATCCTGAACTCACCGCTGGATGGAGCCACTGTTGCTCCTTACCGCCCGCCAGGACGACCGCGTCGTTACACTCCCGTTCTCATCCAGCAAAGTGGTGGACTTGTATACCGAGGTTTGTTTTTTCGTTGTTGTTTTTTCGTAGCAGGGGGATTGGGGAAGAGCTCGGGAACGCGGAATTGTTTTTTTGTTACGCGTTTATAGCTCCTTCTCCGGTTTGATGGGCTGCCGTAATGTTTCGGAGGGGGAGCCTGGATTTCGCGTAGCAGTCTCCCCATTCGGGGCTAGTGTCGCACAGCTCCGTGGGTTCTGCGACCGCCGCGCCACGTTGCGGACCGGTGAAGCGATACGTGGTCGTACTGTGGGTGGGTGGTAATGGAGTGTGCAACCTCGCGAAACTTCTATTTTTTGCTGGGAAAACGGAAACGAGGGGTGTACGGTCGACCACGTAACGTGGAATTTGCGAGCCTGCGGTTCTGTCCCCGCTTTGGAGACACCTGTGCTTGGTTGGTATACGCTGTATATGTGGGAGTATGCGCTGTATACGTGGGAGTGTTGATTAAACGCAAGACAAAAAAAAATTCTTTTTGCGCACAGAACGTTTTATTTTACAGCACATGAAGTCAGGGTTAATTCTCAGAACAGCATATGACTACGTTTTATTACGCGCTGTGCTGACTTACGTCGAGAAATGATTACGCGCTACTCCCACAACCAAGCGCTCTGTCGCTTAATAGTTTAACTACCAGTCATGTCTTGGTGTGTCAAATGTCACAGTGTGAAAAAAAAAAAAAGAATAATTTGTACAATCGGTGGTCGCCCACAAGTTTTTTTGTTTTTTTTTTGTGTTCAGGACTGGTCACGAATGCCTACTATTTCCCGTCATGGCTTCAGCATATGAGAGCTTACTCTGACACCCGGGTAAGCCTGAGTGTAGCCTGAAAATATTTACGAGGTGCCTACAATATCAACTAACAAAAAGTAGTTGGTGTTTGCGGGGACGAAGACTCATCAGCTTGCGGCCCCATTGGTCAGCGGTGGTACATTACATTTGACGACCATAGTCGTTTTCACCTCAAGAACAGTAGTAGAAAGAAGTTCCACTACTCGTGGGGCGTTAATGATTTACACCCTTATATGGTGCATGAATACACTCGTATATGTAAGGGGTTTGCTACAGTTGATCGAATGCCATTTCATGGAAGCACGTTTTAGAGAACGGGCTCGTTTTATCGAAGCACGGTTTAGAGAAAGCAGAGACTCGGTTTAAAGAAACGCCGTTTATTGAAAAGGGAACGATATTTAAAAAAGGCTTTCCTACTTCGCGCGTGTATTAATGGTGCGCGTGTTAACCCAAGCCCCCTGCTGCGCTCCCGCCGCTTCGCGGCGGCGGTCTACGGCGGCTTATTACAAAAATGTTAACTTACCTGATTTACCCGTACACGCCGCTTCGCGGCGGCCGAATTCCCTTAAAGGAAGCTAATCGCCATTCTCTCTAAACTGGATTTCTTTATAAATGGATTCGATAAACTGGTGTCTATAAAACGGCGTTCGCTAAAAGGAGCTTCTCTAAACCGCATGCCTCCGATATCTAAGAACTACTTCGCGCAGCGCACGAACCACGCGCACAACTTATTTGTTTCTTGTTGACCTGAAGACGACAATAAATGGATAACACCCAAAAAGCCATTTGCGAATCAGGTGCACAACCGGTGTCTCCGGAAAACATTCGATAAACTCAATTTTACGATCCACACAAAACATAATAGATTCCGCGGTAACGACGCAAGCTGTTGCGGACCCCACGCTGAAGTGGGTCAATCTAATGCGGTTGTGCCCTCCAACCGCCACATGCTCCTGGCGCTCTGAAACGTGGCCTTCGTAGTTTCCAATGTAAGGCCCGTAAAACCAAGGATGGGCGACGTAAACAAGAAAGAAGTTCCAGCGCGTATCCTCTTCTCCGTTACTTCTCTTCCTTCTTTTTGTCGGTGTTTCCTCGTTCCGAAAAGCTACTTTTACTTATTTTCGGTGCTGAAAAAACTAGCGCCGGTGGGCCGACGAAATTCCAGCACGCCTCGGGCACTTTCTCTTCGCCGCTCCCGACGCCCGCCGCCGCTCCCAGACAGAGAAGGGGTACCATCTGGGCCGCTTTCCTCGCAAAACGATATCTTTCTTCAATTTGTTTTTCTTATATACTATACACCTTTAGTGTTTCTTTCCGCTTTCCAGGCCGGCTGGCTCTCTGCTCTCTTTCTCTTTTGTACTTTATCTTTACGCTTCGGTACATCCTAAAGGTATACCCGACTTGCCAAGGAACGCACGTCCACGAAGAGACCGTAACCCTTTTTTTTTTCGGACGAATCGTATATAAGTAGCGCTTTCGGTGGTGCCACCGTATACTCACGTGTAAATCCAAAGATCAATCACGTGGTCCCTTCTCAACTTTCGATTGGTTCGGCTAAGCGAAGAGACCAGCGACGTGGTTGAGTCTCGGCTGCCCACTGGTTCTGTCATATTGCCGCGCGGAGGGCCGAACAAGCAACGCTCGGTCACTAATTAGTTAATTAATTATAATTAGCTTAGTTTCTAATTATTTGTGTAAGCGTCGAGGTGTGAATCGGGAAGTCAAAGAGCGCACTGAAAAACACCCGAGTAAAGAGTTTGAGAGATGATATTCTTTCGCGCGCTTGTTTTGATGAGCCTCGCGCAACCCGCTTGAAGAGCTCTGACGTGCTTTGAAAGAAAGAAGTCTCTCTTATCACTGGCGCATTGTCCGAGACAGGGCTTCGTGTTGGTGCAGGTTCCTAAGATAGGCGCAAGCACCAGCTGCTCCCTCGAAGCCACGTCTCAGACAGCGCACCAGTGATAAGGTGACCTTCGTTCCTCCAGTTCAGGGCACGTCTGAAAGCGCTACAAGTGCGACGTGCGAGCGCGATGTCACGTCATCGTTATTTTTTTTTTTTTCGCTTGCTCTTTTTTTAGGCTAATTAACAGAAGCGCGCAAAGTGCGTTATGTAGCCGAAATCACAATTGAATGTTTTTCAATGCGCTCTATAACTTTTCATTTCAAACCTTTGCCCTTAGAGGGATGCAGAAATGAAATGACGTGATCCGCGAGCTCCCTACCCCTCGCCTCAAATTTGGCCAACTGGAAGCGCAATGAGTATCGCGCTCGTGACGTCCATAGTACATGCACAGCCAAGGGTATTGTAGTTGCCAGCATTGCCCCTTGATGGCGTCAATGCGTGACAATCTCGACTAGTCATGATATCGGAGGACTGTATATACGCCCCATGAGCCACGGCCTATACATATATCTTGCCCGTAACGTCATTCGCGGCCATGCCGGCATTTCATGATGTGACACGAGCATTCGGTTCACCATTTTAGTTCCACACCGCAGAAGTAGTAGCTCGAGAGAACCAGTAGTCAAAAACAAACATCGATACCCAGCAAGGGCGACGCGTGCAAGATATATGTCTCTAAGGTATGCACTGGGTGTCGTATTTGAGTGTTCTAGCATAGCCTCCTATATACTAACAAAGCCTGGCAGATCACCACGAGAAGCGGCCGCCGAACTGGAAATTGTGGAGCGGTCGACAAAGGATGAAAGAAGAGCCACGTGAATGGCGCCCCGCTGCGGCGAGACGCCGAAAGACACTTTCCCGAGCGAACAAGTGTGTTCCGGGTCCTCGCCGCTGCAAAAGCTGTGCGCTGACGTCCAGGTTCCCCGAGAAAGGGCTTTTTGATTCTCTGTTTTCCAGATCCTCGCGCCCCAAATCTGCGACCGGGCACTGTATGCCTCCACCGTGGAGCTGCCAGGCTTTGTGAGTAGAGGATATGGCTGATCGGAACGGCAAAGAGCCAACCAGAAAGCAGGGGGCGTGAACATATTAAGCCAAGCCCACGCGTTTCAAAGTAAATTGTGACGTGTTTGTGTGTGTTCGTACAGTGGGGACTTTAATCAACCCGAGTAGGCGTCTGATGTATCTGTCGAGGATGATAAATTTATCCAGTAGAGTAATTAACACTGCTGGCCTGGCGGTCCTTAACGTGCATGACGCGGTAGTTAACAGAGGACCGCACACCGGTAGGATGCTCAGGTCCCGAACGATGTTACTCTTTTCATTGGACCTTTAGACAGCGGGAGGTTAAGGCCCTCTTCATACACTTGCGTTCGGTTACGAACGACTGAGACCGATCTTTAAGCCTCTTGTGGCGGCTTTTATTACCGGTTGCATTACTGCGAAACGAATTGTAAGCCGTCACAATTCAGATGCTTAAAAAACCGCTTTCCTCTCAGTCGGTAGTACACAGTCAAACGTTCTATACTATATTTAGTGCATGAACGGGCCTTTAGGCAGCATCCATGGACGTCCTGGCGTCTCCGCTGCGGATAAACTATTTAGCAAGTGCGGTATACGATACCGCTGGTGGCCTGGGGTCTTCAGCGTGCATTAGTCGGTATAGTGATAGACAACCGCATCCTCGGATCCAGTGTACGTATAGCGACACGGCGACGCGCCCTGTTGACTGCCAACCGCAGGTTTCTCTGCAGCGCACCTTCCATCTTCCGTCGAATTGGGGTGTATATATACAAAGCGGCGGATTCCAAAAGTCTGCATATGGGGGCAACCCCCGAACAACAGCCGTCCGCATAAAATGGTCGGAGACGTATGTATGGAGGCTGTCGGGCGGCCGCCCGCCGCTAGCCAGCTGTGAGTTTTGCCGACCGGCGGCGCGGTGTTTTCCGTTCGGCGCGTCGTCATTTCCATGTCTGCCGCGGTCGAACGACCGCAGACTCTGCAGCCGTGGTGGGGGCTATGGGCCGGTGGAAGCGGCTATGCATTCGATCGGTATATAAAGTGGAGAGGGGGGGGGGGGGGGGGGTTGGAGGAGAGAATATGTTAAGGGAAGATGCATCTGACCTTCGGATCGCGTATCGTCTCGCTATACACAAGAGCCGACGCGCGTGTTTTATAGGGCGATCGAGTCGGTCGCCTCTCGTTCGGAGAGAATGGATCCCGTTGAATGGGATGTTTGGCGCGACGCTGTGTTTTATTTTGTTATCTTGTATCGGACGCCCGGCGTCGGATTCGCCGTTGCCGTTGTGCTGGCCGACACGGCGATGAACATATTCCGTTTCTTGAGTGAAAGAACTTCGTGGAAGCGATTAGGGCGGGGTGCCGACATTTCTACTGGAGACTTGGGTTCTTAGGCTGCGATGTTTCGCTAAAAGACATTAGCTTACTCATGCTCGAAAGTCAAAGCGCGAGAAGCAACTGCTTCGGTATTTGAAGAAGCTAAGAACATGTTGTTAACAAGTTTCTTCCCAAAAATCGGGGACTTGCACTCGAAACTCAAAATGCAGTTTGTTGTTGCACGAAGGTTTAGCCAGTGGGACGCTAATCTGTCTTCAAATAATGTCTGGTGACTTCGCTGTAGAAGGGCGATTTAGCCAGTTGAGAGCACGGTTGCTATCCTGGTGGCCATTCGCGTGTATCACGCGGTCCTGATTAAACGACCTCGCGTACTTGAAAGCACAGAAACGTCAACAACGCAAAACATGTACACAGCGTGACACTGTTAATTCAAAAAAGCGATCGCCGTTTTTGTTTTTTTTAAACTCGATTGCTGCCATTAAATCTACTATGTTGAGGAAAGGCCTCATTCAGGGCAATAACCCAAGCGGGAAAGGCTGGTACCTATATTTTGTCCAATGCGGAAAAGTGCTGATGTCGTGCATATTCGCGTCAACAGTGTTGCGGATACGGATCTACTATTACCAGGTGTGCAAATGCCTGGAAATCAACAGGAAGGGAAAATAAATGATGGTCACGCGGAGAGATCGGCCGAAACTGAATATTGTACAAACTAAGAGTTATGGTCTTGTCAGCTTGTTTGTGCCCCTCGGTTTTTCGTGCTCTCTAAAAAGTAGGCTTAACATTTTAATGATATCTATTTGTGATGTCCGCAATCAGTTTTTGTAACTAGTGATTCGAGGCCCCAAAGCCTCGGTTGAGCGCAAACAATTACTACCACTCGTACGGGGCGTGAGGACCCCAGCGGTGCGAGGACAAGATCATCGAGGCAACAGGGGGGAAGGCAGTCTCTCCCGCCAAAAACAAAGATAAGGGGACCATCGCCTGGTTAGGCCCCCAACAAACGACGCAGAGCCGCAGTCGGCGGCGGCAAACAACACGGCCCGTCGCGCTTCCATCTCGTCCAAGCGGCGCAGAGTGCTCCCGGTGAACTCCGCGGTGGCGGTCCCGCTAGCTTGTCATGGCCCCGCGGTTCACGCACGCACGCACGCATGCACCGCTGTCAGGAGGCTAGACAGCGTCGGGTGCCGTGGGCTTCCCCCTGCTGGAAGACGAGTGTTCTTCCACGGGTTCTTCCTCTCGACGCTATTTCGGGACTGACTAACAGCCGAGGGGGAGGGAACGACAGGGGCGGCGAGCCGAAAGCTAGGGCGCACGCGAGGCTCTTGATGAGCCCGGGGTTCAGAATAGGGGAGAAAGAAACAAACTAAAAAAAGGGGGAAAAAGAAAACGGACCGTGGGTCCGTATCTGCGTCAGCCCAGGCGCATCTTGCCTTTGTCTTCCTGGTGTACACACACACGCAGTCGGCTCGTGCTCGCGGCAGCATGCAGCGCGGCGTGGTGTTGGTATTTCGGGTCGGCGGGCGCGGGCGGACACGTATGCTGCTCGGGTTGGGGATGTTTGTGCGTACCCGCGCGTCCCGAGAGACACTTGACCCCTGCTGGGGTTGAAGAATTCGGTGGATGCGGGGGGCACCGCTTTAGGGAGAAACAAATGCCCTTCGAGGGTTAGCCTACGCGATGTTGTACGCTTGTGGCACCGAGGAAAATGTATCAACGTCGGTTGTTTCGGTGAGACACGCACACGTATGCACTCAAACATCCAGCTAGAAAGTTTAAAATACTTTCGTATACCGAGAAGGACGTGCACCTGCTGGTTTCGAAATAATTTTCCTTCGTGGTCATGTATGGTTACATGTATGGCATGGAATCAGCACTCATTTTGGGAGATGTATTCGAAGTTATTATGTTCCACACACCTTTAACAACCTCCCACCTGTGCTGAGTGATATATCACTTCTCGTGGAAAGTTAAAAAGAAAACTGAAGACTATGTGTCAGTCCATGAGATAATAGCAACCGTCAAGACTTTTCGTAATGACTTTGTACTCTACAATTCGTCTTTAACGATGTTTACCTTGTCACGTCTCTGACTCTCTGTAACTTCTTTGTTCTGTGCTTTTTTGTGTGTGTTTTTTTATTGTTATGTGTGCCTTTGTAGATATTTTGTGGGGATCAGACCTACAAGTTTTTAGGACTTTGACGGTCCCGAAATGATATTTTTAGGGCCTTTAAGTACCTGCAATAAACGAGTTATTTATTTATTTATTATTATTATTATTATTATTATCAATTGCCTTACACCCAAGCACGAATAACGAAGCAATTTATGTCAAGCTAGTAGGCCACGCGCTGCGTTTGTTCAGATGTCGCCGATTGGTAATTTACCACTGTTTTTTAGGGAGCGCGTTGGTATCGCACACATTTTTTCACGAAAGAGTCGCTCATAAAGGACAATACACAAACAGCACATCTTCCGTGCTGTCTTTGTTTTGCACTTTATGTGTAACTCTTTCGTAAAAAGTTGTAAGTAGCACGCTCCGCTTCGTCCTGCTTTAAATTCGAACACGAAGTATGACAGGGAAGTGCAAAATACGCGTGATGAAAGAACCTTGCTTCGTCAGCTTTCGCTTGGCTTCCAACTCGCTTCGCCCCTTATTTAGTGAAATGGGGGAGGGGGGATCAAGTAGTGTATTGATTACTGAGCGGCTTTTCATTTAAAGATGCCCATTGGAAACTCCAAGGTATACTTGACAGCCTCGCACAACGGCCAATGTGTCTGTGAAAACATGTCCCTTGTGAGGTCGTCACTCGTATTCGGACGGTAGTACACACCTGTTCGTGCAAGGCGTGGCGTCAAGACCGTTCTGACGCAGCTCCCGACCAATCACTGAGAGGTGATCGTGGCGCAAATGTTGCTTCTTATCCTCCGTCTGGACAGTGTTGATAAGCTCTCGCTGAAAGCGTTGGTCAGAATCGTTCTTAGATATGGAGATATTTCTGTGATCTAGGTCCGTACGCAGCCGTATATAGCCCCGGGCTCCGCTGGCCCATTCTTAACGACGAGCAAGAAGCCGATGAGTAAAGCACGTACGCTCTAAAATTTCGCAGAACCAGACCTGTCTATTATGTTTCTACCTTCTGATAGACTCTACGCTAAATGACCCAAGGAGGACAGAGAAATGAAGGCACTGACCCATGTTGTATCAGATCAGGGTCTTTGACACTGTCCATTCAGAGGAAAGTGACTGGGTTCTCTGGACACTCGTAATCACCGTCATTGATACTTTTTTTTTTTTTCATCAGCATGTTTTGAAAAGGAGCCTTAGGAATTATTCCAGTGAGACATACTGTAAATAGACTATCGGTCACCGGGATGCCCGACCAACATGAATCCTTCTTGAGCCTTCAGCGGCACAGCCTTACAGATCTTCACTCTCCGATGGTGCATAGCGTCTCATCGCGTTGTGTCGTTCTGTTAGCAGCTGTTCGCCATGAGCCTCATCCATCTGAGCGAGAACCCCAGACTTGTCTCCCCAATCTATTTTGGGGGGCCTCCAGGTTCGGCTACCAAGCTTTAGTCCATCCTCGGCTAGAAGAGCTATCCCTCCGGGAGACATGTGAGATCATCAAGCAGTCCAGGAAGGCGAAAGAAGAAAAGAAAAACACCAGAGAGATTTCAGAAACTGCGCCGTCTTCTGACAGTTTCTGATGCACGTCTTGATGAGGCTGAATGCCTGCCACGACTCGAAGCCAATTACTCAGCAAAGCGGCGCGCTTTGGAATGTGCCTTCAGCGGCCCTATCGAGTTTGGGTAAAAAAAAGTGCTGAAGCGCTGGCAGTAGCGACACCCGCAAACATTCTTTCCTTCTCTATGTACTCTAGCTACGTGTGAAGAAAAAGAGCTTGTTTAGCTCGTCTAGACAGCGTCAGCTCGAGCCTGGACAAGTTCGTATTTCAAGTTCTTTCAGTCTGTTCCAGCTTGTCGCGACAACGTCTTTCTGTCATGTCATTTGTCTTGGGTCGTTGCGGCATGGACAGCTTTGAGCTTTTGTTTTCTTTTTGTCACTTCTGCGGGCCGAAAACCGAAGTTGGTCTTCGCGTAAATTTTAAAAGAAGTTTGTGTATTACACGTAAACCTCCCTTTAAAGCTGTCGTTGCAACTAACCATTTCATATGTTGACAGCTATTTATGGCTCCAATAACTAGGACGAAATCAGGCAATCACGGCCCTATCGCCAATGCGTTTTATACGCACTCAGACAATCCCGAATAATGTTCCCTACAAAAGCAAGAAAAATGAAAGTTACTGCAACAGACGTTTTGAAGTTTCGACGGGTATGAACCTGAAGCAGACTGCCTAACTGAAGAAATATTTTAAAAAGTTTCTGCTTCATCGCCATGCCCTGCAAATGACACTTAGACATGTTGAAAAACAGCGCGACTAAGACGAGGACACAAAGAGACGAAGTCGCGCTGTTTTTCAACATGAACTCTCACCAACTCGCCCAGTTATCGACACTTAGACGTCTACCGACGTCACGTGACATCATTGATTTACGTGACATTCTGACATCACATGACGTGATCACGTGACGCCGTGAGCCCCGTGACATGTGACTGCATATCCACGTGACATCAAATTCCCATTAAACTTAAAGAAGAAATTGTGATCTTTTGTGACACTATGACAAGATGTCACCTGACACTGTGATTCCGCAAAACAATTTTTGCGGAGAACGGAGTTATAAGAGTGGCAACAATAACCACTGGAGAAGGGGAACAAAGGCCAACCAGAAATCTCCAAACACAGCTAGATTTCTTGTCCAGCTCGCTTGCACCTTTGAATTAATTGCATTATAATCAAAAGCTTAAAATGCAAACCGTTCATCCTTGTTGGTGCAAGAGCGATGACAGCTGATAAAACCCATTTGCTCTACTGATATTTAACTCCCGATTAGCTCAGTTGATATAAGCGCTTCACTGTAAATAAAGAGGTCCCTGGTTCGATACCAGGACCAGGCGGATTTCTGCGGTCGCGCACCAGCCATCTAGCTGTGTTTCGAGATTTGTGTGTGTTCCTTGTCCCCTTTGTTCCCCTTCTCCAGGGATTATTATTGTCATTCTTGTCCAGTTCGCTTGCACCATCGCATTAAATGCATTATAATAAAAAGGTATGATAGAGTTTTTATAGATCGTTCCGATGACTTCGTTAAAGATGCCCGAGATTGCGCCGCCACCTTCGCGCATGCATTGTATCGTTATCGGGAATTATTAGGGAGTTTTAGGGAACCGTTTTTGCACATTCGATGCGGTACGATGGGAGCTTCGGTACAAACTGCGCATACGCGAATGTTCTGTGATGGCGCATGCGCACTTCGTACCGGAGGGCCCATCGTACCATATCGAATGTGCAAAAACGGTTCCCTAAAACGCCCTATTATCGTAGGTATCGGGACGATCGATCTACTAAAACTTTTTATTTTCACGCTAAATTCAACGGGCCACAACCCACACACAAACACAACGAAAAATGAAGTATACCAAGCTTTCCAACTGAGATTTAGTATCGCCACCTCCACCCATGGGTGGAGGTGCCGATCCTCTGGAGATTTGCAGATCTCCAGAAGATCGGTGCACGGCAAGGCCCGACTGCCGAAAACAGGCGGCCAACACGCCGTTTCCGCGTGTATATACGTCCCTGGACGAAAGGCCCTTCCGTCGACCGAACGAGCGGGACGCGTCTCCAGGGTCGACCGACTGGGCAAGGAGGAGCACAAACAAAGAGTCGGAGCCGACACCCTGGAGTCGCTCCAAGACCCGGGTGTCGACGACAGATACGCGACCGAAGCTTGCCCCCCTCAACACGGCCGGCTGCCGCCGCCACCGCAGCAAAGGAATCAGCGGTGGTTGTGTCGTCGTCGGGATTTGCCCGTCGCGCGTCTCTTTTCTGGTTGGCCGCGCGGGACTTATTCGCTCGCTACAAATTGGTTGGTTCGTTGGTTTGTCGTCGACTGCGTGTGTCTGCTAAAATGGAAGCTTGAGCGAGTTGGTGAGTCATAATAACAGCGTCGTCACTGCTGTTATGCGTTTGTCTGTGTTGCCCGGCTGTCTATGCGGATGATGATTCAAGGTGGTAGAAAGAGGGTAGCGTTTTATTTCAATAAAGGGCGGATTAATAGACCGATCTCACCTAGCGTTTTCTGATTTCAATCATCGGCCAGTTCACGTGCATCTTTTTACTTTCCTGTTTGTTCACGCTCGCACTGACGCAAAGAAGGTATCTGTATAATGAGACCTACTATAACGAAGATTGCAATATAACGAAGGCTGTCTATAACGAAGCTTGTTTATACACGCCGTTTTTAAGTTTAAAAGTTTCGTTTAAAAACAAAAAGCCGTGAAACCTACACTGATGATGTTTGTGCAGGTGAGTCACACGGCCGGGGGGACATATTATAGGTAGGGTTCGGAGTTTTCGGTTTAAATCGATAAAAGTACGCCAAATCCATTTTCTAAAATTCGGTTTTAACCGAAAAAGGTCATTCTTTTAGGGCCGCGTCGAGATGGGGGGGGGGGGGGGGGGGGAGAGGGAGGGGGAGAGAGAGACAGAGAGGGCTTTGCAAGGTTCGACATTGTGTGACGTCTTCGTGATCGCCCTCTTCCAAAATTCCACATGCTACAAAAGAGGTCTTGGATTGGCCTTCGATGGGACATCAGTGTCGTTTCTGTGATCGGGCTTAGTGTGTCAAGTTCTTGGTCCCCCCAAAAAAGTTCGGATGTGGGCTAGTATAAGGTTTTTTGCTTCGTGCACTTCAGAAGACATCGAGGAAAGCCGTCAATATCTTTCTTAACACCCTCTCTCAAGCTTCTCTGTTTAAAAACATAAAGACAATGGACTTATTTTTTGCCATTCCGCTGGTTTCTGTGCGGTCATCACCTCATTTGGTCACGTTATCAGAATGGGAAGGAAAAAGAAGCGTGCTGAAGATTACGCCCGCGAATTCCACAATTTTGAGGCGTGTCCTGACGGAAATTGTAGCGAAGACCACGTATGTATATGTGTCGTTATTTTTTGAGTGATCACAAATATCACAGCTACAAGGATCATCTGATCCGGTGTCTGATGGTGTTTTTTTTTTTTTTTCATATTCACCGAAAAAAAACGGTAAACTTTTTGGGAATAAATATGCACCAAAAAAAAAAAAAAAACGAAAATTGATTTTTACAATAAACACAAACAAAATTGCGCCGAACTTCGAAAAAATAAAAAAAAGCGAAAACGTGGAACCCTAATTATAGGTTGTGAATCGTAACGATCAGTCGGCTGATTAATTAAAATATGTTAATTAACATCTTAATTGTTGAAAATGTTCATATGTTTATAATTACAAACTTGCTAAGCGTCATCAAAAGCCACCAAAATCAATCAATTTAAAGTCTTGGAGCAGGTGGGAACAGGGGCGGATCTAGAGGGGGGGTCTGGATGTCCTGACCCCCCTCTTGATTTCTGCATGTGTAAAATTTAGGGCGTTAAATGAGGGAGAGGGGGAGGGGGTTCCTAAACAAATGGTACGCTGACCAACACCTAACCCCTTCTCCGGAAATTCCTGCATCCGCCCCTGGGTCGGAAGCGCGATGGAGCAGCAGAGGTGTTGAAAATGAGAACCTCAATGAGTACGTGCTTTATTGAGTTCTTCTCAAAGCTAGACATGGCTTTTTCGCCAGTTAGTATGTAGAATGTGTTCTTTGGTGAAGTTGCTTGTGCGAGGCTTTCGTCAAGGGGCGTTTCGGTGACCACTGTCGCTCCAGTCCCTGCTGCCCATCCGTCCTTCGTCTGCTGCAGGTCTGATCGATATTCTTTCCCGAGACGATCGTCGGCGTATTTTGTGGACACACCGGAACGTTATCATCCGGAATTTTTTTACTCCAGCCTTATGCCCGTTACACCGGGGGTAACTTTAGCGCGCTTATTCCCGCAAATTCAGTCTCTAAATATTATCAAAAAATTTTAGTTAATTGTTTGACTTGTCATCTCGACGATTAGCCCCTTATGGTGTGTCTTCCTGGTCGTATAACTCATCTGCACAAACCGCATTAATGTAACTTTCATACTGACTTTTTTTTCTTTTTTTTTAGCAAATTTGTTAAGTTTTTAAAGAAACACCTTGTATAAGGAAAGTTTCTATTGCGAGGCGTAATAAAACATTGCGAGCAGCGTCTGTTAAATGTTCGTATGATGGGGCAAAATCCTGTTTCTTGAAACCCAGAACCCCCTGGAACGAAAATTCCCTCACGCCTGACTTTTTTGGGCATCGCGTATTCAAGACGTGAAGTTCGGGGCAAATTTCTCGACAGCCAGCCGTGATGTTTCTGGTTTACCGTGAATTGCAGACGTTGTTTTTTTGTTTGTTTTTTTTTTGTTTTTTTTTAGTCTGGAATTAGCGAGCATGCCACTAGTCCCATTCGGAAACAAAACGACCAGAGCTGTCAGCTTCGTTTGGAACCAAAAAAAGAAAATAAAGATCAGAACATGAAACAAACAAACAAACAAAAATGTTTTGTTTTGTTTATGTTTTTGAAAACTAGTGGAAACTTTATTCTCTTAAAATTGAATTCACACGAACCTTAGGAAAACCATAATCACAACCTCCCCCCCCCCCCCCCCTCAAAAAAAAAAAAAAAAAAGAGAAAGAAAAAAAGAAGACAAAAAAAAAGGGAAAACGGGAAAAATTTCGGGAAAACTCGGATCCCTTCCTCGCGCACTCGTCCCCATCTTTCCCGCTTCCGCCGCCAAAAACGTGTGTATACACCAGCTTCCGGGGGAAAAACAAAATAGAGAGAGAAAGAAAAAGAGCCCTCAAATCCTCGAATAAATTGGATTGCGTGGACAGCGCTTGGGCCACCCGGCGCGCGTCCTTGCTAATCCCCATTAATCTATCGCGGGGTGGTGGCGGCGGTAATCTCTCGCCGGGCGTGTTAAACGCCCCGCGCCAGATCCCGACAGTCCTTCTCCTCCTTCGCCCCGCGTGCTCCGCAAAATGAATGGAGAACTTCCTGCGGAGTTGCGACACGAGCATCTCTCTCTCTCTCTCTCGTGTAATCTCCGGAGCTTGCTCCTGCCCGGTTTGTTGGAATCCGCGATCTGTCTCCGGTGCAATCGCCCCAAACATGTAGCAGCGCCTACCGGCCGCCTGCTGGGGGCCGCACAGCCATATACAAACCGACGGTGGCGCCACACTACGAGCCTGCTTGCAAACGGGCATTCGCTGTGGGCTTCGTGCGACATACAGGAGGCTATGCTTTATATGGAGACATTAGCACACTGGGATCTCTACAAAACGGCTTTTACGTATTGTTATAAGCATAGCCTCCTCTATACTGACAAAGATTGGCAGATCGGCACGAGACGCGGCTGCCGAAAGTGAAAAGGTAGAGCGGCAGAACAGCGGATGTGAGGAGAGTCATGTAACGGGCGCCCCGCTGCGGCGAGACGCCGTAACACACTTTTTCCGAGCGATGGAATGTCCGCTCGCGGTCTTCGCGTTCCTCGCGCTATCGCTTCTTTATTCTTCGGGTCTGAAAACCATGTTTCGGGTCCTCGCCACTGCAAAAGCTGTGCGCTGAATACGGGGTTCTCCTAACCAGTGGAAAAAAAAGTCGAGGGACTTGAGGTTACCCGAGAAATGCTCTGTGCTAGCCGATCCTCTGCCAAACTGCCAGGCTTTGTGAGTTTAGAAGAGGCTATGTTATAAGTTATTTTTCTCGCGCTCAACCAGCATGTGAGATACGTGCATTACTATCTAGACAGGGTTTTTTTTTTTTTTTTTTAGCTGCACCGAATTTTTATTTAAAGGCCGAAAAGTTATATGAATGCGGTTTTCACTGCGTATTTATATCGCTCGGCGGACATCAGACGGGAATATAACCATCACTGTTATCAAATTACTAAAATGTTTAACGTTTCAATCACTGTAATTAGGATATATGTTTATATTACAAACTTTGAGGCGGTCGTATGTTAAGACTGTTCCATTTTGTAGAATTCGCGTAACTAGCCCGTGTTGTGAGATATCTGCCCCCGACTTTTCAACTTAATCCGACTTCCTTTTCTAATTTCGAGGACGCATATCACGGAACGTTGGTTACGCGAATTCTACAATATGCATCAGTATACGATCGCCTCGAAGTTAGTAATATAAACATATATCCTGATTACAGTAATTAATTATATTCCTATAATTACTTGAATTCCATCAAGGAATTGCAGTAATAATAAATAAATGGATAAAACATCCTAACTACAGTAGTTAATAAACGAATTTTAATTAATTAGTTTGATATTAGTAATGGTTACACTCCCATCTAATGTCCGCCGAGCCGAATAAACACGCAGCGAAAACCGCATTCATATAACTTTTCCCCCTTTATTTAAAAACTTAACGCAGCTAAAAAAAAACACACACACAAAAAACGCCCTGTATATCGGAAAGCTTGTTGGTTGAGAGCGTGTTGTCCCAACAATGATTTGACGGGTCACAATAAATATAATTCTACGACAGCGCCACCCTCTTTTTTTATTTTTACACGTCCTGGGTTTTATCAGCTGCCACCAGTATGACACCAACAAGGGTGAACGGCCTGCATTTTAAAGTTATGATGATAACGCAATCATTGCAAAGTTGCGAGCGAGCTGGACAAAAATGACAACAATAATCCCCGGAGAAGGGTAACAACGGGGACAAAGGACAAGCACAGGTCACCAGACACAGCAAGGTCACTGGTGCGCAACCGGAAAAAATCCGCCTGGTCCTGCGTGCTATCGAACCAGGGACCACTCTATGACAAAACCCGTTCGCTCCACCGACGTCTAACTCCCGGTTAGCTAAGTTGGTAGAGCGCTCCGCTGAGATTATTATTGCCATTCTTGTTCAGCTCGCTTGCATTTTATCAGTAATTGCATTATCAAGCGAACTTTACTGACTCGGGAGTCGGGAGGTGGTTGTTGCATCCACTTCCCCACGATGCAGGCGTGCACTCCGCATGGCGCGATTTCAGGCACTGTTGGCCATCACGCGTTCGATGCAAACGTTTTTTTTTTTTTTTCTTTTTTTTTTTCTGCTGACGTCGCCAGAGTCACCGGATCTTTACCTTCCTCCTCTCTCAAGATTAGCAGTATGCTGCTGCTGCGAGAACATCAACTTCCGGACCACCTCGCGTTGGGCCTCCATCGTTTAAGTAAACACCAGGTGATGCAAGCAACCTGATGTCACCACGGCTACAAAAAAAAAAAAAAAAAAAAAAAAAAAAAAAAAGGGGGAAGGGGGCGCAGACTGGGAACTGTCGACGGTGTACCCTCCAGGTTCGTGTCACGTTCCGTGTCGCAATCTTGTAGATGAACCCGGTCTGCCGCCAAACGCAAACTGCCTCCACCCCCCCCCCCCCCCCCCCCCAAAAAAAAAAAAAAAAGAAAGAAGTCAATTAGGCAGTTTTTATTGGATGAGACAATTTCATTAAAATACCTCAGATTTTTTTTTTTATCGTTATCCGTTAGATAAGTTATTCGTAATTTTTTTTCTTGCAAGACTTTTATACATAAATAGTGGATTTTGATTACGCCTAAGGAAACCAGTCACGTCACTTGTACCGAAATATCGCCGAGGATGTGCCGCCCATTATAGGCCTGATGGACTCCATGGAGAGGATATTGCTGCGAATAAGCCGCGAATTTCATTCAACGGCGTTCGCTCCACGCGCGGCGTCGGAACATGCAGCATGGAGTTTTAGCAGATCCGGGATATCTTCGATAACGATACCCGATAGCGATAGAATGCAAACGCAAAGGCGTCGGTGGAGTATCGGATGCCGTTATCGGAGTCAGTGGAACGAGCGGCGAAAACTCTTCAGTGACTGTTGTCCACGTCGCGTGCCAAAAGAGCGTTCCGCATGGCGAAAGTTCGTCGCTTGTTTACCGCTTGTATTCGCTCCATCAAGTTACGAATACAGTTAATAGAGAGTTTAGTAGATCGTTTTAGGGCTCCGAGAACGATAGGCGGTATGGGCGATGGCGTTGCCGAAGTATCGGTGCCGCATCGCCGCTTTGTATCTCCGCACTCGGGGTTCATTCATGCTCTCCTATTTGAATGAGCGATGTCGACAAGTCGACTGACTCTCGAATGAATGGCACCGACAAGGCCGCTGTTTACAACCCTGAACAGTTGCAACAGCGAAAAGAGAAAGCGACGTGTGTAGTGGCCGATGGGGAACAGCTGTTACGAGCCTTACAATGCGAGAAGTAGCCTTGACTGGTGACCGCCGAAGCCACAAAAGAGCTTCAAGTTTTCTTTTATTTTCTAGGCCCTGTCTGAGAAAGGCAAAATAAATAAGGGAAGAGAAAGAGCAAAAAAAAAAAAAGGCCAATAGAAAGATCGGAACGCGTACAAAAGAGCTCTGGAAGCTGTGATATTTAGACGAAAATGAGACGGTACTGCCTCAAGGCAGTTACATAGACGCAAATATCAATAAGCTAACCGTTTCGGAGTTTTTTTTTTTTTAAAAAGTGAATTACGTTTTTTCGGGTTTTTGGTCGTCGTTATTTGCAGAACTGCAATGTGTAAAGTTCGAGAGGACTCCTGATGATAACCAGCATCGTCGGTGTTCTAAGATGTTTCTTCATTGACGTCCGGATATTTCACTCTGAAGAGTGAGGCTCGCATCGGTAATTAAAAATTATCGTGTACTCCGTACAGGGTCCCTTTTGATCGTTTACTATTAAAGTGTTACAGTATAATGGACTGTAACATTTTAAGAATAACTGCAGACCGACATACTGAGTTGTCATCGATAGGCGTGAGCTTTTGATTCGTTGTAATACATGAGCCTGTTACAACTCGCCGTGTTACGTTGATATACGTTCATACCAGGAATTTGCTATATAAAAAATGAAGGACGTTAATAAGGAAAAGAGGGTATGCCCCTCCTCTTCCTCCGTACCCTACCCTCATTCTCTCCTCCTCCTCCCCTCCTAACCCTCTCGTCCTCTTCCCTCCTCCTCTTTCTCTTTTCCCGCTAAATTTAGCGGGGAAATTGACGTCACGTGAGTAAATTTAGCGGAGCGGTTACGCCGACGGCGACGGCGACGCCGCTCACAGCGGAAACGGCCGCCAAAGAGCTGCGCTCTAAAAAGTGAAAGGAAGCCCTTGCGAGAAATCTCCCCACACAGGGTAAGGATTTTAGAGAGTTTAAGGGAACCGTTTTTGCACGTCCGATACGGTATACGATGGGCCATCCGGTACATACTGCGCATGCGTGAGTGATCTGCGATAGCGCATGCGCAGTTCGCACCTTTCGTAAAAATGTTCATTTTCCATAAAAGAAGGAACATATAAGCTCTCGCTAGGAGTGCCGTGACCTATGCTGCCGTCCTGACTTTGCTCTGTAGTGACTTTTTAACGGTCCGGTTATTGAATAGACAATGCATAGCTCAGGCTACCGGTATTGTAATCAGTTCAGTGTTTATTTTGGAGAAACAAAAACTTAAGTGCTATAATCCGGGACTACATTACTTTGGTATAGTTCCTAGTTTATACCGTTAGATACTGCCTTCATATTCTTCAACGCATCAGATTTTTGCGACTCCCACGTACTAGGCCATAAGCGATCTAAACGAAAAAACGCGAATTCACTTTAAAGACATGCGCGACCGACGTCACCTGGGCAACCGTCGCCAAGGTGTGCGGCCGCACTTAGGCGCCATGTTTGACGTGCCAACACTGGCCAGTGTTCCCAGCTCTTGTTTCTCTGATAAGGCTCGATGGCTGAGATAAACTTTTCCCGGCGTGAGCTTCTCTGCGTTTCCTTGTCGTTTTTCTACGTACTCGCTATCTGTTCTAATCTTTATGCATCTACTAGAGAAAAGCCGCCAATTGACGATGCCATTCAACTATGTACGCTGCCCGAAAAGAATCGTATGACTGTATTCAAAATATTTAGAATTCCAACTGCACCATTTTGTTCGCTTAGTTCCTTGACTCTGCTCGTTGTTATTATTTCACTGGGAAGGAGGGGGCAATAAAAACTCACAGCGATGAAATGTTTCGCGGTGACAAATAACACTTTCTGGCAGATTGAGAATACGTATGATATTTTAATTTCACGTAACTCTTCTTTTAAACTTCTTTTTTTCTAAGGTGACGTTTTAAACATCTGCTTCACGTGACTCCTAATAGACGCATCTGACCTTTTTCGTGTGTGTGCGTGTGTGTAGGCATGCGTGCGTGTGTTGGCGCTAATTTATTTACCTTTTGTAGAGAAAGTGTAAACACGCGACACGAACTTGGTGAAACTATTCCTACAAAGCCAAGCAACCCGAAGATCTACTAAGACGCGGAAATCGGAACACTATGTTACTGTTTCCACAACAAAATAATACAAACATATATTTAAAAAAGAACAAAAAAAAAAAAACGTCTGGATCGTTTTTTTTTTACTAAAGCTTCTGGCAAAAAAGAACCCTTGCGAAACTTTTTTGTGTGTGTGTCTGTGCTTTCGAATCACCAGTTTGTTTCATGAGTTGCGGGTTAGAAGAGTTACAAACTCAAAGGACTCTGGCACAATATTAAGATACGCGACGTTCAGACGCTCCCTCCCCATGCGGCACGCGATCGCAGGGGAAAAGAAATAGTTGAACCATCTTCACCTGGGGACTTCGACGAGAATGCGCCATGGGGCGCGACATCTCAACTCCTCGCTGCCAGTAGCGAGTGGCCGTGACCATGACACCATATGAATGGCTTCCTCGGGGGCTGACACGTGACTTCCTCTTTAGATATATATGGCCCGTTTTCGCAAGACTGCCGATTTGTATTGGCTGCCGCGAGATGTCGCCGAGAAAGGTCTTTGACCTCGTTGTTTCCCCTTTCGCTTTGTTTCGTTTTTCTTTCTTTTTGCGTCTTAAGGTTCCGTCTGCGAACCTTCACTGCCCAGAGCCGAGATCAGTTGATGTCCTTGTCTTATTTCTGTTTGCTTCTTTATATCGTTTCGAACATGAAGAAGAAACAAAAGTGCTGTTCCTAAGATCTATAGCAGCAGGAAGCCATTCAAAGATCTACGATCCCGATAAATCGCCGCACTTGTCGTTTCCCTTGCTTCCGTAGGGAAAGTGCTCGCCATTGCTTTGTAGCGCATTATTTCTAACCATGCACCATTTACTCGACATTGAACAAGGTGATTACCTAGGTAATTATTTAACTTTTTAGCGCGTTTTTTTTTTTTTTTTTTTTTTTTGTAGTGTGTTAAACTAAGAACTAAATATATATATATATATATGTGCTTCCCAGGGCGTATTCCTTACTAACTCACCTTGAAAGTCTCTCTGAGTTTTTCTTTTTCTTTGCTTTTTCTTTGCAATTTCGTTTTCATTTGCTATTTTTTGCTAAACTGGATACAGAAGCCTGCTATGATTTTGTTTACGTACGCACATTGTACGCACGTATCTATACTCCAGCGCTTATGAACCACGTCAAATAATACAGAGTCGCTGGGATTTATTAAAGTCACTGCATTGCAGGAAAGTAGCGCCATTGCCTTCCGTGCCAGCTAGCCGAACACAAACAAATACTAACATACAGACGACCAAAACCTCACAAGACGATTGGCTTATCGGTCTCTGTTGCTATGGCAATCGCCATTCCAGTCGCTTCAAATCTTCGAAGCTTCTAGAGGGTCGTTCTAATCCTGTCGCACCACGATCACCAGGGACCATCATCGTACTGAAGGCGTTCCTCGCCAATATAAGCGTCTTTGGCACTGTGTAGGCAATCAACTTATCCATCATGCCCATCTCCACCGATCTCTTACATTTATATTGTTCTTCTGGCGTATTTCAAAAAAAAGGAAATTTATTTTTCAATGCCTACAAGCACCGACATCGCATGTCATTGTATAAAGATGTACGCTTGTTTCGCATGGTGTGTGGGTAGCAAAATCTCGGTGTACAAGAAACGTTTTTGTAAAGCTACCCGTCTCCAGCAAATTTAGGTCGGCTCACGAAGAATGGAGAGGGTCAAGGAGACAAAAGGCCTAAGCACTTTTTATAAGTTGTGAATGCCAAAGCATGCATGCCGTACCTCCGCTCCCTTATTTCGCCTGCGGCGTACTTGCGCCAACGGTCGAGCGCGCGCGCTCTCCTCGCCACGCTGACCTTGGGCGTGGAGCTGTGGAACCGTTGCCTCGTGGCAACGTTACCAAAACAGTTGGAAAACTCGCCGTCGAAACTTGGGCCGCTAGCGCCCACCAAGACCGAGCTAAATACGACGACAGCGCCACTCTTTATCATTTGTCTGTACTGTGGTCACCTTGATCTTTTACAAAGCATGTTTTTGCGTAAAAACAAACGGAAAAGACTCTTTTTGTATGAAATTCATTAGAGTTTAGTACAAAATGGAAGGGCGCGTGATGCTTTTAGAATCTTTAGTTTGCAGGGTTTTGCAGAAGAATTAATATTGTTTTTATACAACCATGCCTCAGCGGTCCTTTCAGGTAGTACGTCCCGACCTAGGTGCATTTTAACTTCGGTTGTAAGTCGCGGCGCGTCCACTGGGGAGACGGGGTGGCACCCCTGTAACCTCTTCCGCTGTACCTGTTTCGGCGCCAAAATGGCCGATCAAAGCAAAAATAGAAGTCACGTGCAGTTCCTTGAGTGGCCGCTGCGAGAGAAAGGGCGGCGTTGTGTTGGGCATTAGCTCGGTTTTCGAGGACAGATCGGGGCCACTTTTTCAAAGCAGTCTCTATGGCAGTTTCTTAACTGAGTGTTTTAGTAACGTTGCCTCGTGGACACGCAGCGCCATGGGAAGGCGCTTATTGAAACCGACGCGCGGCGACTTCATATCAATTATATTGCAATTAAATGCAAAGGTGCAAGCGAGCTGGACAAGAATGACGAGAATAATCCCTGGAGAAGGGGAACAAGAGGGACAAAGGACAATCATAAAATCTCCAAACACAGCTAGGTGACTGGTGAGCGACCGAAAAAATCCGCCTGCAGTGGTCCGGGTATCGAACCGGGGACCTCTCCATTACACCTCTTGTTCCCCTTCTCCAGGGATTATTTTCGTCATTCTTGTCCAGCTCGCTTGCACCTTTGCCTTTAATTGCAATATAATTATAACCTTAAATTTGCAAGCTTCACCCTTGTTGGTGTCAGTCTGGTGGCGGCTGATAAAACCCGTTTGCTCTACTGACGTCTAACCCCTGGTTAGCTCAGTTGCCAGAGCGCTCCACCTGTAATGGAGAGGTCACGGGTTCGATACCCGGACCAGGCGGATTTTTTCAGTCGCTCACCAGTCACCTAGCTGTGTTTGGAGAGTTATGTTTGTCCTTTGTCCCTCTTGTTCCCCTTCTCCAGGAATTATTCTCGTCATATCAATGCCGTTTTGCGTGGCTTTCTGCGAGGTTTCAAATCGCCTCAGATCCCGGCTTCGGGAATTTATCTGCTGTTTGGCGCGGCTGATGACGTCGGCTCGCTCCATGGGGCAGTTAATGTTGTCGCATTAAAATGTTCATTTCAACGGCCAAAAAGGCTATCTTCGTGGAAGTTTAATTGGCGCTACTTTCTCACGATCCAGAGGCTAGATTCACGAAACGTTATTATGCCAAAAATGTGCGTACGACAAAACGTAAGAACAAGCTCGTATTTACGAAACGTAATTATCGTAAGTTTTGCGCAGGTTACGATGAAATCCCATGACAGCTCCGGACCTGTCTTACGCAGTTTTCTTTTACAATCAGATCCACATGACCAACAGCGTCGCTGAGTTACTTGGTCGCGACGACCATCGGACATTTATTTTTCTACGTACTCGTCTCGCGCGTCCCGACTTCAAGCAGCAAGAAAAAAGAAAATTACTTGAAAGCGACCATAACGGATATGAACGCTGGATCCACAAAAATTCAGGAAAAGTTACAACGGCAACGATCCTACCGACCAAGCGACCGACAAAGGGCTAGTCGGCCTAGCAAGGCACTGCGACCAGCTCCGACCTGCTCCGCCCTGCTCCAATGCAGCGTTGCTCCGACGGTCCGTGGCAAAGACCCTCTGCCCAACGACCGGCTGGTTTGCTGAATGGAATATGCCCGCGCGACACTTGTGGACCCTTCTCATACGAATACCAGCATAGGCGTAGACTTCGGGGGGGGGGGGGGGGGGCGGCATTGGGGCTCGTACCCCCCCCCCCCCCCCCCCCCCCCCCCCGTATTCGGGCCATGATCCTTACGGAGACGCTGCTTATGTGCCATGCAACGAGCTTTTAGTATAGTGGCATGGAAACAAAATAACGCCTACGTTGCCTCTATTGACAAAATACATGGGGAATGGAATCCCAGCGTGCTTTCGTTAGCTTCAATCTCCAAGGTAACGCGCAGCACCACCCCCCTCCCTCCCAGAGAACTTCTCAGCCTGCCCCCCCCCCCCCCCCCCCCCCCCCCGGGAAAATGGAAAGTCTACGCCGCTGAACCCGAGTGTTGGCAAGAAGGTCGCCTGTGTTTTTTTATTCAAAATCCACGTGCTCCGAACCATGCCAAGCTCTCTGATCGGTTGTTCGCGTTGCCGAAGACGCCGTCACTCTCGCGGGGATCGGGAGCTTGCGGGACACCGGAAGTTCTAGTTTTTCTGTACGAGACTGTCGCTTTCCTCCTCTCACTTAAGAACGCGTTCGTGAACACCGATTTCTTCTCTTACGATGGATGTTCTTAACTTACGTTTTCGTAACCTAAGAAGCTCTTTGTGAATCCAGCTTCAGTTACTTTAAGGATGTATGGGTCAGGCTTAGGGAAAGCCTTCTGCAACGAGATGTTAAGTCACGAGCACATTTAACGTGGCAATTAAAACAACGCAAAGGAGCGAGAGACCGGATAAAGAAAGACAGAGCTCTATCTGTGTCTTCATCCGGCCTCTCGTCCTGTGCGCTGCCTTAATTCTCAAGTATGTAACCACTGGCCCAAGCTGCAACTTTAACATTTAACATCCCTGACGGAGGCGCACGCTTTGGTGGCGCCCTCTTATGGTTCCCATCTGTGACGTCACGACCAGGATTTGCTTTACCCTGATGTCACGAGTTATGATCCTGTCGATTACCGTGAACGCGAATTCGATGGTGCGTGTAAGAACCATATGGCGGAACCTTGTAGTCAATGCGCTCTACCCGAACGCCGTCGAAGTTGACAGTCTGACGCTGCTCCTATTTCCGTCTACAAAAGGAGCACTGATCGCACTAAAGGCATCATAGTGAGCGTGTGGCCAGTCGTGGAAAGCCGACCATAGCGACGCTTTTAATCACGCTCGACGCCAAAAGTGTCGGTCGATCCAAACAACGTCGAATTCGGGGAAAATCAACGCTCTTAGATCACCCCCATTGACACCGTTTCCACAAACAGTCCCCCTCTCCCTCAAGGTCCGCCTCCGGCCGTTCGACGCGCCACCTTTTTGTATAGGTCGGCTGCTACAGCAATTACAGTTACACGGGCTCTGAAGAACCGCGTTTAGATTGCGCATCACCATAGCGTTTCCGAAGAATGCAGCTTTGAAATGCAGCCTCTAGATGGTGCTTCAAACGACAGGTGGCGGGCTTGAGGGGGAGAGGTGGGTTATCCCCCTCCGTGACCGCTCATTCACACTGGAAGCGGATCCGCGTTCGCAAAGCGGTTGCGAACGCGGTTGTATAAAAATCCAGTGCAATTGCACGCGCACTCGATGACATCAAGTACGCGTGCAAATGTACTGGATCTTTATACAACCGCGTTCGCAACCGCTTTGCGAACGCGGATCCGCTTCCAGTGTGAATGAGCGATGAGAGTTGCACAACCAAGTCGATCTAATAACGTTGGTGACAATCATCATTACATGTCACTGATGTTCCCTTCAGATACAATAGCGATTTTCCAAGCTGTCGTTCACCTTCGCCGAGCTATCCCAGAAGCCCCCCCTTACTAATGAACACTTACGTCCCTCGCGTGTGCAGTACTCTAACGGAAGGAAACAGCTCCGTCTACCGGAATCCAGCGACGCGTGGCAAAAGAAAACGCGCCCCGTCTGCTCCTTTTATTTTCCAGTGTCGCAAGGGGCCAGGTTGCACGCGCGGCGCCAAATCATGACGTCATCGCCGGGAAGGAGGTGGTGGCGATGGCGCTGGCGCGCGTCCGTCGAACGCGAGCAACTCGCACGCGTCGGCACCACTTGCGTCCACTGGAGCGCGGCTCCAGTTCAGCGCGCCTCCAACGGGACATCGAGCGACTGTGGCAGCTGTCTTCCGGTTAGCGGGACTGTCTAGGCCGCCATGCCAAGCGTGTGTAGGCGCTGGTGCGTGCACCGCTGCTTTAGCGGCGCTGCATGCCGCGATGCGTAGATATGGCGTGCAGTGGGGAAAGGTTACGTTGCCGGTGTACGCTCTTCGTTCGCTGTCTCCGATCGTAGGATTATGGCGCAGTCTGAGGGAAGTTGGTGATCGGACCTCCGCAACAATACTAAAGAAAGAAGTCGGGACTGTAGGGCGGTTTCATGTGACGTGGTTCCGGCTTGAAATCTCCTTGGACTTTCGCCCTGCGTCTTTGTTTCCGAGTAGGCTGTGTTTTTCAGCTCACTTGAGTTCTTTCGCCCTAGTGATCGACCGCGTCTGCCGGACTACTTGGGGACACATTGAAGTCTCATTTGATTCTCGACTTTTATACAAACCACAATCGTCATTTGAAATGCATCCGAACCGGCGTTAAAGAGGGCTACCCATCTGCGATCAATACGACTCCAGTAGAGAGAACTCGAACAACTGCGTGGTGCAAGAAAAGCCCGTACGAAAACCGTGTTCAGACGAAAGAAATTTGTGAGACTAAGGTACTCCAGGAGGTTAGTGTAAATGATGTGCTCCATAGTTTTGCAGCACACACTTGTCAGTGGGATGGGCCTGTAGTTCTGTACCAGATTTTTGGGGGCCAGATTTGTGGATGGGCGCAATATTTGCACATTTCCACTCCAGTGGTAATAAACCGCATTTCGATGATACCATAAACAAAATAACCGATTACCTCGAAATAACCCCAGCGCAGGTCTTCAAGAGAGCGTGGGGATTTCCATCGGGATAAGATGCTGAACATTGTCTTGTTTTCGTTAGAAGTTTGAAAATGCCATCTGTATCAAAATGAATTTTAGACATCAAATTAGTAGGCAAAGGTACCTCATCAAAATCGCAATGATCCACCGTCACGATATCCGAGACAAGTAACTTTAAGGAGTCATTGAAACTGGCAGACTTTGAAGCGTCATCTGCTAAAAGGCTACCCCCGACGGGTAGCGACGGAATTCCAACGATCTCCTTTTTATTCGAACGATAAGGCTTCCGGGCTTCCTTCGGGTTTCGCCCGAGTTTCACATTTAGAGTTGATGCAGAGTCATTGCGATCGCGGTATTGTTTTAGTGCACATTTATTTTTAGTAATGATTTGATGTAACTCAGAGTTTATCCATGGTGTATCCTGACGACGCTTCGAAGTAACAATTCTTGATGGAACAAATATGTCAACGAGGGTCTTAGTTCTATTTTTAAATATGTTCTGCAGAAACTTAACGGCACCCGATTTCCTCAAACTCCGAGAAGAATACATCTAGATTACCAGAAAAACCTTCATAATCACCCCTGTCAAATAAATAACACTTTTTTAGAACGCAAGAGAGCACTGCAGTCAAAAGGACAGGACATATTTGCGATTTCAGTGTTATGGTCACTTACACCGGAGATAACGGCAAGACCAGACACGGCCCTAGCACGATTACTGAACACAAGGTCGAGAACACGTGCTTGAACGACTAGAACCGGTCCTCGTGGGTTGAAACAAACTGAGATTGTAGTCCTTGACACGGTTAACGAATCGTGAGTATATACCCGTATGGTTGAGAGTAGACGGTTTCAGGTCTGTCCAATGAATATTAGGTAAATTAAATTTACCTCTGATGAGGAAAACATCCTACTTCTATCACAGATAAAGCGTTATACAACGAGAATATAAGATTGTGTTGCTTGACGGCGATCTGTAGAACGAACGCTCAATAAGATAGTCACCGTTAGCAAGGGAGACTCAACACCAAACGGATTCGCACGATAAGCCGGTCGTTTGTACCGAACAACTTTTTCAACTTTCATGAATCAGCGGAAACAGAATAATAAGCTTGGGTTTCTGCGACCCAAAAGCGTCCCTGGTCGAATTTGACTGATCACGTCGTCGCCGGATCCACTCGCCATGCTTCTGTGTTTTAGTAACACTAAAACGACGCTGCAAGTCTAATCGTCTGCGTGCAAACAAGTGTGAAAGTGGCAGATACTGCTCATGAACATGGCGGAAGACGGCTTACCGGAAGTGAAAAGCCGTCTTGGGAAACCGGCCTTAGGCACCGTTACTGCCGTGTAAATCGTGCCATAGTCAAGCCTTTCTAAGACGTGCCCAGAGTTGCCAGACTGACGCCCAAACAAAGCATTTTCCGCCCACGAGGCTAACCTATCGCCTCATGCAAGTTGTGACAACCAACAGACATGACAATAAACGGCGTCTAGTTCAATCTGCTGCTATGTAGTAGCCAATTGCCAGGTTCTTTATGGTAAAAAGAAAGGAAACTGAGAGGTCCGTCTGATTTTTGATATCAAGAAATATATTTGCATCTAATTGTTTTTCTTCTTTCCGAATACACGTAAAGAAAAAAGAAAAGAAACTTTTTAGCAAATCGTAATCGTAATCTTTATTGGCTCAGGAGAGCCGTGGCACCGCGGAAAGGCGACAGCCCGTACCATGAAGGCCCGCGGTGCCACGTCTAGTGACGATGATTATGAGATGATATATACAAGGGGGGGACGACGCAGTATTCTCAACATCGCAAGCACCGTTGCTTGAAGGTTCGGGGTTTGCCAAGACATTTTACCAGCTGTAAGAAGTGCCTGGGCAAAGGGTGCTGTCCGGAGGCTTCACCGTGCGGCTGGGAAAGCCTTGGCGGTTTGATGGTGTTCAGGACGACGTGCTCTTCTGATCCGCCGCACGAGTCTTGGAGGTTCGGCGGCGGTTCAGGCCAGTAGGCAAGCGAGCCAAGGTGACCTTCGGTAGGCTGTTCAATGGACGTTCTGGATGGTAAAGCCCAGGCGGTTGATGGTGCGCTCGTTCGATTCGTTGAAGGCAGCGGCTCCAGGTGGTGGCCCAGTCAAAGTAGACGGCTGCCATCCTTGATGCATTGACGTCCAGGGCTAGAACGCAGCGCCCCGGTCACCCGGTGTAGCTTCCTAGCATCGTCGTCGTCGTCATTATAAATAAATAAAAGAAAAAGGCGTACATCTAAAGTTCGACTTGCTGAGATTGGTACTGGTTTACGCTGGGTTTAGGCGCCTCCCCGGTGGCAGATGCCGGTCTCGTTTGGCTCCAGCTGCCGGCATACCGATGGTGACCAGTGAACCGGCTGTTGGGATGGCTTTGCCGATTCGCTCTTGAGCCAGGCTTGCCGTTCAGAGTCGACGGTGAGGACAGGTCGGCAGACATCTATGGATGACAGCTTCGCCGGTGTATTCCGGAGCCAAGCTTTTCTGAATGCGTCCGCTCTCAGCCCTGATTCTCTTCGTTCTCCTCGACTTCTTTTCTCTTCCTCTTTTCCCCGTTGGTATCCCCCGATTGTCTTCCTCTTTTTGTCGCCGTATTGATCATATCATTACACCAATGCACACTCTTGTCAGCCAGAGCCGAAAAAGAGGTCAGTATTTGTAACAGGAAGGACCTGATTCTCACAAATGAGGATATTTTTTGCGGAATCTATGAATTGATGGTACGATATCTAGGAGCTTAAATATGTGACTTTGACTTTTAGGCATTGAAGTCGGATAGAGGTTACTTTCACTATGCCATTCTTCAAAGTTGCCCTCCATCTACCAAAAAGAGACTTTTTTTTTTTTTTTTTTTGTGTAGCATTATTACGTAAACTCAACCACTCCGCAAGGCTCGATTAACTTCCGCGAAAAATATTTGAAAAGAAATGAGAATAACGAGGCTTCTAGGGTGTACCGTCGCGTGACTAAAAGTATAGTAAAGACTCAAATCCGCCCAAACATTTTGGTTCTGGAGTGGGAAGCCGGTGAACATAAATGTGCACATCACGTTTCCTGTTCTCGAGCCTCTGCTCTCACCTTTAATAAGACTGTGCGTGTTATATCATATGGATACAGGTTTGATAACGCATTCTCTCTGGAGAGTCTCGGGTTGCCAGTGAAATGGTGAT
Organism: Ixodes scapularis; assembly: GCF_016920785.2. Classification (NCBI taxonomy): domain Eukaryota; kingdom Metazoa; phylum Arthropoda; class Arachnida; order Ixodida; family Ixodidae; genus Ixodes; species Ixodes scapularis. The sequence goes on along the minus strand of NW_024609879.1, from coordinate 133,451,064 downwards.
CACCGATTTGATGGACGTCTCACTTCACGAGTAAGTTATATTATTAGGATGTTAAATTGATGCAAAAGTTTGGTTCATCTCGAAGTTTACAAAAACAGTTCCATTGGAAATATACAGAGTTGTGCGTGCTAGTTTCTTCACCTGGTAGTGCCCTTTGTAAACCGCAGAACGACGACGTAATCGCCTGACTGTACATTTTATGAAATTACTTTGTCCGATGTCTTGCTTGATCTTAATTTAACCATCGTGTACGGCGAAATACGGCTTACTCTTAAAGATAAGCTAAATAAAAAGACTTTACCAACTGGAATAAAACAAGTTTCTTTTTTTCCCCGCCCCCCGCTTGTTTCTAATGCGCTATGAACAACGAACCACCACGGTTCAGTTCTCTTGCATGACGAAATAATATGTCGGTCGGCGCTATTCATATAGGAATGCACCTGGGATTCAAGCGTCGCGTGGCAGCTTCTTTCGGCGGCACACGCCGTGTGTGCCCGGCCGACACAGACCTCGAGCACACTGCTGTACGCCGTTCACCCCTCGGCGCGGTGGAAGCTGTAAGGGTGCTGGTTGAACCAGTCGAGTGTCTTTCTCTCGGCACGTGATCACGGCGCTCTCGCCCATACCAACACACAAAGAGAGGGGTCACGTGACAAAAGAGACGCAGTTGACAGGTCTGTAGGGAGCTCGTAGCTCCCACCGCACTGTCGGCTTGGGGCGAGCGGGGCACTCTATACACGTGGGCGCGATGAATCAAAAATAGGGAGTGCGCTTGACAAACGTCACGGTCGACAGTGCCGCGCGAGTCGGAGGCTCGGCGTATGGTCGGTTGTAACTTGTCACGGTTTCGAACCTCATGTGCGAGTTGCGGCTCGTGTCCCCTGCATGGCCCCCTCTCCCTCTTTCCCTCCTTCTTTCCATTCACAATTCAAGTACAGCGCAATGTTAGTCATTATAGAGCACGCCGTGGTTTCCGTAGAAGTGTCCACCTGGAAAGCGTGACAGTCGGTTCCGGAAGCTGCATCTGGCCTTTTGAAAACAGAAGGATTTCATATATTATTTGTTTATTAAACATATCAGATTATATATATATATATATATAAATCATAAAAGGCATATATGGGTTCTTCTACAATTTTATATGTTTTCATATGTTTATTGAACATTTTTTTTTTTCTAGTACGATACAAAAAGATTTTCAATAGTGTGTGGGCACCTTGGTATTCCTTGGCCACCATGGCTGAGTTTGATGCAACTACTGAGCGTGTGCCGAAGGCAAGCGTCCGCAAATCTTCGAAAAAGGGCGTTTCGTGCAATAACTACTGCCATTATCAAACGATGAATGGAAAATTCGCACTCATCAATTTACGGTCCTTATACGTCAGTGCTCCGCAATTCAACTTCACCCCTTCGTTGTCATTGACAGACGGTGGTCATATGACAGTACCACTTGAGATAAATACACCGTGCACGGATATAACTCACAGCAAGTTACGCACGATAGCCCGTGCAACTGCTCATGTTTGTACGCAAAACTATGTTTCCGAATTACATGGTTTTGCGTTACTCACTCGAGAAACAACAAAGTCGAACGCATTTAAAAGAAAGTTTAGGATGGCCCTGTCGCGCTTGGCTGGTCTTGTATATCTTTCCAAGGGTCACAGCAGAAAGCAGACACACCACCTGGTCGATGCCTTTACAGCGCCTTGCAGTTGTCCGTGACTCGCTGTAACTCAAGGAAGCGTGACCCCCCCCCCCCCCCCCCCCCCCCCTCCTTCGCGCACACCTCTCTTTTTCTGACCTCCTGGTCTTGACCGCTGGCCCGCGAAATTAACACAGCGGTACTGTGACCGTTCATTCTCCTCATAACTTACGCAGCCCGTAATTCCCCGCCAGGTGGAATATAGGCTTTAGAGTCGGTCTCGGTCTGTTACTTGAGGACTGGCTGATTACGAACATAATGACCTGCGTGCAGCCAATTGAACGCGCTGTTTGTCTCCTAGTGAGGTGAAGGTTCAAAGGTCGCGAACAAAGTCAAAACGAAAAGGCTGCCCGCGATCAGTTAGGAATTTATTTTTTGTTTGAAACAAAAGCAACGCACACATACTCCAGTACAAGAAGTATGTTTGGTTACAAACCTGGTAAATTGGACGGATTAACTCTGAACAAGTTGAAGAGATTTACCAAGTAGACACGCGGTTAATCAGATGGTCCCCTAAGAGACAGTAAGCTGAAAAAGGCATTTACAGCGCGTGACTTCATTAAGTTTTCCGCTGGCCTCCCTGAAAGAAAGTTTTGAAATCTACGAAATCTTGCAACGGCGTTGATTGATGTGTTCGCCCCTGTACGTATACTGCGAACATTTTTTTTTTTTTTTTTCAAGATAAAGATTGTGAAGTCAAACAGCCAAGATCTCACTGAGGGAGGGCTCGAGCAACCTTACGTGTGCCTGAATCGAGAGAATCTCGTCTGTGTTGACGCTTCATCTTGACTCGACCATATGTGGCGGCGGACATTCTGAGCGAGGAACTCCCATGCCGGAAGTACTTCAGTATGGGCAATGTGAACGTATACTCACTCGCAGCCCTTCGCGTACGCTATCCGAAATCTCTTCAAATTGGCGCGTTCAGAAAGTAAACTCCTTCTGCCTCAATGCCACAGCCCGCGCTGTACGAGGTTGTACAAATATTCTTTTACTCTTCGCGCAAACTGAGAGGGTCAACAGAACCCGACCGGCCATCCGATCTGCCCGTTGACGAGGCTTCAGACGGGCTCAACCGTTCCGTAGATCTCCGCATGATGTAGCGTCGGCGTCGGACGTCAATCACCGGAGCTTCCTCTCTTTCCGTTTTATTTGCCCTGGGTCCTTAACGCGGCTCTCATTTTCGCGGAAGTGTGAGCGAGAGGGGGTAAGAGACTTTTTTTACCTCGAGGCGTTCTTCTACGGCGCAAGGCCTGCGACACTTAGCGTGCTCCAGTCGCCCTCCCCCCAAAAATAGACCCAGACCGGCCCGCGGGGAACTCCCGGTTGAAACATCGCGGATCTCTGCGCCGTCTGGAGTGCCGCACACGTTGACGGCTGAACCGCTAATCGGTGTCGGGGAGACGCGGGCTCCGTGGCCCAGTCACTGACGTCACTGACGGGTGTCTCGCGCTCGGGGCGTCCTCCAGTCTTCTGCGAGGGCGCCACTTTCCGCGAAGCTGCAAATTTCTATGTTTTTTTTTATTATTATTGTTTTGTGAGCCACAAATTTGTGCGGCGGGCGGGACCACGTGCGCCACTGGCTGTGCAACGGGTCATTACCATCGTAATCGTCGTTCATTAAATATTTGAAGCCTCAGTCACCCTAATCAGACATCATAAAAAAACAAAAAAACGTCATGCCAGAAGTATCTTTGGACACGCTTTAAGCATGTGCGAAGCACGCTTACTTCATTAATATGTGTGCTTCCAAGTTCGAACATGTCTGCCTACGTTTTTTAAGCATGAAATGCTTTTTAACGCTAAACGCCCCCACCCCAAAATTTTGTCCGCGTCCATCCATCCGTGCGTTTCCATCCAAATTTACCGGGCAAATTGACATCGCGAGACCTGTGTACACGAATTTAGTTTCTTGGCTAAATTTAGCGGGATAATTGATGTCACGTGACGCGACGTCACGGGGCATGCAGAGCAATTCAGTTTCCCTGCTAAATTTAGCGGCAGAATTGGCGTCACGCGACTTGTACACCAATTCAGTTTTCCCACTCAATGTGACGTCACCCGACGTCACGTGACCCGTATACCTTGGAAAAATCAATGGCACCTGACCTATACGTTGACTCGGTTTCTCCGCTAAATTTAGCGGGGAAAATTGACGTCTTGGGACCTTGACATCAGTCCGGTTTCCCCGCTATATTTAGCGGGGGGAAATCGACATCACGTGACCTAGACAACCGTCCGGCTTCTCCGCTAGCGGGAAATTATGCGTCACGCGGACACGTACAAGAAAGAAACACGCCTCAGACAGCAATGGCTGCAGACTGTCTTGTATAATTAGAATATCGGGAAGGAGATCCAACCGTTGCACCCCTAGCGGCTAAAGTTAGAACTAAACCAGTGGGGACAACAACGACATAGAGGATTTGTTTGGGCTTCGACGCAGCGCTCGACCCACGTAGCCGAACTTTGCGTCTGCGTTCGGCTGGTGCTCGTGCCCAATCGGTAAAGCCAAACGGATGACGCAGCAAAAAAAAAAAAAATATTCGCCCCGAGCCGTGCTTAATTTTTTGTCTCGCGCTGAATCGAGAAAGACCAAGTAAAGATTCCGGTGCTCCTGCCTTGTGTTGGTGAACACGAAACTCCGGGGCGAAAACAAGCTGGAAGTAGCGCCCCCTATAGTTCGATCTTCTCGCCAATAGCCTATTAAGGCTGTATCAATATATAGCCTATTAAGGTTCCGCACCGTGGTCGGCCAATCTTCCGACATGCATTTATGCACGATCAGCATACAAGCTCTCCCATCGCCAGGCCACTACTTTGTATCACTTCCGTTTGCAACCAACCATCAGTTTACAAACTACGTAAAAATAAAATAATAATAATGAGCGTCAGTTACCATCGCCACAAGCGTTCAACACCGCCGCCTATCGTTCAGGCTTGCGTCCACTCCATCTCTTGTGCAGACACCGTCCGCTGCGAGTTGCTAGCGCTGTTGTTAGACCTGACTGTTTAAGCTGTCTCGATGACCGAATAACCCACCGGCTCGGCTGAGTCGGCGGCGGCCCCGCCGAGTATCGACTGCTTCACACAACCTCACCCAGCCACTACCGCCGCTGTCTTTTCGGCGAACCTCTCGAAGAAGTCTACCTTTCGGCTTCCTGTTTAATTTATAACCGCGCGGGACGGCCGGGCCCTCCCATCTAAACGACGAGGGGACGGCTCCGGGCGAAAGTAAGTAGGTAGCCTCCCTTCTCGTTAGCGGAGGAACCAACAAAACCGACGGCGGAAGACCTGCACGAACGAAGGAAACAAATAAACATTAAAAGAGGATGACCGAAACCACCTGAGGGCATACTCCCGCGGCCCCCCCGTGGAAGGCCTGAAGACCTTCTTCTGGGTACGGGTCGCAGAGGCGCGGCAGTGTGTGGTTTGTCGGCGGCGTCGGTGGTGGTTGGTGCTCATGGTGGCCCGGGCAGCGTTATCAGGATCGGCTGCTGGCAGCGACGCATTCCCAAACATTCTTCTTTTTGCTCTTTTCTTAAGCGGCACGTATTCACGTCGGTTTATGTAACACGGCGGTTAGTGGCGCGGTTATTACCCGAAGCAAGATTGTGGTTAATTGGAATGGACGTCAAGGGTAGATGCTTCGTCGGTTCTAAATGTGTGAAAAGATCTCGTTCAGTTGATGTTGTTGTTGTTGCATTGAATTCAGGTATGCAAATGATTCGATCGTATCAATATAGTGAAACCAAAAAAGAGACAAAGAACAATATATGTCGGGGTCAGCACCCGAACCCGGGTCTTCTGGTTCTTGAGATTTTGATTCTAACCCTGATACCGACGCGTGTTGTTTCTCGGTGGCTTTCTGGCTTGCTTTCATTGTCACAAGTTAAAACGAGTCTTCATTTTCTTCAGCAGGATCACTGTAAAATCTGAAGACTAAGTTTATTCAAAAGCTCAGATGCAAAAGGAAGCTGCGGGTCTGACTCTATCTCCGTCCACCACTCCTGAACAGTGAACTGGCAGATGATGATGCGCTCTCGTCAAACAAATCAACCGCCTCGCATTCATCACCTGACCCTGCTTTCTGGGTACGGGTATGAGCGGAAGCGTGATCACGTGGAGGAAAATAGCAGACGTATGGCTAGTCCATCGAGTGTGCGGTTCTCACCGCACTGTCAGCTCTAGGTGCTAACGAAGCATAGTGACACCCTCAGCTACCAGTCGTGGGCGTTGGAGGATCCCCTAACGTCCAAAACACCCACCAGGCACTTTTATGTCGCCGACCAGTTAATGTAACGCTTAGCTTTCGTACACCACCACAAAAAAGCCACACGACCGGCCCAAGCACTTGGTAGGCCTTCTGATGAGTCTGGATGAGGACATAAGATACAGCGAATACCAGTCGAAGGGCTGCCATTTGAAGGTGTCTTCCTGAAGGATCACTACATCCAAAACACCGCCTACGACATCCACCAGGCACTTTTACGTCGCCAACCGGTTAATGTAACAGTTAGGTACCGTCTCAAATGCCACATTAAACGACCCGAGCACCAGGCAGGCCTTCCAACGAGTCTGCATAGCGAATGCGAGTCGAAGGGCTGCCATTCGAAGACGTTTTCCAGGAGGATCACAGCGTCCAAGACACCACCCATCGGGCACTTTTATGTCGGCAATCGCTGACCGGCTAATGTAGCAGTCGGATAGCGTCACAAATGTCACACTAAAACGGCTCGAGCACTCGGTCGGCCTACCGATGAGTCTGGACAAGGGCATGTATAGACAGCGTGCGAGGGTACAGACAGCTTTGGCCTGCACTGCAGGGCGGCTTTCTTACTCCGAAGCCCTCTTCGCCACCGTCGTCGGTGGCCGCTGCCGCCGCCTCTGAACTGCCTGCGTCCGGGCCTCCGTCGTCAGGCGGAGAACGCAATTATTTATACGCCGTGGCTGAGGGTGGGTACGGGCCTCTTCGGGCTGCTGACCCGTCAGCGATAGGCGGTGCTCACCCGCCGCGGTGATGTTCGTCGTGGGAGGCTGCGTTGCGCCTTTGACGGCCGCGACGTGTGAGCACGTAGTCGGCGGCCGGCACTGTAGTGGTGGTGGCGGCATAATGTATACTGCGCGTTGTCTTACGTCGATGACAGTGGATGGTGGTTTAGGAACCGGGGCGTTGTGATGATGTGCCTTTAGACACGGTATGCGCTTGGTTAACTTTTATTGAAGTGAGGTTGAGTTAACGGGGTGATGAGACTACTCGCTACGTGGAATCTGTGCTAGCACGGGTGCCTTCTTTCCTCTTTGTGGTCGGGGGTACTAGGGTTAAAAGGCTTAGGCGTCTAATTGGCATAGTTTTTTTTTTTTTTTTTTTTTTTGGGGGGGGGGGGGGGGCGTTTACGAGTTGGTGCAATTTATCCATAATGAATTACGCCCACAGCATGGTCTCAAACAGCTGTTTCTGAGCAATTGGTGTGTGTTCATTGTCCTCAGTTTCGACGCTCAGGGGTGATATTATTGTAAAAGCTCTTTTTTGTGTGTGTATATGTGTGTGTGTGTGTTTTCATCTGTCATATTGGGATGAAAATGTATTGAGTTTCTAATGTTTGTACGTGATAGTTGTACCAGCATGGTGCAGCTATCATTGTACATAAGGTTGTCATCATAAGGTTAATATGGTTCATACGATTACACACAAGGTCACGCGGCGAACTGTCTACGAAGAACAAACTACTGGTCTGAAATGCAACCAACTGGCGGGCCATTTGCTCCTTGTCCTTTGCGCTGTGTTTTTCTTCTTTTTTTTCGTTGTCTGTTTTTTTTTTATTGATGATCGTGACAGTAGTAATTGAGACATGCACAACATCAAGTCCTTCTAAACAAATCTCGACGTATCTTTTTTTAATAAATAGTGGAACACTGAATGGATCATTCAGTGTTCCACTACTTCATCGAAAAAGCTACGTCGAGATTTGTTTAGAAGGAGTTGATGTTATGCATGTCTCAATCTTTATATCTTACGCATCGTTAGATATAAAAATTTGAGTAAGTTTCTGCTGATAAGGTGATGTATTAACAGATAACCGATAGAGCCGTATATATTGAATATTGAAGATTAACCCAAAAGAACCAATGTTAATTAGCTTTATCATGTTGTCGGCACACGTAATCAAAAGTTTTTTTGTTTTATTTAGAACACTTTTTTTTTATCGGTATCTTGTGCACCGGTCAACAAAGCTACAAGAAATCTCTAAACTCACAAAAAATAAATACACAATAAAAAAATCTTCTCGCAACCATTTCGCACTCGATTCAAAAGTCTCAGATAGAAGTTTAGTGAGAGTCGCAACTGATATCATTTGGTGTTGCAGAGTATACGAAGTGAGAAAAAAGTATAAAGAAACTGCATCTCTCTCTTTCTTTCTTTTTTTTCTCTTTTTGTGATGGCAAGACCATTAACCGATGAGACTGTTTTTCTTCGTTTTATTTGGAGGTTTATTTGTAGTTATCACATACCTTAATCTTTTTTTTGTTTTAAATGATTCGTCGATCTATGGAGGCGGCGGTTTTACCGATTGCGTTTCTCCATCTACCAGCACTAATACATTAAACTTGGCTTTTCTCTCTCTCTCTCTCTTTCCCTCTCTCTTTCGCTTTTACTCTTGTTCTCTTTCATCTCCTCCTCGCCGTCACGCAGTTTTTATAGAGACCGTAATCTGCGGGTGTGCTCCGCATTTTGATGCCGTCTCGTGTAATTTGGGCCCCGACGTTGACTTTGCGTCAAAAATTCCTCAGTTGGGCTTTCGCCATCGTTTCCCCCTCAAATGTCTGTGTGTCTTTTTTTTTTTTTTTTTACATTGTTTATTTCTGTAAACGCGCGCGGGCATTTCTGACTTGTTTTTGGTGGTTTGCCTGCGGTCGCGTGTTTATTTTTTTATTTTTTCTCCATCTTCTTCCGAAACAGATTTCAAAACGAGGACGAAAATGTACCGTATTTTGTATGCCCTTCACATATATCTTCCAAGATGTAAGATTTGCTCGCATCATTCTAGGCTTAACGGAATTTCTGGCATTCCACTATACCTTTAGTCTTTATTTATATTTTGCACGGGAGACGTGTGCCGCAGTGTGTTCTTTGTAAGACATTTATGTAATGTGTTTTTATTTATTTATAGAAAAAAGTGGTGAAGGCACCCGCGGTTAACGCATCTTTGGCGTTGATCAATTCGTTATATATAGCCAGATTTGCGCACTATCACTGGCAATATTCCTGCTTGTTTCAGGTCAACCGTTTATTTCGCTTCGCAGGTTTCTGTAGAAACACGAGCTGACAGTCGTCGCGCCCCTGAGGACTAAAATGAGAACTACACTTATGAGGACAACAACAACGGTGATTTGTTTGTGTTTTGACGCAGCGCTTGGCCCACGTAACCGAACGTTGCCTCAACGCTCGGCTGAGGATCGGGTTTTATCAGTGAAGCCGAACGCGGAAGCAGCCACACATGAATTTTTTTTTTTACTTCATTTTTGTGGAACGAAATTTCGCACAGCAGAACCCAGGGATCCTTGGTTCAATCCTGGGCCCACCCCTGCCCGTTTCGATCTGGATGGGCATCGTACCGGCGCGTGGTCGTGTATCACTACTGCGTGATGCACGTTAAAGGGGTACTCCACAGGTTTTTTCATTGTCTCCGATTTGCTTGAAATTTTGCTAAACTAACCAACAAACATCGTGAAAATAGTATCCCAAATATTAGGTCGAAATATTGTTTTTTTGCGAAGTTATTACATTTACAGTTTTGGTCCTCACCGTGTTTTTCAACCTCGAAGTCTCTACTGGCAACAATGAAAAAGTGACGTCAGTGGAAGGCAGGGGTTCACTCTTTGGGCTGTAGATTTTTTTTTAAACTGATTCGAAGCAGTTTCATGGTGTCAAATGAATGCTTGGGAAGCTCGCTGCAGTACCCGCGCTCCAGCACGGAACAAATGATTGGCATATTCTATTTTTTGGCTGCTTGCTCGACTGGCAAGCCTGCCTGCCACTGACGTCACGGCACTGAAAAGTGCGCGTATATTTGAATGTTGGTTTTTGCATCATTTTCATTTGCCGATTTCGCAATACCTATTATGAATTTCGCGATTCTAAATAGCATACCGGAGAGAGTAAAGGCCGGGGAGTTAGAAAATATAGTTAGTTGAGGTAGCTCAAAAAACCGGTGGAGTACCCCTTTAAAGACCCCCAGGCTAGCGGTTTGTACTGGACCGGCTATATTTTTTATCTACAGCTGAGATACAAGTCGTCTGTTGAAGCAGACTAACTTTAGGCTGTATAAACATAGCAACACAACCCAAAAACTTACTTAATCTTTCTTGATTGAGCTGGGGAAAAAAATTGGACACCAGCCGTGGCCAATTTTTCGCCCCGTGCTCAATCGAGAAAGACGAAGTAAACAATCCACTGCACATGTTTTGTATTGGCAAACGCACGACTCTGGCGACAGCAAGCTGAACATAGCGCCCCCTATAGTTCGATCTCCTAGACATACTACGGTGTAGAGAGAGAGAGAGAAGTGTTGAAAAGAAAGGAAGCCTGGAACATACCAAGTGCACTTGAACTGGGAGGTGTGCCGACCATGTCGGCCTCTTCATATGAGCTGGGTGTTGTGTGCGTTGTGTGGCCCGATTTTGCCGCAGCGGTAAAATCCAAGCTCATATGGATTTAATGGCCCCTGCGGCGATTTTGCCGCGGGGGCCACTGAATCAACTTGTTTAGAACGACTCAATGCTTGTGGGAAACTCGGGGAGCGCCAAAGTTACCACTGGTGAAGCAGGCGTAAAGCTAGCAGTGGAGGATGATTAGATCGTTATGGCGTTCCGCCACTGCTTGCTTCGTGCCTGCTTCACCAAAGGTAACTTCAACGCGCCCCCGAGTTTCCCGCGAGCTTCGAGTCGTTCTAAAAAGAGTTGATTTAGTGGTTTTTCGATGACGCCCAGTAAGTTTCTAATTGGAGCCATGTGTCTATTATCACTAATTATAAAGTGAATTCACACATATTAATTAATCAGCCGACTTATCGCAAAGATTAGCCACCCACATATTGTCCCCCTGGCCGTATAACCCACCTCCACAAGCCGCATAAGTTTAACTTTCACGGCTTTTTTTTAAACAAATCTGTAAAAAAAAAAAAAAAAAAAAAAAAAAACCTGTACATCGAAGGTGCAGTGTATCTGCGGCCTAGGCGAATGCCGGAACTCAGTAAGGGCGCCGACAACACGAGCAGAAGGCACAAGGCCGACTGATATATCTGTTTTAATCTGGCCATGGACGTCATCTTGTAAATTAAACTCCGTAGCAGTACTTTAAATTTCGCCTTTCGACATCTTTCCTGTATAACGATGCATGACTGAATGTACCCGTTTTTATTGCATCATTGTTTGTGGGGGCAGTTCTTGTCGGACCAAACGTTTCTAGACCCTTTCTGTAGTTTTGAAAGGCATTTTGTCCGCGGTGTATTTGAACCTTACATCCTCCATAGGCAGTGAACTGATAAACATAAATGAATAACAGCGTCAAGAGAAAATAGACTACTAGGGCAACTCATTTGGCGCCTGGTCTGTTCGTTCCTTCTACTTGTCTGGTGGTTCATTGGTCATTGCGTTGTTACATTTTTTCGTTATGTAATACCAGTTATTTCAAGCTATCGAACTCGACAAAGAGGCTAGTGTTTGTCGGGTGTTCACTATAGCCGTCACAAGAATGGCGGTACCTCCAGTCTTCGGGGGTAAAAAAAAACTGGGAAACTGTCGGCCCACCTTTTTCTCTTTTTTTTTCCTTCGTTACTAAAAACGTGTGAGACAAAAAAAAAAAAAAAAAAAAAAAAAAAACGAAGAAGATTGATGAACGAAAACCAATGTATGTAGCTAAAAGACTGTGTCGATGAAGTTCCGATAGTAACACAGTAATCTGTAGATGCTCTGTTAATTCGTGTGACCACTTAATTATTATTCTTTTGCCAGGGATTATCGCTCGACTGTGAAGTGTTTCACCTTCCACCGTACATTGAAAAGCAAATAAAACAGGCATATCGAAAATAAAAACAAACCAGTTTCTGGCCCTGTTCTGCGGAATAGGAACCGTAGGTCCGCGAAAAGCCTGTCATGGCCGCGTAAAATGTCCAAAGTAAAAATAGATCCCCTTCCCCACCTAAAAGACAATATAAATAAGTGGGGCGCAAACGTAAGACCCTGGTCCGCTGAAGTACGCGCACCGTATACCGAGCAGCTCCAGTCGCCGTACACGTCCGCATCACGTGACAAACTTTCCCCAAACGCGTGATTCACTCCAGCCTCTTGATCCCCCTCGTCGTGGTTCAATTTATACTGCCACCGATCCATCACGGTAGCTCGTCGGTCGACCGACAAGTTCCCATTATTTCCGGGCGTGTCCGGATGGATGGATGGATGGATTATATTAGCTGTACCCTTTGCAACGGGCGGTAGCTTGCGCCACCTAGCCTAACTCGGATCACCACAATGTTGCCAGTCCTAAATCCCCCCCGCACTACCGTGTTGCCCCTCCTAAATCTCCCCTTTGCGTTCCGGAACACTGGCGCGTCTGTCATGGTTGTCGGTTTACGCCGAATTCGTCATGCTTATGGCGCGTCAGTTCTTCAGACGTGGTTGTCGTTCAGTTGGGGGACAAGGCCTCTCTTTCTCCCGCATGCGTTTGCTTATACGTCTGCAATTTTAGTTTTAACATGGTTTTGCTCTTGTTTCATCTTCACGCCCCTCTAATTCCGTGTACGGGGCTTGTGTGTGTGTGCGTAGCGTGTGGAGATGATTGACGTCGGCACGTGCCACTTTTTCGGGTGTGTTGAATGAGACGCCGTTGTGCCATGCTGTCGCCATCCAAGTGAATTCCACTTGCTGTTGGGGAGTGGAAGGTTGAATGGCGATATTCGTGTCTTCGGCATTCGGGCACGGTGGTGCGGAGTTCTGTCAAGCGGTCGTTGTTTGAAGCACAGCCAGTCGTCATTCAAAGACCTCATATCATAAGACTATGGGGTCCAAACCTAGGGCCCATCAACATCACAACCTCTGCAGCGATCGGGCTATCTTCAAGAAAGAAGACTTAGACATATATACAGTATAGGGGCTGTTGCATGTTGCTAAATTGATAAAAAAAAATTACGAGTTGCGTTTTTTTTTTAGCCTTATTGTTTTAGTACCGAGGCTCGTTTATAAATAACCTATTGTTAAAATTTACACGCAATTTAATCTTGTTGTGAGTTTTATCGTACATGTCTCATTTCGTAATAGCATGTTGCCCGGACCATTCCGTTTTCAACTCGAGCATAACTAGAAAACTAGCTCAAATAATTATTTGCCGCGTGTTTCCCAAGTGCGCGACAGAGCCTGTGCTTGTTATTCTTTCTGGGTCCCCTCCCCCCCCCCCCCCCCCCCCCTCCCCCCAAGTTGAAGAATCTTCAAAATACACACACACCCGACCTTGCACGTAATCCATTACAAGTAACGAAATTACTTGTAATCCTTTACATTTATGAGTTGTTTTATAAGGGAATAATTCTGTTTTAGAAGAAAGTAGTAATAAAATTTCCTTACTTTTTTACTTAAGGGAATGAGTGTAATCCGTTACATTTTCGCTTTCAATCAGTGACGAAAAAAGCGGGAATTTTGAATATTGACCAGAAAAATGGTAAACAAAATGGTACCGGAATTTTTCACCTGTTCTGCCGGAATCTCACTGTCACCTGCACCTACAAAACGCAAGGTCTGGCATTCTTCAGGTGCTCAATGCCTTTCCCCACGTAAACTAAAATCTAAATCATTTTTTTTTCTTGGTCGTCTGAAAATCTAACTCGTCACCTTGCTCAACCACAACGAAAAAGGAACGCACACTGATGCGAAGAACCGGACTCTTCGTGCAATCAGTAATAGGCAAACTCCCAAAATTCAAATGTTTCTATGGGGGAAAAAACCACAAAAAAGAGTCAAAGTGGACTTGAACTGTTGCAGTGTATCTGTGCGCGCCTTTTGTATTGGCCCTTCACTCTTTCTTGCTTCCTTCTGTCCAATAGAGAGAAAATGACTTCTTCAGGGACGAAGATAATTCACATTGGGGACAAAATCGATGTTTGGGGGAGCCGTATCAATCGGTCACGGCGTCTCATTGGGACAGCAGAATGTGGCTGACGTTTTGGGTGTCGAACCGGTATGAGGCCTTCCGAGCGTGTTGTTTACGCGCCACTCAATCTTGAACTCAATCGCGCGTTCAGGTGGATTGAAAAGTTGTTCAGCGCTGCCGACGACATCTTCATATAGAAACGAGGCAATATGTCCGATGAGTTTTTTGAGAGCCAGATGTCGCCCAAGGTAACGAAAGTGTGAGTGGTGGCAACAATTAACGCTTCGGTAACACTTGCGTTTTGAATGCGTTAAAGCATTAGAACGCTCTTTTTGACGAAAACCTGGCGGTGTCTTTTGTTCGACGCGTGCGACGCTTCCGTTGGTTCGAAGCGCTGACGTCAGCACGCATCAATCTCTCCCTCTTTCCTCGGTGCTGACAAACTGGTAGACACCGCCGGGTTTCCGTCAAAGGAGCGTCGCATAGCTGGTGCGGAATCGGAGAGAAGGAGGCGCCGCGGCGCAGTGGAATACGGGCGTGCTTAGTTGTCGCGCTGTCGTCGCCGGTTGTAGTAGTGGTGCGTGGGCTGTGATGTGTGTGTGTGTAATTACAACGATGGATACGGTTCCCTCCTCAAGTGGTAGGGATGTGGTTCTTTCCATGAGTGATATGGATGGCCGTATCGAAGGGCGTCGACGTGCTCTGACAGGCAAATTACAAAAAGGGGGGAGAGGATTACAGGAAAATTTATTTGTGGATTCTTAGGGAATGCGTAATCATGACCCATAAAAAACGGTACACACGTCCTTTTTTTTTTTTTTTTTTTTTTTGAGACGCTAACACTGACTTCATCGCGAGGCCAAAAAGAGGCAGCAAAAAATAGAGCAGGTAAAGAAAAAGAGAAAGCCAAAACAGGAAAGTGAAATGGTCAGCGTTAGCGGTTCCTCAAGAGGGGCGAGTGTGGCGGGGTCATGCTAACGCATTTTGCTAAGAATCCACCAATAGATCTTCCTGTAGTTTCCTTGTTTGTTTGTTTTGTTTTGTTTTGTTTTTGTTTAACCCTGGGACAGTAAGGTTAAAAATAACGCCACGAAAGTAACGGATAATTCTTGAAGTAATGGTCACTCATTTTTGTGCAAGTGCAATTGTAACTGTAATTAGGAACGATTTAGTAACGTGTATAATTGTAAATGTAAGTCCTTACTTTTTTTATTAACGTGTACAAGTCTGTCACACAACTACAAAATAAGTTCAAAACTGTTCATTTTAATGCACGCGTGTCAAGCTCTTGTTTACACAAACACATTTATGTAAAAAAGAAGAACAAGAAAGAAAAACGAGTTCCGGCATAAACCAGCACAAATTTGTCACAAACTGTCGTCCGACCGCACCATCTCAATCTCGTTTTTCTCATCGAAGATAAGACCGCATCGTACATGGCGGTCGGATGGGCAGTGGGAGAAAGGGGGGGGGGGGGGGGGGGGGGGAAGACAAATGTGCACATTGACTCTATGACCATAGCACTGCTGCATTACAGTGTAGAACGTTCAACCAATACACACACAAGCGTGTTGCCCTTTAATAACCATTGCCCGAAGACATATCGTACCATACCGCTATATTTATCGGAGAAAGACAGCGGCGGAACGGTCAGCCGCTCAAAACAGCTAGTCCCTAATCACGAGGCCATTACGCTAAAGAGCGCATGGTACTACTACCGCTTGCACGTGAATCGCAGGCATACAACGGGGCAGCGATCGACGTAATGAGCGAATGAGTAACGACGGCGCATTTGGCGGCACTTGCGTGCAAAGCGTAGCCCCACTTACACGCGCACTCCAGCCCAACTTGGAGCACACTCGAAGGCCAGAGCGCATCTGATTGGTCCAGCCAGCGTGACGTAGTTGTTCCTTGGCAGACGATTGGTTTACCGCGTGGGGTGGACGTTGTGACGCAGCATCGTTTGTGGTATATTACTGGTCCTCTCTGTCCTCTGCTTCGGTCCAGTGCGGAGTTCAAAAACGAAGTGGAGAGATGAGAGCGATGGCCTCTTATTCGCGGCGAGTGTGTATATACGTGGAGCGCTGTGCGAGCACTTAATTAAAAGCTGTTTGCGTTACGGGAAACCATTTATCTTGGGCTCACTCGCGCCAGCGCGACTGGTTTTGGCGATCGGCGGCGTCTTGAAGGAGCAAGATGGCGGTTCCATTTTGTTTCTTTCCTTTTCGTTTCCTCGTTGTTTGTTGTTGGTTGGCTTCTCTTCGTCGCTATGTTTTCTTTTTTTTGGCGAGGATTGGTTCGTGCTTATGTGATTAGCGGTGCCGACTAAGTGCAAATATATGCTCTTTATTTGTGTATATATATATATATATATATATATATATATATATATATATATATAGAATCATTCAAAAATATGCAGAGGAATGAATCAACGTCTTTACGAAACCGCCGAAAGCCAAAATAAACGGCGGAGTCCGGATTTGAACTCTGGGCCTCGCAATATATATATATATTGAAAGAGAGAGAGCAAAATATATTTGCGTATACACGTTTTTTATCCGCGGTTTGTTGTATTGTCGTTGTGTCACCTTCTGTTGGTTTGTTGTTTGTTTCGATTTCGGGCGAAGATGGGTAACCTCTTTTTAGTTGTGGCGGTTGTTTTGCAAGCCTGTTCGCGAATTGAAAGGAAGGGGGAGAGCCAAAACCGGAAACATGCGAAAGTTCTTACGTACCAACCTTTTTTTTGTTTTCGTTCTCTTTTTTTTTTTCCACTCAATTATTTTTGTTTTTAATCTAGCTGGTTGGTTTAGTTCGTTTGTTGTTGTTCTTCTCGAGGTTCATTTGTATCACTTATTTTTTATTCGATCCTTGTAGTTTTGTTTGTGTGTCTTTTTGAACGTTCTTACTTTTTACCGCCGTGAGCCCGCATTCGCCCGGAAATCCCCTTTCAACAGCGTCGCACTTGTAACGATTTCGAGGGGAGTGCAGTCTACCCATTCCTCCTAAGAAGTAGCCGTCACGCTGCCGAGTTGTTAAGCCGCTTCGCATTTGTTTGCCGTGCTTCCAATTATACTTTCGCTGCGCCCCTCCATTAGGTGTTCTCACGGGAATTGCTTTCGCGGGAAAAGTGTAACGCGGAACGCCCTCAAAAACTTCCGACCCACTGAAGGTGAAATACGCGAAACAAGACGTCGATGGTGGAACCCATTTTTCTTATTTCGAGTCAAAATTAGTTTTTTATTTGTCTTTTCAAAACGAGTAGTTAGGTCATAAGATAGTTATTCAAATAGGAGTGAAAATACTGTTCAAGGGACCACTTTGTATCAAAGGGATAGTACAAGCGATCAAAAGTTAGTACAGCGTTTAACATCAATCAAAGATGCAACGGAGCGAATAAACGAGACAAAGCAAAGCCGGGGACACTGCTCATGCGTCATACAAAAGACGGTCTGCAAACACGGGTTACCGAAATATCCGTGGTTCGAATGCCTAGTGCCATGTTTTCTTTTTGAACTCATTGCCATGTGGCATTCGAATCAAGAATCTCGCGGTGACTCGCATTCGGATTCTGTATGCAGACTGTCTTTTGTAGGATGTATAAGCAGTGTCACCCCGGCTTAAAGAATGCATTGTGGTACATGATAAAAACAAACATATATAACGCCAAGCAAAAAGCAAGATTAAAAAAAAAAGAACATTATATAATCTTAATGCAGAATCAGAAGCAGAAAATGCTACCGATATCACAACGTAACAAAGTTTAGAAGAAAAAAAAATGAAGTATACACACCAAAAGAAATGTCAAGGCAAAAGACAGTTACTGCCTATGTATCTTGAGTATATTACTTCTTTTTTGTGCGGGAAGATATAGTGTGTGCGTGTTTAATTAAGAGCAGGATGTGTATTGACGTGTAAAACATTTGGACGAGTCATACAGACTGCATGTGTAAAGTTCTTCGTTTTTCAATAAAACCCTATATTTCCCGATATTTACTCCCCGAAGATGCTTTTTGACAATCTTTTTAAACCCGATTTTTACCCGAATTTAGAAAATAAATTCTACCACTTTCCGAATCACACTCCTCCGTAGATATTTTTCATGAAACAAAAACGTTGGTAGGAAAACTTGAGCTAAAGATGCTAGGTCACATTGACTCCAACGAACTGCAGTGACAAATGTAGCCCCAAAATGTAGTTTTATGTCCATTGCAAATTATTTTTCGGCCTTCTTCTCTTTCCATTTCGACAAGAAAAAAAAATGTGCAACTTAGATTTTGCCAGGAGCAGCAGATACCAATAACATGTATGTGCATTGTAAAATATAAGATGTAGAGAGTACGCGTTCTCTCAATTCAGATATGTCCAGAAACCGGACAGGTCCCAGATGGAGACAGAGATTCACGCATGCAGATGATTATGCAAGCAGCGAGGTTTTATAATAAAAAAAAAATGAAAAGACCATGCGAGTTCTTTTATCATGCTAGATTGCTGCCTTATGTATTTTAATGACTTGCTGCGAACAAATATTCATCTTGCTTAAACCTATCAACACTCTTTAAGGCTAATTATATTTCTTTATTTCTAAATATAAACTGAAAAATCCGAATTGCAAGAAACTTTTTGAGAAGCCCGTTTTGTCCTCGATTGCCAATTTAGAACAAGGCGCCCATATTTTACCCTCCGGTTTTTTGACAATTAAAAAAAAGAAAAAAACGAGGGATTTTATGTATAACGTTTGGCTTTTTTCTTTTAACAAATAAAAATATGACATGGCAGTTAGTCTTCGTGGAAGGACTTTTCATGTTTTGGTTGCGATGTAAGTGAATGCATGAATGTTCCATAGTTCTTATGAAAGGTACAGGCTGTAACGCTCGATAATAAGAACGCAAAGCATACATGACGTTTTGATGCGTAAACTTTTTCGATGAACATGTTGCCTGGTTGTTTACAAACTTAAATGTTTACAAGCATGGTATATGAGATAGTATGAATTGCTAAAATATTTAAAAAAACGTATGCGAATTTCGCGCTTTCGCGCCTATTAATAAAAAACGCCTTGCTCAAAGTCAGGCAGTTTCTATCGGTTTTAGTGTCGTTTCTAATGACTGTATATAAGCAGATAATCCTTTCTAAATATGAGAATGAATAGAGTAGTAAAAAAACATTAGTTGGGAGGGTTTTCCTTGAACATGTGTGCCGTAATTTAGATAGAATCGGGATATTGCTACATATCTGGTTAGTGGTTTATTTATTCCTTTGCTACACTCCATCCGGAGGCTAATATTGTATAGGGTGCCGAATAGACCGATCTCACCAAGCGTTCCGCGCTTGCGCGAAGCCGCCATAACTTTAGTCCAGAAAGGCAGGTGACAGTGCACGTGCTCGTGTTGTCCCGTGCTCTGCACATGCGCTGCATCAATATCGTCGCACGCTTTAAAAGAAGACATGGGAAGTAATCCGTTACAAGCAACGGATTATTTGTAAACCGTTACTTTTTTAAGCAATTTTGTAATTGTCTCGTCACTTTTTTGCGGTGGTAATTTGTGATGTAATTTCGTTACAAAAATATTGGTAACGGATTACTTTGATTACTCGTTACTTGTTTTAAAATTATTAATGTAATACAGAAACTTGCGCAATATGAGTGTGCGACCATCCGTTCGACCAAAGTTCAAAAACGACCGCTCGGCCCATGCGTTTTTCAGTAGCGCATGCAACTATACAATGTGTTCTTGCATAAGCTGAAAGTACGTCAAAGCTAGAGCCACGAGACCGCAGCTTTGAGACGTTGCGTTCACGCTTGAAAGGCCCATTTCAAACGGAAGCTTTCGCAGATCGGTTCCATCCCTCCGAATATCCTAGCAGAGGTAGACGCTGCTACTGAGCATGCGCACTGCTTGCTTTGTCTGCAGAATTCCAGGGATCATCTCCGGTCGCAGTAAGCTGGCGGTGATGGCGCGTGTGGTTGTAGCTCTCGATCATTCTGCTGTCTCATCGAAAGCAATGCCAGGGCTAGCCATTGCAGCACACTATCCCTGCTGGAGACCGCATTCTTTGAATAGCTTGTTAAAGGGGGGGGAGGTGCATAGACGTGTGACGTCACGAACAGATGTGACGTCACAAGCGACGCTTTGCCCAGGTATTTTGTTGGCCTAATTATTGCCATTTCCTCCAAAACGAATAAGTTATTTCTAAATAAAAACTGACGTATGTCGTTTCCTTTTTTTTTTGTTTTTATTTCATTAAAAGAAATCCTTGGGGGGATTAAGGAAGGCAGTCGCCCGCCGCACCCCCCCCCCCCCCCCCCTTTTACTTTCCCTCAGTTACCGCAATTTCGCACCTGGAATCCAGCAGAATCTAGTGTCCGACTTTAATCCAGGCTCAGGACGAGGCATCGAACCTGGATTCAGGTTCAATCCGGATTCAATCTGGATTCGACCGGTCGGTTTGGATAGAATCCAATGCTATCCGGCCGCCGCCAAATGCAATCCGGGATGGATGAACCTGGTTCCGAAGATCACCATGCAGTCGAACTTGACGGCGGTTACTGACCGTACTTGTTCTGTTCATTCTGGTGGAATCATCTGATTCGATTAAAAGTCGAGCGGAAAGTTTATGCTGCCCCCCTAGACTGAATTCGACGAGAGTTGGTGCGATTAAAAGGGTTTCGCGATAAATGTGTCATCAATTACGCCGGTGAATGACTTGCAAGGCCGCGCGGTCTTAAATTCTTCAGGACCGAATGCAGCCGACTGTCATACTTGGCACGAATTAGATTTATCGTTGGAAACGCGCGATTCGATTCCGGAGATTAAATTCGCAAAGCTGCGTCGGAGTGTTGGAAACCCGGCTATGGCGGAAAACGGGTTAAAAAAAAATAAAAGCTCAACCGGAATGCTTTATTTTTGAATTTCAAAACATTCCGAGGATAAGGAAAGCGTTTAAAGTTTCGATTCGCATACCGTGAACTTCGATCTCGAAACACCTGTCCTTCCTTGAACTCCGGCGGAAGAGTTGGGGACAGAGTGCTGCGTTGGTCAAGGATGCATTAGAAGCGCAGACGTGTATACTCCGATTCTGAGCAAACTTGGCAAGTGTTCGGAGAACTTCACCGCTCCGTTGGAGATTGTCCGGGCTTGACTGGTAACGCTCTACCCAGCTGCGGGTTAAAGAAATCAGGAACAGTTCCTACCGCAAAGTCCTCCACTCCTTCTAGTTTAGTGAGAAAACGTTGGAGAGGAGGCGCGAGTGAACTCTCCTCCTCTCTCACCTTCTTTCCAATGTTCGCTCTGCTTAAGTGGAAAGAGAGGAGAACGCCGCAAAAAGCTTGTCCCGCTTTTCCTAACCTACAGCATTGCGTAGTGAACAGCACATCTAATTTAGCGTGCAATCAGGTTACTGTAATCAGTGGTAGTAGAAGTAGCCGTAACTACTAGTGGTCCTTTTCGGACGAACCTGTATAACTCAGTTCAGTTCCGGTTACTTCTCAAAATTAGCTTGACAAATAATAAGCTCGCGCTTATTTAGTTTATACGTCGGCAATTTTGTGTCGTCGCTACGCTTAAATTCGGTAATGACCTCCATTAAACTCGAACGGAACTGTTCCAGTAAGTTCGGCGCGTTGAAAGCTGAACCTTTTGTAAGTAGTTTCAGCGCAGTACAATGTCATGTGATAATATAAAAGTGTTAAGAACGTAGCTATCTTGTTAGCACCTCAGCTTGGGCTAGTTGGTTTTTGCTCTTATTACGTTTGTGCGCTGTGAAGTCGTTAGGTATCGATCTTACTTTTTGTAATTGCACTGGACACATAAGAAAAAGTAAATAAATAACTGCATCCGTAGCTTAATTAATCTACATTAACTGACTGTAACATGATTGCTTTTAAAAAGCGACTTTTAGGTGTTTTTATGAAATGGTTTCTATAGAAGCCGAAAGTTTCGAAGTTTAGCAAAAAATACAAATTATAAATTTGAGCATCAAACTGGCCGTATGGGGATGTAGGCATCGAGAACTAATAGTCTGCTTGTGTTTCAAGGCACCTTGGCTAGTTCGACTGGGCTAACCTGTCATTTGTTGCGTACATCACTCAGTGGTCATTAGACGAATGAATGCCGAAATTGGGGGTTTTATCGTGTACGATGTCTTTTGATCCGAGTTGTCGCCTAAACGCTACTTCACCATTTTTTTTTCTTTCTTTTTAGTGCGAACGAAACGTTGCAACCGCTTGTGGCTGCTTACGCCATCTATCAGGGAACCCTGGACTACTTCCAATCTGCGTATACTAACTAGACTTGAGAATGTAGAGTATTTGCGACATCAAATCACCGCTATATCTATGAAAAACGGTGATCTATAACAGTGTAATGGTAATTTAAGCCCACGGTAAAAGAACGATGCGTAAAAAAAAAAATCGTGAAATATATCGAGAGGCGAAGTATTCCATGTCTCGTCGTGAGCAATCACAAGCGGCTTCGACGTATAGTCAGTCGGTGACGCTCAAACGCAAATTTGCGAACAAACCCTTCTTTTTTTTCTTTTTTTTTTTTTGTAAGTGATGCGCATTTTGTTTTTACGTTCGAATTTCAATAAACCGACCGTCTCGAAACGGCCGTGCACGATTGCTCAAACTTCTGCAGCACGCTGAGGCCATTTCCCCAACACCCGCGCCTGCGTACCTGCGGATTCTCGGCGGTAATCTCCGCCGACCAATCGAAGACCAAAAAAAACAAACAAAAAAAAAAAAAAAAACGGCGACGATCGTTAAAAAATTACAAAAACCGCCAACGTGGACGAATGGAGAGGTTTCCCTGAACCTGTCTTAACGCTCATCCAACAAAGAAACACCACCTTCCAGGAAAACTATCGAGTCTTGACGTGGTCCTGGCTCTTGAAGACCACCTCAGAGTCTTCTCCCTCTCTCTCGCTCTCTCTCTTTCTCTAACTAGACTCGATTTCACCTGATGGACCACAACGGACGCGTCTAGCCATCACAGTCAATCCAGTACTGTAAACATGTCACGTGACTACACGCTCGGCGCTTCGCTGTGCCCTTTCCATAGATCACGTGACACGTAAACAGCACTGGATTGACTACCGACGACTCGAAGCGCCCTCTGCGGGTCGTCGTAGGGTGAAACGGAGCATATAGATGAAGACAACTGCACTTCTCAGCGGGTACACCATGTGACAGTTTGAGCTACTTTCGCGAGGGGGAGGTCTTTGACGGCGACTTCATAGGCCGTTTGACAAAAAGGGACGTTTGCGTATCTGTGTGTGTGTGCTTTTTCTGACTTCGTCTTTTTTGTCATTTATTTGTTCTGACGCTTAAGTTTGATGTCTACTTCGTCGCTCTCATTGTTTATTACGTTTTCGCCCCGCGCGAGGGGCCACCTCTAGAGCTCGCGAAGAATGTTTGCTTATCGCTGATGCCATCTTTCCACATTTCGGTGCGTCGTCCCCGTTTGATCGGTCTTGTTTGCGCGTTGACTTTTCTTTCTTGTGAACTCGTTTGTTTGTTTGTTTCCTTTCTTTTTGCTCTTGCGTTTCAGTATTTTGTTCGCTTTATTGTGACCTTGCCTGGTGTCCTCCACTCCCTCCTCTATTGTGATTTGCTTTTATTTATTTATCGTAAAATAGAGTCACGAATACGACGTACGATTGCTTAGGGGTGTGCGTATGCTGTTTCGAATTCAGTAGCGAGGCGTCCTCCCTGGCTTCAACTTTGCAAAGAGAATCATTATGCCGTGGTGTTTTTTTTTTTTTTTTTTTTCCGGCACAGTGAAGGCTTTGAGTAACGCTGCGCTATTCAACTGCAAGATTTTATGCTGCGTTGCCCACAGGTGCTGCATTTTTTAAAATAAAATTTGCAAAGAACAAACTTACCAGAGGAATAAGTAAAAAATAAAAAAGGCTTAACTCCTATGGAAACGCAGCGAAGTCACCGGTCTTCAAACAGTAAGGCGCCCTATTGACTGAAGACCGGTGGCTCCGCTAGGTTTCCAGAGGAGTTAAGCATTTCCCTTTTTTTGCTTTTTCCTCAGGTAAGTTCGCTCTTCGCAAGTTTTATGGAAAAAATGCACCACCCGTGAGCAACGCGGCAGAAAATCGGGGCGCGATAGGTTAAGAAACCGAATTTTGCGGTCGATTTAAAGAGCCTTGCCGCTTTTTGAGACACCCGATAGTTAGGCTTTTCGTAAGTTACCGAGCAGTAGATATCGGTGCCGCCTGTGAAGAACCGAACTCAAAAGGAAACAGAAACGTATCGTACCAATGTTTAAAACACTGTTTCCTGTTCCTTTCTTTCTTCGTTCTTGAGATGCGTATATTGTTCGACGGGCCCATGGCTCTATGATCGCTCCTTCGGGAGATTCAGTGCGTGCGTATATTCTGCCGCCCTTTGCGGCGTGCGGCGCGCCGACTCCAAACAGCGGACGTGACAGCACCGAGACGTGCTGTCAGGATACTACTAGCAACGAAACCCGACGCAAGACGACGAGGCCTACTGGAAAGGCGCGCTTCACCAGGGGGCTGCACGAAACGAATAATCCGCTTGGCTCCCCCACTGTACTCCATTTCACTTCACGATTGACTGCAGGGGGCGCCACATGCCACCCCATGCCAATGCAGCGCCGCACCAGTGTCTATATACTAGTGAACTTCGGGAAAGACGCTGCATGCGACGCGCGGGGAGCCAAGTCACGTGACAGATTCGAGGCCCTTCATTGGCTAGGAGATGGCTCGTAGTGTCCGCTGCGGTTAGCGAGTGGACGGTTTACTGAGTTTCTACTTTTTTTTATTATTATTATTTAACCTGGCACAACGTGACTTGCGAAAGCAAGCAGCTTACGGGACTCGTTTGCCAGAAAGCTAACGCAGCGTACACCTAATCCCTCGCTCTTCCAGAAACGCTAACTCGGAGTCGTGAGATGCTACTTTACTCGACTATACGTCCGGGACATATCTGTCTCTTCGTGCGAGTCAGACATGGTCAGACGAAAAAAAAAAAATGAAGATATATATGCTTCAGCGACCAGGACTGGCGTCTTATAGCTGGCACTGCGTGAAAGAAAAACCTGTCAAGTCGGGTATAGGGGGCTCCGAGCTTGACTTCACCAGTCACTCCGCTGGTTCGCTATAGTATAGCTTTGGCAGAGCTTTTCTTTCGCACGGTGTTAGCGCGCGCGGTCAGACTCCCAATGCTACCTACAAAAGACGGTCTGCAAGGCAGTGTCTGAGGGGCGCGTTTCTTTCTGATATGACGGAGTCCTGCCATAAATGCCAGCAGAGAACTCCGTGCGTTTTGTATGATGTTTGAGCAGCGCGATAGAGGTCAACACGAGTCCACGCACTATAGTATTTTGCGTAGGCGCAAATAGAACAGGGTGACTCGGCGTTCGACTGTACTTCGTGTCCAATCAAACTATGATGACGTCACGGGGAGGGAGGCGGAAGAACATGTTTCGCAGGTTTTGATTATTCTAGGTAGCGTGCCGCAGGTATACTGTCGACGAAAGCCCCTCGACCAAATTCACGCTTCAACACAAAACGCGTCGAGGGGTCTTAATTGTCCACATTGGCTGCGCGTCGGCAAGTGGCATTGCAAGCGCGCGCACGGTTTCGAGCAGCTTCGTGTTTTGACCACTTGGTGACGTCTCGTTTCACGGGTGACGTATAATATAGGACACTAAACACACCAGTCGGAGAAGACTTCCAGACAGCGTAATATCGCGTCATGCTTCATTAAAAAGAAAAACGAAAGTGAGAATCAGGGTGGTCCCGCTGCAGCCAGGCTGGATGGTGGAGATCTGGGCCGTGTCGTGTAGACGAAAACGGAAACCGCCCCCACCTTCGGCGGTGTCCCGACGGCAGACGTCATGGTCAGGGCTCGAGGACGGCGCATGTATGTTTCATCAGGCGTCGCCATGGAAACCGCAGTCCGCGACGGGTTGACGGGGGGTCCCCCGCCCGCTTCGACGATGGCTATTTTAATGACCGTCGGCGCCCGAGAGTACCAAAAAGGGACCGCGGCATGAACACGTGCATCGCATGCTACTCCGGAAGACGAATATACCGGGGAGCACCGCTTAACGTCTCATCGGTTTCGTCAAGGGTTTGACAGCGTGTCGATCGCTATTGAAAAACAAGATATACTAATATTTTATGTTCATAAAAGCCGCGGGCGAGACGGCAAGAGGTACAGAAATTCTACAATTTGCGTCCCGAATAAAAAAAAAAAATGGCAAGAACTCAAGTTTGGACGCAGGAGACGCTACGAGCTGATGGGATCCATCATACATACATCGTCAAAAGCGCAGGAGCATAGTGTTCGTCCTGTGTTTTTCTAAAGCCGGGTTCACACTGCTCATACATCATACAAAAGACAGCCTGCAAACACGGGTCACCACAGCACCCGTGGTTCGAATGCCACGTGCCGAGGCCTTGTACTCGTTGCCACGCGGCATTCGAAGCACGAATCTCGCGCTGAGTCGCGTTCGAATCTGTATGCATAGTGTCTTTTGTACGATGTATACGCGGTGTGACCCCGTTATCATCGTTGTACAAATCGTATACGAGGAACGCTCGGTGACCTGCTCTTTTGACAATGTTTGATCACTCTCGTCAGCTATAGACCGTTTTACTGAAAGAGGGCGAGAGAGAAAAGGGGAAAGAGCTACCGGCGCTTTCCCCCTTTCTGATTGTGTAGAAAGAGTGAAAGTCCCGGATGAGAGGCTTGGCTGGTGCTGGGTGTCTGCTGTGCCCCAACTTCTTTCGCGCTTTCTTTTCTGTTTTAGACTCGCAAAGTTAATTAGAGCCCCGGGCTTCGATGGCAACAGTTCCCTTGTCATTGGAACACCATTGCTCCGTCATAGGGTGCACGAATAACGACAGAAAGCGTCGAATACTGACCAAGGACCTATGTAGCTTGCAATGAATCCGGCAAGGCGAGAGCGGCTGCAATGTCTTTAAGCTCCATTGCTTTCCACATGACCCCGGTCTTGGCGGCAGTGGATTGCGTTCGTAAACCGAAAAGACATTTCCTCAACACCATCTTCTCGACTGTGCTCGGAACAGCTTGTGAATGGAGCGCGCACCGAACGCTGTACCGCCGATGAACATGGGGTACGCTCGCAAGGTGCGTGCCAGTTTTCTTGTGATAATTGCTGTTCCAGCTTGTAAAATTTTGTAACTGAATTTATCTTAATATTGATAATTTGCAGTGGTGACTGACTCGATTTCATCATTTACAACACTTAGTTGAAGGCTTATTTCCGCCGCGGGGTAAGGCTAGAAATTGTTGAAAAGGTAGTTCTATCGGTTTTCCTGAATAGCGATCCCCTGTGCGATACCAGAGAGCCGGCAAAAGCGCTCCTTGGAGTGCCGCTGGTGGGTTGTTTGGGTTGTTCTCGTTGATTGGGCGCTTTGAAACGCTGGATAGTCGCTCCAGAGTACGACTCGTGCGTTGCGATCTGCGTCTTCGAGCCCAGTGTGTACATTTCTTTGTTTGAGTCATGGCATCCGTCAGTGCGGCAACGGGGGGAACAGCGGCAGCGAACGTCTCAGTGATAGAAATTGGAGGTTAGTACTCAAAATATTGCATCAAATAGTAAAATAATTCGTGGCTGCTTTGACGCTTTCTGCGGTTCCATATAAGCACATCTAGAATGACTTCGTCGTTCATCCATAATGAAATATGAGAACACGAACACGCAAGATAAAAGCAGCGCAGCAAAACGATATGTAGCAGCTCCGGGTGTTTACAAAAGTTAATTGAGGTTCCCGTTTCGTGTATCGCTTGTTCATTACTAAAAAGGGCTGCGTTGAAATAGGCCCATTGCAAGCAAAATTTTATGAATGTTTCATCATTTCCAGTCACGCGGAAAGCGGTGGAGCTTCAAAACATTGCAGCCGCACGTGCCTTGCCGAATTCCACGCAAGCTACGAGGTCCTTGGGCGGTATTCGACGCTTTCTGTCATTGTTCGTGCACCCTATGACCCAGCAATGGTGTCCCGATGACCAGGGGACTGTTGCCATCGAAGCCCGTGGCTCTAATTAAGTTTGCGAGTTCAAAGCAGAAAAGAAAGCGCGAAAAAAGTTGGGGCACAGCAGACACCCAACACCGGCCAAGCCTCTCCATCCGGGACTTTCACTCTTTCTAAACAATCAGAAAGGGGGAAAGCGCCGGTAGCCCTTCCCCCTTTTCTCTCTCGCTCTCAAAATGGCGCTACCCACGATAAAACGGTCTATAGTCTGGCAAAGTCTGGCAGTATAGAAGACGGAGCCATATAAGTGCCCGGTCGCATATGAGCGCGAGGATCTAGTAGCACAGATCATTTCTCGGGGAACCTGGACGTCAGCGCACAGCTTTTGCAGTGGCGAGGACCCGAAACACACTTGTTCGCTCGGGATAAGTGTGTCTCGGCGTCTCGCCGCAGCGGGGCGCCAGTCACGTGGCTCTCCTCTCATCCTTCGCCTGCCGCCCCACCTTTTCCATTTCGGCGGCTGCTTTTCGTGGCGATCTGCCAGGCTTTGTCATCATATAAGGCTATGCTCGTGTCTAATCGCTTCGATGATGGGAAAGCCACAAGCACGAGAACTCGAGGTCACTGCTTTGAAGCGTTCTTTCCGCAGAACGAGCACTCGCCCCAGAAATGCACGTCTCAAAGTCAGGCGCGCTGGCTATAGCTCCCGTTGTAGCTTTGGCTGCAGTCTCAGCTGAAGGATGAACGGAGTATAACCCTAATCATGAGTGGTACTCAGCGCTGGGTGGTCCTGTGTTTACCAACCCCAGCGCGTTGCTGTGATGAACATTGGCGGCATATAATCTGCTCCAGATCACGTGGCCGCTTGTTCTGGCTGCGAGTTGAGATGAAAACTGTTTGTTTTCCCTCAGTTTCTTTTTCTTTATCTGGGACTGCTATTGCGTGGAAGAAAAAATGAAAGCCGTTTACAACTCCCTGTAACGCCGAATTAGAGCGCAGCTCTTGAGGAGGAGGAGGGAAGGGTACTGGGGGGTGGGTCAAGTGACCTCGGGGGGCGGGGGGTCACGTGACCTTGTGGGTCACGTGACCTTGTGGGAGTCACGTGACCTTGGGGCGTCACGTGACGTCGGGTTGTCACGTGACCTGGGGCCACGTGACGATACCGATGACGTCATCAGTAGCGTCACTGATGACGCCATCAGTGATGATGATGACGATGCGGATGCCGGTGACGTCATCAGTGACGTCACTAATGACGTCATCAGTGATGATGACGACGACGATGCGGATGCCGGTGACGTCATCAGTGACGTCACTGACGACGTCATCAGTGCCTATGACGTCAACGGGGGGTCACGTGACCTCGGGGGGTATCCCCAGGTCACGTGACCCCAGGGGGGGTCACGACCTGGGTAACCATCGTGACCCTCGTGAGGGTAACCCTAGTAACCCTTGTGAGGGCAACTCTCGTGACCCTCGTGAGGGTAACTCTCGTGACCCTCGTAAGGGTAACTCTCATAACCCTCGTGACCCTCGTGAGGGTAACTAACCCTCGTAACCCTCGTGAGGGTTACGAGGGTGAGTAACCCTCGTGAGGGTAACTCTCATAACCCTCGTGACCCTCGTGAGGGTAACCCTCGTGAAGGTTACCCTCACGAGGGTTACTAACCCTCGTAACCCTCAAAAGGGTTACCTTCACGAGGGTTACCCTCACGAGGGTCACGAGGGTTATGAGAGTTACCCTCACGAGGGTTACTCACCCTCGTAACCCTCACGAGGGTTACGAGGGTTAGTTACCCTCACGAGGGTCACGAGGGTTATGAGAGTTACCCTTACGAGGGTTATGAGAGTTACCCTCACGAGGGTTACTCACCCTCGTTACCCTCACGAGGGTTACTAACCCTCGTAACCCTCGTGAGGGTTACAAGGGTAAGTAACCCTCGTGAGGGTAACCCTCGTGAAGGTAACCCTTTTGAGGGTAACTAACCCTCGTAACCCTCGTGAGGGTTACGAGGGTAAGTAACCCTCGTGGCCCTCGTGATCCTCGTGAGGGTAACCCTCATGAGATTAACCCTCGTAACCCTCGTAACCCCCACGAGGGTTACGAGGGTTGCGGTTACGCCGACGGCGACGGCGACGGCGACGGCGACGGCGACGGCGACGGCGACGCCGACGCCGACGGCGACGCCGCTCAAGCCGGGAACGGGCCCCTAAGAGCTGCGCTCTAAAAAAAAAAGAAAAAGCTAAGACGTGCTTTATAGATTATGAGTGCCGAGGAAATAATTATAAAGCACTATTTACTGAAAGTACAGAAATTGTTGTATCTCCTCTAGCAATCGTTTAAACTTGATCAACTGACATTAAACGGTCCATTTTGGGGAGCGAACGAGAACATATAGTTCGATAATTTCCCCGTTTAGAGAAAATTGGAATTATGTAATTTGACTTCACGTGACCTGAAGTCAGGAAACCTGGTGATGTGACGTTCCGGTGTCAAGGCGTGGTGCTGCGTAATACCATGACGTCACGCGTGACGTCTATTCCCCTCGAAGTTTTGCAGGGAACTGCACGACGGACAAACGGTCGGTCAAAACTCAAGAACTGAAACTCCCATAAAAAAAAAAAAAAACGTTTGCGTTTAAAACTTTTAAGGTGTTTAAGGATGTTTCGGTGCCATCCTCTTGTCGGTATAAAATCGCTTTTAAGAAGGCTCCATGTGACGCTGAATCCTGAAAGCTTTGCCGAGTGCATAAAAATAAACAACAAATTCATTAACGGAAATTATGCAGCGTACAACTGAGAAAAAGAAGGAAACGAGAGAGCGGGGTGACGTCCGGCACTTTAATTGTATACTAATCACTCCAGTTCCGGCGTGTGATTACGGCGATTACGCTCTAATTGGTTTTCAGCGAAAACTTCCTATATGTTTAGGGACAGAGTACTACTACCACACGGTGATTAAGGTGGCTGTAAAATCTCGAACACGGGTGAATATGTGCTCGTAAAATTTCCCTGCACAGGAAACCACCTATGCGCAGGAAGAGGGGTTTTATGTACAAAATCGGCGAGAATATCATTATTTTTTTTAATTGTTTGTAAGGTTGTCCAACAACAGTCCAACAACCAACATCCCTAGGGACGCAATTGGATACTGGTTTCTATTTTTTTTCTCTCTCTCTCCTTATTATGTTGATCAAACTCTGAACAACTTAAGACTGAGATGTCATGTATGGCTGTCATAAAGAACAAATACGTTTTATTATTTTATTTTTAATCAACCTAAAATATTTTTTTTTGCTGCGTGTTTTATGTTATTTGCGAGAAGATCGAAATATAGCTTTGTCCAGCTTGTTTCCCGACTAGCTCGGAACGATGTATAAATAGGGAGTTTGAGTAGATCTTTCCGATGACTCCGATAACGGTAGCCGATACTACGCTGACGCCTTTGCACACGCATCGTACCGTTATTGGGTATCGCTATCGGAGTTGCCCGGCCTATCCACTAAAACTCCCTAAAGACGCGTTTTATGCATGCACCGTGTACTGATAGGTTCTGTAACGAGGAACAACTAAAAGTCTGGACCCGACACTTCTAGAAATCGGCCTCACTTTGCACTGTTTAGTGTTGCCTGCTCCGCGGAGTCGTCATGAATGGCTCGATAATTGTTTGGACAGCGTGCGCGGACCGGAACCGCACCGTAAGCTAGGGCCGCCACAATTCATTCACGCGAAACAGCTGTGTCAACTAACTTTGCGACCGACTTCCGCTGCGGACCTTGCCGGGTATATGTACGTTCGTTTCTACCATGAGGAGGGAAAAAACAAACAAAAAAATACATACGTTCGTTTCTCATTGTTCACGTCGTTCGTACGGTGTGGCTGAACTCTACGCGCTCCGCAGGTGTTTCCATCCTTCTCTCGATTTCCGTTCGATGTCGACTGCAAATGTTTGCAGCGATTACCGAAACTTTGATGACGGCGTGCGCTGTCTTGCGTATACGAGTGTGCACCGGTCCGTGCCGACCGGTGTGCCTGTGTTCGCTCGCGTCCCTGTGTGTCTCCGCCGGCTTCTTTCGTTTGCTCTCACCTACGTCAGATATCGAGCATTATATGCGGCGTTATCCGACTATTGGTGGTGCGACGAACTCTTCCATGTGTGTACGCTATTTCAGGTTTCAAACATCAAGTGAACACGGAGGTGCACTGGCTAGATAGAGGGAGCAAGTCAACGCCCGATTCAAAAGAATAAGCTGCGTTCATTCGTCCATTTAGTCTTCCGATCATGTGTGAGAAGATGTTTCGTTCTTTGAGAAAGAGCAAATCAGTGCTGCATGTGCGCTGGGCTCATGAATCCTGTGGCAAAACGTGACTGTAAACAAGTTTTCTTAAACTGTAGTCGAATGTTTTTACTTTTCTACATAAAATGGCACTGAGGAAAGCCTTGTTAAAGTTTCTTCTAAAATTCACACTCAGCTAAACTAAAAAAAATTATGCCCATAAAAAATTATGCTGATTCTTGACGAACTGCGTCAGCATTTAGCGCAGAGTTTCCGACTCGGCGAAGGATGAGAATTCCAACCTCGCAACGGTCTGCATACTGTTGTGTTCGGAGAGCCTGTCTGTCTTCCCGGGCGTCGGCTGTTTCGGATGCAGTCCCCACAGCTTTCTTCGATCACCGGTTGTCTCCGAGGGGCCAGTCTGACCTCCCGGGTGTCGGCGGTTTTGCGCAAACGGCGCCGTCGCTGCGCCTCGGTTTTACGTTGCGTACGTTGCATCCCTGTCACGGCCGCTCGATCCCCCTCCTCTCCCGCTCCCGCGGCGTGTCATTGGAGGTTGAAAGCGTGCCAGAAGACTCTTTCCCCGTGGACGTAACGAGCGACGCGACCTCACGAAATCAGAAGTCCAGTCGAAACCACGACCGTCTAAACGAAACACGACTGCGCACGCACTCACTAGGGCAATAAATGCCGACGCTTTCAAAACAATTAAAGCAGATCACCCTACATCACTGAGTGAAAAAAAAAAAAGTGTCCTACCCGGGAATAGAAACTGCAGTTCGCTGTCCGACATTTACTAGTCTTTTGTAGGAGTCCTCCCTCGCCATGATCATGGTGTAAGAAAGGCACAGAGACCATGATAGACCGGTTCTCCCACTTCGACTTGTAGGCACTGTGTGCCTTCCTCCGCATGCCCTCCTGCTTCAAAATCTGGGTAGAGGCCAACGGTTTTTTTATTTTTTTAGACAGAAATGAATGGCCGGAAGATGTTTGATGTTCTCTGATGAGGAGTCACGTGTCCGCTGGAACTCAAGAAGCAAGAGCTGCTTCGGCTGACTGCCGTTTTGTTCACAAGCACTATGGTCCTCAGGAATACCCGAAACGAGATACGTGTAATAGCGGATCTCAAAACGACTTGAAGTTTGTCATCTTTCCAACCTTCCATCCTCCTGAAAAATGTAACGCAAAAGTACGTCGCAAGTAACTCAAGAAGTGGGTACAGGTTACAAGAAAAACGTACTTAGATAAAATTTCTAAATACTGACATTTGATAGCATTTGTAAGCTATCGGGTTACTCCAAAAGTAACCTGATATCTCTATTTATTATGGGGTGACTTGAGCAGAGTATGTAAGTTAATACAAGTCTGAGTTCACGGGGACCAGAGTTAGTTCTTTTACCAAGCTTTGCTGAAACAGAGTATATAGGTACACATACATGGCTTACAATAACAACATATAAGATCTTATGATGATGGCTTTGCTGCTGAACGTGTACCTTATTTAGCTGAATATTATGTGCACCACCAAATTATTTTTTTCTCGGTGAAGAACAAGTAGGAAAGACCACCAGCACGGTGCAATGCCTTCACTTGAAAGCTGTGTATAAACCAGGAGTCGCTGACTTTGACTAAGTTTACATCGATTCGGCTGTCTAATCGAGATTTGACAGCATGCAGTTTCAGTGGAAAAGAAGGTGGGTGGATTGGCTGCACGTGATTAGTCCCCTATTGTTACGATGCGCTTCGGTTGCATCCATGTGCGTAATAAACATAGCCTATGCGTCAGTGTGCTGTTATGTCTATTTTTTTTTTACGACACGAGAGATGATTGTACGCACAGACGACTTGTATAAACAGAGCGCGTCATTCGAGCGATAGATGTCGAATTTTTTTCTGTCGATACCGCCCAACAACTCGACGTTTCTGCAGTGTAGAGAACAGGCCACTCCAACGATTGTTTCGTTTTGTCACTTCCATCTGGTTTGGTTACACGAGCGCGTAACATCCTTGGTCGTGACATGGTGCCTATAGAGCGCGTCTTCGACTGGTGTGTTTAGCGTCCTATGTACATCAAAACTGGTCCCGAAGTGGCGAAAAGTGACGTCACAGAAGACGAAGTGTCATGCTGTTGCATGTCGCGATCCTGGCGGTTGGTCATAGAAATGCTGACGAGTAGGCGGCGAGTAGCACAACCGACCGCGAGTGTCGCTGTCGTCACGGCGTCCCTACTCCTGGCTGCCGAAGCTTCCGTGGACTGCCGAACTGGAGAGCGACCTGCAGCAGAACAGGCGTCTGCCACATCCACCACAGCCGTTGGGACGCCGCCAGGATCGAGACTGGCGACAGCACGACACTTCTACGACGTTATCAGGCGGAAATCGAGGGACAACTTTATTGGACGCTGTAAACACGTGTAGTCGAGAGACGCGTTCCAAGCGCCATACTACGGCGTCTGCAAGGCGCCTCCGACCGGTGTGTTCAGTGTCCTGTATACGCGTATAGAGCACGTCGTCTGCTTCTTGCTCAGGACTTGCCGGGACGTCAGAACGACGCCGAGTTCTGATTGGCTTTGATTGGAAGGATAGTGGGTAGAGCTCAACGGTGGATGCTTCGAGGTCTACCCACTATTTCTTTTCGATCAGCCAATAAGAGCTCGGCGTTGTGACATCATCGCAACACGTGTGAGAAGCAGACGGACTTGCGTTCCGCATTCCGCCCATGCATCGCCAGTCGTGCCAAAGTGACAACAAATGATGTCCCAAAACCCATGGCCAGAGTGTATGTCGTGATCCGACATGCTGATGTCGGATCATGCTGATCTGACATCAGCATGCTGTCGAATGTCGCGCTTGGGTGGTGAAGTTCGGAAGAAAAAAAAATGAAAAACTTTTGCAAATCTCTGTAACACGAAATTAGAGCGCAGCTGTTGAGGAGGAGGAGGAGGGGAGGGTACGGATGGGAGGGTATCCTCTCCTCCTCCTCCTCCCCTCCTCCCAGTTTCCCCGCTAGACTTAGCTGAGAAATTGACGCCACGTGACCTCGTGACACCACGTGATCCTGTAGCGGGAAAATTCCCCGCTAAATCTCAGCGGAGAAACTGAATTTGTCCGCTAAATCTAGCGGAGAAACTGAATTTTTCCACTAAATTTAGCGGAAAATTGAATTGGTTTTGAGGTCACGTGACATCAATTTTCCCTCTAAATTTAGCGCGGTTACGCTGACACCGATGCCGCAAAACACGGAAACGCGCACCTAAAAGTAAAAAAAAGGGGGAAAAAATCGCTAGAGACGAACGCGAGCACCCGGTCGTCACGGCGTTCAAACTCCTTACTGATCAACCTTCCAGGCTTTAAAGCTGACATGGGGAGCGACTTGCAGCAGAACAGGCGTCTGTCACATCCATGCTGTGACAGCGACCGCCAGGCTGGCGGCCGGGGGCAGTACGACACTTTAATGACGTCATCAAACAAAAAAATCTCAACACCTTTTTTTCTTTTTCTTGACGTTGTAAGCGCGTTAGTTGGAGACGCGTTGCACCACGCCGGCAGGAAAGCTTGGCACGAATCGTATATGTTCCTATTTATTTTATATGTTTAATCGAGGCGCCGAAATGGAAGTTGAAGTAACGTCATAACTGGACCGAAAGTCGTTTCCTAGTCCGCTCAAGCTTTTCGACGAATGACTAATCGCAGCGTTTCGGGGATTGCGGGAAAGGGGAGTTGGGGGAATGTTACGTTCGGTCGGCCACCCGCGCCCATGTCGGGGGAGTCGTCGGGCGGGAGCGTCGGGGCGTGGGGTCCATTAGGCCTAACGGCTCGCTCCCCTGACCGTCGCCCCGTTGGGGTCACTGGGCTAATGGACGTCGCCCTCGTGGGGGCGCTGCTGCTGCTGCTGCTGCTGCTGCTGCCGATGGGATTTTACAAGAACGGAAAGGAGAGCATCGTAAGCTCTCCGCTGATTGGAGGAAGGATGGCTTACGTGACTTCCTTATTCAGCTGCGAGGTCGTTGAATCCGTAGATCAAAGAGAAACGAAATGGCGTATTGAATTTTATACCGTCTTTTTGAGAAGAAGGAATAGTATTGAGGACGAAGCAAATCAGGAATTGGCGACTGAAGAAAGGCGATGCGGGGTGCAGTGTATTGGTTCATCGTCTCATTGGCTTGGCGTCACAAATGCCAAGCAGAAACTTGTTTAAAAAAACGTTCTAGTTGGCATCAGGCTGCTCTTTTACGCAGGTTTGTACAGGAGAATGTACGGTGCAAATATTCGGTTTATAAGAACTCATTCAGGGCGAGGTCAGCAGACAGCCGACGAACCCGCAGGGGGGTTTTGGGACGGCTGTCCGGCGAACTCCGCGGGGAATTAGGAGAAAACTTAAAGGCACGGACCCCATACAGGCACGTTTTTTGCACACGATACATAACGGATCCTGCGTTACCATCCATAGGTGCGGAAACAATTAACCAACGCTGGGCGTGTTTGTTCTCGTCTCTTTCACTTCTCACGGATCTTCCGACGTCGATGTCACGCCGTCGCATTCCCGGAAATTCCGTTTCGTCGTCCCGTGTGTCTAGAGGGGAATTGCCGACAGCGACAACGCGCCTCACCCAGTCAACCGTTCTGTCCACGCAAAGCCAGCAGACGGAGACTGAGCACACACGCCGCGCATTTATCCATGCGGACGCACCTCCGCAATGGGGCAAAACCTTCCTGTCGCCTTTGTCTTTTTTTTTGTTTTTTTGTTCGCTAGGCGTTTGTTTAACTCTACAGGCGAGTGTGAAACACTTGCGTGGCATGGGGTTGTCCGTTCTTTGCGTGTGTTGGTCCCGAAAGTCGGTTCACACGCGATAGAGAGAGAAAGCTATAGACACGGCAGGCTCGACGCGTTCGAAGGAAAGATGGTTGGGGACGGCGACCGCGATTGTCGGTAAATCGAGACGGGCGTTACATTCCAATCTGAGTTAGCATTTTCTTCGAAACTGATAGAAAATGGGCAAGCCGATGTATACACCTTTTTCGTTTAGCCTCGCACCCAGCCACGTTGTCCTCCTACCCGGTATGCATTAAAAAAAAAAAGAAAAAAAAGCAAGAAATTACAACTCCGAACAAGTAAAAAAGTATAGAAGGGTCATGGCAAGAACGACTGACGGCTGCAATTAAAATGTTAACACATTCTACTGTCGAGGCGAGAAGAAAGCAATGTTTTTACGCATACTGGAAGTTCCAGAATTAAAGATGGCGGCGCCCACGTAGAAAAGGTGTATAGGTTCGCGATCAGAAAGTCACAGCGACCGATTTTCTTAATAATGTTCAAGCTAGGAATAACACTGCTGTATCCGATTTGAACCACCGTAAAAGTGCAACAGACTTTGCGGAGCTATCTGGCATGACGCTGCCAGATTTCAGTAGAAGATGGCATTATCGACGCGGCAGCGACATCGCCATCGTCAGTCCGAGCGCAACGCCCTGGACTAGATTCGAGGAACTTCCTTGAGCAAATGTTTGCATGTCACCATAGCAGAACGTCTGGGAGGCCTACGGACACGTACGTGGCAGTCATCGATTCGGTTGCTGTCATCAGTTGATGACGCCAAGGTTCTTGGGCTGAATACGCATTCGTATAGAGCCCTAGACAAACAAAGATACGTCTGTACATGCTTTGTACGCCGCCATGTGTACGGAATTTTCTTCGAGGGTGTGCAATAGTGACCTGTGCATCGTGCAACCCCGATGAATATAACATCGAGGCTCTGTCATATTATAAAAAATTATGTCATATACTTCCAAACCCTTGCAATCTACTTTGTATTTTTAATACCCGGCGTTATGAAGTACAAATTTATTTAAAAATAGTTTACAATTTGATAGTGTCAACCGGCTTTTTTTTATTGTTATTCATAGCAAAAAAAGTATAAATAAAAACAAACAAAAAAGTTTAAGCGCTAATTTCTGCTTTTGCGTCAGTTTCTGAGCGCAGGGAAAGTTCCCACTATAAAAAGGGGTACCTATGCCCGGTAAAAATATTTTGTGACAAATGCAAACAAAACTTTAGGGGTGCCCGCGGTCTTGCTCAGGCTGCGAACTCTGCCATTGCTGTTGCTGTTTGTTTGTTTGTTTGTTTGTTTGTTCTTGTTTGCGAAAAGTGCCCAAGACGTAGCTTCTGTCTCATGCGATCTGTGCGTCGTTGCAACGAGAAATGATGTGTCGTTTAGAACCTGATCTGCTTCTGCTAAAACGCAGCTTGCGCGATGAAGTGTAAATATTACATTTATTGTGCTGCAGGCTAAGGACCACTGACAAAACTCTTTTCGACATGACTGATCGTTTCCTCCCCTCCACTTGCCTCTTGTTCAGCACTAACCTGCGACAGACTATTGAAACTATAGGTACTCACTTGTTAGCGTTCTATATAAAAAAAAAAAAATAACAAGGGTCGTTACATCGATACCGAACGAATTAACGCGTTGCAAGTAAGGCGTTACTAACGGCGCGTTACGAACAGGTTTAGGCATTTATGGTGCGTATCTCATACCCACGAGACTGTTTTTCGGGCTTGCATTGTTTCGTCGAAGCACGTTTGGTGGGCAACTTTTCATGAACCGATGTTTCGTAGACACGCATTTCGTCAAATCACGTTTGGTGGAAAACTTTTAATAGATTCACGTTTCATGGACTCGCGTTTCGTCGAAACTAATGTTTTGAAGACACGTGCGCTCCTGCGACGTTTCGTTGACAATTTTTTTTTTTTTTACGAAGTGCGTAATCGAACCTGGAAGTCGCTAGAGGCTAGCGCGTGAATTACTAAGGCGTGTTTACCTAAGCCTCTCTCCCCCCCCCCCCCCCAGAAAAGAGCAGGGTTGTGTCGACGAACCGTCGCAAAGTGTATCGATGAAACGAACGCGGGAAGCCTTTCGGTGAAACCAACTGTCCATGAAACGTCGCATGTCGACGAAGCGATCTGCTAGTAAAACTGCGTTCGACGAACTGATATTGCTACCGTATTTTTTCCCATTTCCGTTGTTTTAACCGACCTTGAACTCAACTAACGCTAACCCACAGGCGCCGTCTCTGCTAATACGGTTATCTCCCCAGCGGGTAGAGCGTCTGTACAGCAGTATAGGCGGGCGCGTAAAGTCCCGCTATGAAGATCAGGGCCTCAAGCGACACCTCTATTCAATCCGCCGTATATCCGACATCGGAGCTAACACCTCGCAACACCGGGCTCCCTCCCTAACAAAAGCTTTCAAACGAAAGCCGCGCACGCCGCATCTTGAACCGGCCTTGTTTCCCCTAACACCTGGGCCAAAGGCCAAGAAAACGGGGAAAATAAAGGAAGACTTGTCACTATACAGCCGCGGGGTCCCTCTTACAACAATAAAAGCCGAAGAGCAGAAAGTTCCGCGCAGACTTGTGTCGTCTGCTCGCGGCAGCGGGCCTTCCTTCCTTTTCCGTCGTTTTCTCTTTCGTGCTCTTCTTGAACTCAAAAGGGCATTCATTACTTCCCTCCCAAAATCGTTTCCCCCAAAAGTTGCGCAGGCCTCGACCGCTAGGCGGCCCCCCTCTTTTTTTCCTTTTCAAACTCTTCAGCTGCAGAGCCTTTTGCCCCCTCTGCCGCAAGCCCTCCTGATTGGAAAATGAATGAAAAAAAAAAAAAAAAAAAAAGGTGGCAGACGAACGAGAGGAAATCAAAGCACAAGTGCTTTCGTTTTATTTCTTTTCTTTTAATTTTATCCCTTCTGCGTCGTCCTTCTTGCAGCCGCCGCTTCCGTCGCTGCGAGTGGCGCTGTCGTCGCTGTCTTAAAGCGACTCGCGCGCCCCCGTGGTGGTGGGGAAAGGAACATGGCGGTGGACGCGTGCGCGTACGTGCGCCTGGCACGCGCCTTGAATGTGCGTCCGGCAGCTGCTAAGGGAA
Source organism: Ixodes scapularis (assembly GCF_016920785.2). Classification (NCBI taxonomy): domain Eukaryota; kingdom Metazoa; phylum Arthropoda; class Arachnida; order Ixodida; family Ixodidae; genus Ixodes; species Ixodes scapularis. The sequence continues at coordinate 133,411,049 of NW_024609879.1, read as the reverse complement.
GGAACAGCTACTACTTTTGGGGGGAAAGCGACTGGGAGGGGGGGGGAGGGGGGGGGGGGGTTAGCGGGGCAGGCTTTTGCCTTTCCCGTTTTTGGCCTGAATAGAGGAATCTGTCGGCTGCCTTATTTTTATTATCAGATGTCTGCGCGCTTGCGTGTCTGTGTATGTGTGTGTGTGTATGTGTGTGTGTGTGTGTGTGTGTGTGTGTGTGTTTTGGAGCGGGGCATCGGAGAAAGCTGCGCGAGCGTGCTTTATTAGTATTTTTCTATGGCGGGACGGAGCCTTCGATATTCTTCGAAATGTAAAGAGGAGTTCCGATTGAGGGCTTAGGCCCTAGGAAGCACAAAGCTCGTAGATCTAAGTTTTTTGTGTTTTTTTTTTTTCTCGTTCTTTTACTATTTGGGGGATCGGATTTGGGGGGGGGGGGGGGGGGGAAGGGGGGGGGGGTGCTAGAATTGGAGGCTAAATCCTTGAATGTTTTGCCGTGAGGGCAAATGTCTGTAGTTTACACTCGAAGGTCGAAGTATATGGTCCCCGCGCCGCTGCCGAAGGTCATCGACCTAATACAGTGTCCTTGCTCCGAGGAAACGGATACCATCGTTATTTTGTATGTCCGCTGCTTGATTGCCACCATCAGATCGTAGCACGGGCTACGGTCTTTCTTGAAATGAAACGAACTGTTGGAATACAGCGCTCAACAAAAAAAAAGAGGAAAAACTGATTCCTGTTGTTATTTCTTAGTGTAGAGGCGAAGCAGACAGGATTCGGTTGCTGCCGTTAAGCAGCGTCTCCTAGGCAAGAGATTGGAGACGGGTGCCGCGTCAACGTTCGGCCGGGGCTCGTGTTCCACTGATTGGACACGAGTCTCAGCTACACGCTGACGTCATCACTCTTGTCCAATCAGAGCCCAGTGATCGCATCGTGTAGGTGGCGTAGCAAATCCAGCGATACACCCTAAAAAACAAATTTAGTATAGTTTAGAAAGGGAGGAACGTTGTTCCTACAAAATGGGGAGGAAATTTGCTTCCCAAAGAAGGGCGGAAAGTTGCAGCCCTCTTCCTCCCAATGGAGGAAAACTTTCTCCCCTAAACCAACATGGCGGCCCGTAAGCGAGAACCGAGTCCGAAGACTTAGCCAGCTACACGGTTTTTCACGCGACATACGCGTCGCACGGCGTATATCTCTTTTACACGCCTTTTACGTGCACTAAGACGCTCTGAACAAGCACCGGCTCCCTACCTGGTACGGGAAAGACGACGATTTTCGCGTGTGGATGTTCAGCGGGCCACATAGTGCGACCGATGTAGCTTCCAGAAAATGGTGCTCAAACCGACAAAAAAAAAAAAAAATCGGCAGTGCTTTTTAACGTGAAACTTTTTTTGGGTAGATGCTCAGCATTTCGAGAAGCCTGATAAGCGAGGCCGCGAAGCTCGATGCTGATTGGTTAACGGGAAGGTCACGTGACCAGAGGGGTAGGCGAGGAGGAGTGAGGTAGGTGAGGAGGAGCTCCACCACCTGTGCGCAACGAGAGAAAGGAGCTCGAGAGTAGGGAAGGCTCTGGAAGTTCGCCAGCGTTATCAGCCCTGCATACGCAAAAATCAAAGTATCGCTAAACGTTTGTGATTCTAGAACGTTTTATACGTGCAACACAATTGACTAGCAATTTAACATAAATGTTTTATCTACCTCGACATTCATGCACAAACAAAAGGGAATGTGTCACACGCTGCACCGACATACGTGCAGACAATCCGACAAACAGCGACACAACAGCATGCGAAACCAATTACAAACACACAAATCTACTAATACCAAGTTCACCTTATATTTTTTTTTAGTTCGACTTGGCCAATTACTGCCTCATTTGTCGCATGAACACGTAGAGGCTGACCGAATATTGCTCCTACTTAATATTTTTTTGAAAATTTCCCAGGGATTATCGTTTATATCCCTTAATCCCGCGCTTTCAGAAAAGCCACAGTAGATTAATTCACTAAAATGTATTAATTTATTGCTTCATATTAATTTGATGAAGCATGTGAAAAATAAAGTATTGACGGTGATTCCTATTAGAGGTTATACCAATTGTTAGATTTTAGTCACTTGAATAAGAGCGACGATGATTCCCCCATCTAACGTTGCCGAGCCCCAAAACACACAGGAAAGACGGCATTCATGTAACCGCCACCCCCTCTTTTTATCAAAATCTGTTTGTTTTAATATTAAACTAACTGTATATTGCCGCAGAATAACACGCACTTCCTGGAAAGCGGTAATGGGCTTCGAATAAAACAAAAAGTGGAAATCATTCTCACATTTTTGTATGCGTAGAATTACACCTCTATCGAGTCATTGTAACCAACAGGTTGTCTTTCAAGCTGTTAAATAAACCATTTGTACGATACATTCTACATCAACTTGTTTTCTTTTTTTTTTTTCAGGTTTTCATTAATGAATAGTGAGTTAGCAAAAAACACCCCCTGCTTTCAGACGACAAAAAACGTGCTCCGCGTTGAGCGTCACGGAGTAGCACAGAGTGTAAAAAGAGTTGGCAGACATCCTATCTACGTCATCTGACACGGAGGCATAAAGCATGACGATGTGGCCGTACGAAGCTCACTGGAGTGGGCAGGCACCAAATCTTACGAGTGGCCATAGAGCTAGTAGACGATGTAGCCGTCCGGACTTCATTCGACTCACGATCCGCGAAGATCTTGGCCTATATTAAGCATGGCTGTTGGGCACAACGTAAAAGAGTTGGCAGACACCATGTCTTACAGACTCCATAGAGCTCGCAGATGGTGTAGCTCTCCGGACCTCACTGGACTCATGATCCGCGAAGATCTTGCCCTGCATAAAGCATGGGTGTTGGGCACAACCAAAAATATTTGGCAGACATCATATCTTACAGGAGACCATAGAGCTCGCACATGGTGTAGCTGTCCGGACCTCACTGGACTCACGATCCGCGGAGAGTAAGTCCAATAGACTATGGGCGGTCGTGCGCGGGGCATTGGGAGGATGAGGTTCGTGCACGTCATGGATTTCAGAGTTTTACCACGGCACGATGGCTATCCCTCCGCGATTGTATCCCACTGCGCCCGTCTGACGCGTTGGCATCTGTCGCAACTAGTAGACCTTCAAGGTCGCACGCACCTGACCGCCGCGCGCTTTGATTTTTTTTTTTTTTTATGAACTTGACTCGCGCGGGATTGGATGCCTTGATACCTTCGAACGAATCCGGTAATGTCTTTTGTTTGTTTGTTTGTTTGTTTTTTGTTTAGGCATTTCTTTAAGAGAAACACTCATTATAAGTTAAGGGGGCAGGGGATGTCGGTTACCCGTGTGTGAAGATAAATGTGCTAGTGGGTCAAGGAAAGTCAACGCTGCAATTTATAAAAAGCGTTGCTTATAAAAAATAAACACGATGAACACCTTTCAAAAACAACGTGCTTCTTTTCAGGGCTCTCAAGACACTGCATTGGGGTTGAATAGTGTACCACATTTGACTGTAACCTTTACTTTTTCTTTGAACTTAGCATTATGTAAGTCATAAACTTGCTAATTTGATGGAATCTTTTGCCCAAGCAAGAAATACCATAAAATTCGCAATTTCATAGCTTAGATGCCATCAAACTGACAACCCTCCATCTCTGATAACGTAAATTTTATTTTTATTTTTTTTATTTATTACTCATTTTGCGTTCTGTTTCTCACTTTCGATTTCCTCTCACGATCAATAAAGGATTCAAGTTCTGATTCTGAGGGGGCTTTAACTAACTTCAGCCACTCCGGCTACTGCGGAGCTTTCTTTAGTAACAGAAAGAGTTTTAACCGGCACAAATGTGGGTGAAGACTTCCGTTATTTGCGTCACTGCATCAAAAAAAAAAAAAAAAAAAAAGAAAGAAAGGCACGCTTTTCGAAAGTGAAAATATCTAAAAATACTGATTTTTATTATTTTTTGTCTTGGAACGCGCGGCTTCCAAAAATCCATAAAAACTGAATCATCCCTTACCATGTCTCTCCTTCGTCTAATATTGTTTCCTAGAGTCTGCAGCACCTGCTCGTAGGAGGCATTTTATTCCACGAGATTATTTTTGCTAATGCATCTACTGGGACACACCACCAAGTCTCTAACAAACCAAAATATCTACGAGTGAGAGAGAAAAAAAAAAAAGGAGTTCTCGTCACGAGCAGTCACGACATCTGTCGAGATTCTGCGGACAAACACTTTAGCCTTTGTTTGGCGGGACGCCGAAATCGTTCCGGGTATTTCTGCATGCCTGCTGGTCGATGGCTCCTGCAGCCAGCTTGTCGGATTCGACCAGAAGGTGCAGCGAGAACGGTCCCCTTTCTATTCATCGCGGACATTCACCTGGAATCGATAAGAGCTCATAATGTTCGCGTCGTATATGCTTCAAGGGCTGGGACCACAAACCCGGCGAAATAAACGGAATCGGCGGTGCGCCTACAGGAAACGGGCAAGCTAATGGCACGTCTGAACCCCTTGTCCAGACTGTCTCGAGCAAGACCAGCGCGATGTTTCTGTTGTTTACTTTCGTACTGCTACCCTGACACCTCTATTTTTCTTTTTCTTTTTTCTCAGAAGCACCCGTATGATTAGCGTTTAGAACGACGTGATCTGCAGTTTCTGCTGAGAGCAAGTCGTCTGCTTCTTCCAAAGGACTTGTGGTGACGTCAGAACCACGCCGAGCTCTGATTGGCTTTAATTGAAAGGATAGTGGGTAGACCTCAATCCTAGATGCCTTGAGTTCTACCCACTATGTTTTCCAGTCAGCCAATAAGAGCTCGCCGTTGTTCTGACGTCATGGCAACCCTTGTGTAAGAAGCAGACGAACTGGCGCTCCGCATAGCTCCGTGAAATAGATTTCTCGATGACTTTCTTTGTTTCAGGCGCGTCCGAAAAACGTAGTCCGCTGTTGTGCATCAAGTTAGCCCCGATGCGCTTCTGCAGATTTCATGTCACAGATGTATGGACCTAGGGAAGAACAGATATGTTTATGTGCGTATGCATGAGCAGCCAAGGCAAATATTCCGAGGTACGCTTAGCGATGTACAGGGGGAACAGCGCACCCGCAGAACAGTCATTCAAATCAACATACACACAAAAGAAAGAAACACCTATGGCGAATTCGTTAGGTCATTTCCCGGCAAAATATTTTGCCATATCTCCGCCAAGGGAGTTCGCGTGGTCAAAGGCTGGCGAGTGCGCGCCGTTCGGGTGGCAGTTCTCAGGCGTGTGCTGGCAATTTACCGGCACAATTTTCGCCCGAGCTCCAAGAGGTCGGGCAGCTTGTCTGCCAGACTGTATCCGGTATCGTCATATCCGAATCGGGAAAGGGAACCAAACGAAACAATGGTCGCCGCAAGCGTGTTCTAGTAGAAAACGAAGCCATTGCGACAGACACCCCTCTGTGGTCCGAGAAAGACAGCAAAAACAACGGAGATAAAGGTAAAATATTTTAAAGGAAGCTTCCGCAAGATCAGTTTCCTATGGGACACAGCGTGTTATTACACCGCTGTAAAAAATGTATTGATAGTGCTGCAGCTCGACACTTGAACGCGCATTACTATTTTAGAGGGCTGGGTCAAATCAAAATGCCGAGGATTCCAGCAAAAAGGTAATAACAAGAAAATGGAATATAAAATGGCGACGCCGGTAAGCCTTCTAGGATCCTTGTAAGATGGCAACAGTTCCTCGAGAATCTAAACAAAATATATTACAATCTGTTTACCCACATCTCAGAGTCCGAATATATGTTGCTGATGCCCAGAGCGTGCCTATTGTATCATAAAATAATCGTGGAAGAAGTTAACGAAGTTCACGAGCGACCCAGGCAGACGAAAACGCCAGTTGCAGGCGCTTTGTGTTCGGGTGGAGAGGGTCACGTGGTGCGCCGCTGGCGCGGTTTTCGTTGCCTGTGCCGCCGGCGTGAGCTCGCCGGCGATTGACCACCCGAAATCGCCACTACTCAGCGCTGACTGACAACTCTCTATATTTACACTTTCTCTTCTTCTATTTCTGCTATATGCAAGGGCCAGGGAGAATAACTGGTCTTTTTTTCTTTTCTTTCGATATGATGCTAAATAGTGAACTAAATTGAAATTAATGTAAAGCTAGGTAGTCTAATTCTTTTTGTGACAAGGTTAAAGACGGAGTACTAACGCATGTGCCGTTATGTTTCGCAATGTTCTCTGCCTCGATAATTTCTCTTGTGAGCTTGTTATGATGCTTGCCAAGCACGCCGCAGTTACTCAGCTGCACTGAGCACCCACAGTCTCGACAGTGAATGCCTAGATGACCGGAGCTTTTGTTGGTGAATGTGTTGTTATGCTCTCGAAGGCGATCGTTCAGACATTTTCCCATTTTACCTATGTACGGCTTTCCACAAGAGAGGGGAAAGGAGTAGACCACCTTTTCTGTACAAGGGACAAAGGTGTTCTTGTGCTTCTTTTTGCAACCAACTGCTGTTATTGGTGGAGTATTTACCTTCTTGCATAAGCTGTGAAGTTTGTTAGGAGCTGAGAAGATGACTTCCAAGTTTATTCGGTTAGCTATTTTCTTCAGTCCGTGAGAAAAATTATGAATATATGGCACAATGATGGGCTTCTTTGTTTTGTCTCTTTGCTTTTGTTGTGTGCATAGGTCTTGCCTGCTTTCGTTGATGAGCTTTTCGGCCACTGATGTTAACAACGAGTTTGGGTATCCTGCGCGCTTTAATCTTGAGACTTGCCCGTGAAAGCTCGCTGGAGTGGAATGCGAGCAGGATTTTATGAGTGAGTTTTTGAGGCATAACCGCACGATGCTTCTTTTAACAAGTTTTGAATGGGCCGAGTTGAAAGGTAAGAGCGGTTTTTTTCCCCTGGGTTCATACGACCAGCATAAATGGTGGGGTAACATGAAGAGTCTGAGATCTAGGAATCTTAAAGAGCGCTCGTTTGGAAGTTCATGGGTAATTTCCAAAGGACTCATGCAGATTTTAAAACTGTCGAGGACGTCAGCAACCATGCTGGTGAAGTTGCGATCGTCTGAAGCTAGAACAATTAAATAATCGCCGACGTACCGGAACACTCTTATAACTTTGGAGCTGTCTAATGATCCTTTTATCTTCCTGTCGTTGTGCGCTAGATAGAGATCGCTAAGGACAGGGGCAATGCAGGACCCGATGCAAACACCTCTCTTCTGTAGGTATGGTTGGTAATCCCAGGTAGCAAAGGTCGACCTGAGGTAGATGTTAATCAAGGTCAAAAACTTGCTTTGGGATAAGCCCGACTCATTTTGAAAGGCAATAGCACCGAAGGTGTCTATGCTGTCCTCTATGTACCTTAGGAGGCGGTCGTCGGGCAAAGAATAGTACAGATCCTTAATGTCGTTGGAGAACATCTTCAGGTCTTGGTCACGATACTCTTCTAAAAAGTTGAAAACTTCAGAGGAGCTGCGGATCAGGTATGGATCATCAATGTTAAGTAGGTTTAGCCGTGTTTGCAGAAATAAGGCAACAGACTTTTGCCATGTCCCCCTTTCAGAAACGATAACCCGGAGGGGGCTATCCGCTTTGTGAGTTTTGGCGCCGAAAAATAATTCTAGACTCAGATTTCTACTGCGATCGATGTAGGAGCAGAGTTGTTTTAAATCGTTCAAGTGACAAAATTGTTTTGCTTCCCTTTTAACTTTTTCCAGGGAGATCTCAGAGTGCTTGCTGAAAACGGATTCGACTGCTGTTAATGCTTTTTCTCCAAACGTGTCCGAATGCATGAGGACAAAACCTCCTTCTTTGTCAGCGGGCAAAAGATATAATGAATTCTCTTTCAGGTACGTTTCTACTCTCTTGATGGGCAGAGGAGTAGATGGTGGTTTGTGCCGCATAAACATGTCTACACCTTCAGAGGTGCAGCGATCCATCTCGGTCTCCGGAGCTCGTCTCGAGATTTCCCTCACAAGGGAAAGTAACTCCGGTGCCGTCTTCTTAGGTTCCACCGCAAACTTAGGGCCCAGACTGAGAACTTGCTGTACTGCGTTTGGCATGTGGATGTCTCCTATTGTGCATACGGGGTTACTCAACGCCTCTTGTTCCCTTGGTCTGTTCTTGCGGAGATGCCACAAAGTGAGTTTCCACAGATGGTCGGTCGTTCTCTCTGTGAGGGAGGCGATTTCTTGCCTGGCCCTTCTGCTGAAGGTATTTGTCGGGTTTGTTCGCAGCTGCACAAATAGGTAGTTCCGGTAGTGCCGTGTTTGACGATGCCACTCGGCTTGAAGGATTTTGCAAATTCGCTTTCCATGACCTACGGATGGTGTGAAGTTTCCGAATAAGGCCTTGACCTCCGGAGGCAGCATGTGCAGTCGTAGACAATACCCGTAACTTCTTGCTTGACACACGCAGATGGCTATTAAGATGACCAGAACGTAGGGGCTCAAGGGGTGATGCTTCTTTATGTTCGTGCCGCTCCCGTCTTTCTGTCTGTTTAATGTTCTTTTGTGGACGGAGTACCTCAGGAGCTCGACGTTTGTAATTAGGGTTCTGCGTTTTCAGTGTTTTATTTTTCTTCGAATTCCGGGGTGTGCTTTGTTTTTCGGGGCTTAATTCATTTTTTTTTTTTAGCTGAGTCAGTGTTTTCCGGCGTAAATTTTCGGCGTCGAACAAGAAATTAATGTTTATCGGGCCTTACTTTGAAGTAACGGAAGACGGACATGTAATTCCTCAACCTCCAAAGACAATTCTCGCATTCAGAATACTTGGAAAACGTCCCGGTACCAATAAAAGAAGGAAACGAGATAAGGGGCCTGGTTTCCGAATAAATATGTAGCCTCGAAAGCAGTTGAGTGTGGCTGTCTTCCATGTAAACACAAAATAAAATTAGTTCATGATTTTTTTTTTTCGGTAAGCTGGGTTTTTTTTTTTTTAGGAAGGAAAGGCTCCGATTCGTTTTTTTTTTTTTTATTTTTCGGTTTCCCCACTTTTGATTAAAACCGGTTCAGGATTTAATTTTCGGGGCTTATCGGTATTTATTGGAAACATAAAACCCTCTTTATAATTCACCCGGTAGGTTGTATCATCGAAAGAAAGCTAAAAGCGCCAGGGAACAAGGACTAGAAAAAAGACAAACCGTGCGCTAGAAATGAGACAGTACGTTGGGACCTTGGTACATAGTAAAAGAAGTGACAAAACCACCAACTAATAATAGAAATGACAAAACACGAGGCGATGCAAAAGGCTCGCCTTCACCAATCGGGATGTCCTGTGCATGCTGAATATTCCTACACCATGTGGCATGTGCTTATACGTCGCGATTCAGGTAAACGTTCTACAGATCATTCCCTACTGCCTCAAAAAGGTGAACCAAACTAAAGAAAACGCGGCAGATTATCCATCCTATAAAGCCTACTCGTTTCCTACATAAATCACCCACTCAGCACGCTTCAGTGCACCACAGAGGCCCCGAAGACCATTCTAAACTCCCTGAGAGTACAACGTGCCCAACCACAGGCCGATAGCACGCGGGCCAGTTGAAGACACGATAAAAAAAAAAAAGAAGCCGCCGTCCAAAAGGTCATACATCGTCCAGAAGCACATGTCCGGCTCCGGGAGCATTCGGACACGGGCCCCGCGTGCCGGCACCGAAAGGGAAACGCACCGTTCCCTTTCCTCTGCCATTGTGATTCGACGCGGCGAGCGACACGCAGACGACATCCCAACAAACGCCACGCTCCGAGTTTCCCCTCGTCCGGAAGCAGCTGACGGTAGGCGCGCGTTACCAGGGCGGAGCTAACTGGCGGGCCAGCCGGACTCTTCAGGACTTCCTCTATGTACCATACGCAGGTAGAGCACACAGACAATTCTTCGCACGACACACGTGGCACTGTCGCTCTCACTGTCGCTTTTTGTTTGTTTGTTTGTTTTTACTTTCATGACTGACGATGTCCGTCACCTGCCTTCCTTTCTCTTTTCTGCGCGGCCGATGGCCTTCCTGAAGAGGGAGCCCACCCCTCTGGTAGACTGGAGGACACGTGGTGACCGGCTGGAAGAGGACATGGCCCGTTCGCGTGGTGGACTCCGGGACGCGTGGTGGTCCGGTCAACTGGAAGGAGGATGCGTCTGGTGGTCTTGCGTACGCGTTCCCTGTCACGTTTTCTGTTGTTGGTTGTGTGCGTGCGGATGTCCGTTCCGCCGTGCATGCGGGAGATTTCTTGGCGATTGGAGGGCGGTGACTGCGAGTGGGTGGCTCCTCTCTTGCGGCGAGCAACATCTGCCTCTGTTCTGCTGGCGGCTTTGATTACGGGCGATTTGAGCTCCGTTACTCGAAACCGCTGTGTTTATGCATCGTTTGTTCCCCGTGCCTCCGTTAATGGAAGGCTGAGCGTAAAACTGGATAGAGTATTTTTTTTTTTTTTTACCTGTGATGCTGCAGTTTGAAGGTTGTAAATGATATTGGCTTTGCAGTATGTAAGACTTTGACGCTTGTTTTCGAGCTACGTGAAAGCGACTGCTGATGTTACTGAGAGCGCTATCAAAATTTTTATCTTTATTGTTCTTTGACGAGTCAATGACCGGCTGAGCCTGGTCTACGCTGATAGAAATAAAGTAATGTGATTGGTGTGAAATTTTCTCGCGATTTTTGGTTTTCACTAATGTTCCTCTGGGTCTTATATGCGCTGAAACTTGAGTAGCGGAGCAAAGGGAACACGCACCATTTATATAACGTAACTTCGCACAGTCCCCGCTCTGATACCTGCATTGAACTTTTCGTATATAACATTTCAAGTTGGAGGATTTGTATATCGCCTTGCGTGGTTCCATATAGTATACACACTTAGACATTTTCGGGTAGACTAATAGAGAAAGTGACGCAGCAATCTGAAAAAACGTGGATACCGTACAGAATGACACAACTCCCCTTCTCCCCCCCCCCCCCCCCCCCCCCTATTTTTTAGATATCTAAACAAAAACACGAACTTCTATTTTTACCGTTAATCTCACATAAGAATTACCTGAGCATGCGTGTTGTTCAGTTGTAACTTACTGCCCGGTGAAAATCGCTGTCCTTCGCTTCGGTGGTTGCGTCTCAGACGTTGTTTGTTGCGCTGTCCCCTAAACCTCCTGATCATTTCAGTACCTCATATGCCCCCATTTCGCAAGTTTATTCATTACGCTGAAACGTCATTCGGGGACCCTCGATATCTTGCGGCAAACTTCGTTAAGCCTCGCCGACAGCCTTCATCGGGATTAGCTCGCGGAGTTGACGGCCCCTGTCGCCATCTCAATATCGCCTCGCCTTTCTTTTGCAGAAGGGGCTTAAGCACAACTGCTTTCGACATTGTATCGAACCAGGAATGCTCCCATTAAACGACCGGAAACATCCCAACGGCGTCGTAAAAACGTGTGATGAAATACGCGATCACAATCAGGAGGACCGAGGGTCATGCCACAATGTACATCTTACAGACGTAGCTCACTCTATGGTCTTGCTGGTTTTAATAGGCAAAACGTCTGAGTATACTTCGGAATGGCTTAACGTAGGGGTCAGGACAACGAAATAAGAAACACAGGGACCCGTTTATGGCTTTTCTTCTCTTCTTTATACGACAATGGAGCAAATCTTTCGCAGTTACGGCCATTTCGGTACAAAGAAAGATAACCACTGACACGGCAACACTCTGCCAGATTAGACTGAGCGTTTGGTGTGCTTTAGATCGGATAGGTTTGGTCACTGGCGGAGATACAGTATACAGCTTGCCTAACCGAGTTTTATTGGTTGCTCCCGACGCGGTGATGACACAACCCGATATGGTTCATCGAGAAGTGGCATGACCAAGCAAAACATTGAGGCAGCATTATCTCGGAGCAATCTACTCTTCACCGACATGACGCAAGCGCTTCAGTAGCAGTGATTTGTCCAGATTAGAATAATGGAGCACATCAACTAAGTGGGTTTTATTTTTCTTTGTGCGATATTAAATGCTATAGCATTTCTTTCGGAACCACATGAAGTGCTTGGTCATGAGAGGGCATGTTGCGAACCCCAAAATGCGGTCCAGGTCAGGTTAACAATCTCTGGCTTGAAGAGTAAACAGTGAACGCCCACTTCCCTTTCTCGCAGAAGATGGTGAGAGTTACCAGCACAACAACAAAATCCCATCCTGTTTGCGTGTCCCCGGACAATAATGCAGACATTGATGACGTAATGCACACACACTCACACACGCCACAATTCACGTTCTCTCCTTTTACACACCCCAACTACGGCCAGTTACACGCGTTCTCCTCGGGCCTTTCTTTGATGCCGGCCTCTGCTGCGAGCACACGCACATAAAATAGGAGCCACCGTGGCGGACTGACATGGCTCCATAAACAAGGCTCGTTTCGGAGGCTTTCTGATTGAGACCGCGCCGTACTTTACGGTCCTGTTTCCGTAGACTGCCACAGAGGCAGTGTGGTGGAGCGGTGCTTGCACCCGCGGGAGGAGAAATGGCGCACCGGAACGACTTTCGGGACAATGGCGTCTTCGTGAGGACCCTATACTCTTGCCTAGTCAGCCGTATGGGTACCCCGCACTCCTACAGCTGCAGAGACTCTTCACCACGTGACGGAAGGATGGGGGCAGGTTGGGGGGACGGAGCTACGGTTTCTTCAATGGACCGTTGGGTAAGGAGACCTCCTTGGAGGTAAGGGGAGGGGGGGGGGGGGGGGTGCGTTTTTATTTGATAGAGCTTACTGCTATCAATCATCGCATTAACGCTTTGAACGCGTGTCTCATGTTGGTTTTTATTTTTGTTTTTCTGGGGGGGGGGGGGGGGGGGGGTATCAGGAGGCGACACTTTTCAAAAGAGGCGTCTGCACGTCACCTGGAGGACACCTCTCGCTAAAATATAGGGCAGGCTCGCTATGAACCGTTGTTGCAGATGTCTAATGATGGCGTGATGAAAACGTTTCTATCTGACACCTTCTGAAGTGCAAAGGACTTGCAGATCACCAGTGTATCAAACACACATCTTAACTCGGGGCCGCTGTAAGAGAAGTATCCTGCCTGCCGACAAGAAATCATGTCTTCACGTTGAGAAAAAACGGACGTCCAGATGCCTGAACATTGTGTCAACTGATTTCACTTCGAAGGAAATAGAGAACTTAAACTTTCTGTTGACGATTTTTCGTCCAACACCTTCTAGAATAATCAAAGCCCGTGAGTAAGCGCTTAGACGCCATGACAGTGGAATCGAACGCACACGCTGCGCTGCGTCTGCGGTCAACTGGGCCTCTTGTCCAGTCAATGTGTCAAATGACGTTCGGGTTCGGGGTCAATACGTGACTAAATTACATTAAGGACAATGCTTGGGAACGTATGTACACGCTCTGCACGCGCTCGCCTTCCCTCTACAAAAAGATTCGAAGTGAATAACAAAAATAAAGCGTTTGTGGAATGCGCGTGCAAAGTGCCATTTGTTTTAGATTTCTGCTTTCGAACAGTTGTACTCCGTTTCAGTTCATGCGCGAACGAGGCCGAAGCTACAAACGCGATCATCTTGCCCCGAACCATAGCTTCCTCTGTATCTGACAAAGCCTGGCAGATCTCCACGAGACGCGGCCTCCGAAATTGAAAAGGTGGAGCGGCAGACTACGGATGAGAGAAGGAGCCTAGAAGAGCCCGAAGAGCCACGTGACGGGCGCCCCGCTGCGGCGAGACGCCGAAACACGCTTCTCCCGAGCGATGGAATGACCGCTCCAGCTCCTCGCGTTCCCTCGCGCTACCGCTTCTTTTCTCGTCGGGTTTGAAAACTATGTTTCGGGTCCTCGCCGCTGCAAAAGCTGCGCGCTGACGTCCAGGTTCCCCGAAAAGTGGTCTTTGCTACCAGATCCTCGCGATCCAAATCTGCGACCGGGCACTCCATGGCTCTGTCGTTGAACTGCCAGGCTTTGTGAGTATAAAGGAGGCTGTGCGCGAACGAGGCTTGCAGACTGCATGCAGGATCACGCGTGCTAAACCGGGAGACTGAAAGCCCGGAGCTCGCTCTCGTAGCTTCTGCCACACGAATGGCGTGACAGCAGCGACATCGGTACCGAAGAACAACACCGATATTGGTCCTTGCCTTTCATCTTCACAACGCAATGAATGAACGACGTGATTCGACACATCTTGGTTTTCTCCGTGATATCCCCCAGCATCGTGTCCAAGCACCCAGAGCCAACGTTCGGCTGCCGTGCTTTTTCAGAGTCGCTTTCCCCTCACATGCGCTTTAATCCGGGAAAATTTATTAATTTTTTTAAAAGAAAAATCCTCGACGCGTGCCATAGCCTGACAGCAGCGATGACTGTGAGCTCGCTCCTATCTGACTGCTTCCTGAATCCCATCTGTGTAGCCGCATGCCATGCAGGCTCGCACAATAAACTGCGTCGCGATTTTTTTTTTCTTTTTTCACCCAACGCCTACTTTATACATGATTTGCGTTGTTGTTGTTGTTTCACGGCATACGCATAGATGATACGTGCGCGAGCAGGATGACGGTGCTTCCATGAGTATGCGCTCCTGCATCCCGCAGGAACGACTGACAGAAATTCGGTATAGACTTCTGGTGGCTCTCGAAGCACCGTTCCTTCGCGAAGCCGGCGTTCATGCGTTCCTTGGCAGAAATTCACACCCCGCTGACTATAGACCGCTATAATAGCCCTGATCGTGCGCAGAAGTTCCCTTCTTATCAATATCAGAAGCTGCGCGTGCGGCCACCGCCCAGTGACTCGAATTCTTTTTGCCGGGGTGATAAGCGCTAGAGGTATGTTTTAAGATGGTGAACTTCACCTTGTCTGCCACGATTTTGAAAAGCTGGTTTTAGCCCTGGACGGGATGAACAATCTGGCGTTTTAAAAACACGAGTCCGCCTTCCTGTACATAAAATGTGCGTGTAAAATGTATTGCGTATATCATAAACACACTTTTAGTAAGAAAAACAAAAAAGAAAAACCTTAGCATTAATTCGGATCGGTTTACTTTTGGCTCCCAAGCCTTCCGATGCCTCCGTCTAAAGTACCACAGCCACACGCGCAGTCTTCCAGAAGGAGCCAACGCTGCTTCCGCGCACAGCGACCGATTTTTCCGATCCTCCTCCATCCCCACGGCCAATACCGGCTTCCTGTGCCTCGGAAACGCGGTCTGTCACAGCGACGTCGTCGCGCCGGGCAGCAGGCAAGCCTGCCGCCACTACCTGTGCTGCTTCTTCGAGCAGCGAGCTGCAGCGCGGCAAAGCTCGGAACACAGCTGTCGCCGAGGCCGAACGGCCCGAACTGCTGCCTCGCTGGCGTTCCCCCCCACCACTCTATCGCTTCACTTTTTATGTCGTCCTCGCCCTCTTACGCACAGCCCCCTCCTCTCCCCCGGGCTTTTTCGTTTTGCGGCAGTCGACGCCAGTTGGAGCTTGCCAGTGGTAACGCGTGGACGTGCGTTTTGCGGTGGCTCTCTCAAGAGACCGGTCTTCTGCCTGCGGGAGCGCGTGTGGTGCGTTTTTTTTTTTGGCGAGCGAGCGTGCGTGTTCGCGTGGTGCGGCGGGTGCGTACCGCCCCTACACTGTAGTAGATGCGTCGCGCGGCTTGGTCCGCGCAGTTCCTCCGATTGGACGTGGCCGCTCTGGATTGGGCATCGCCTGCAACGCCGCGCCAATTTGAAGACTTGTTAAGGACGCTGTCCTTGAAAATTGAGTAAGGACAGGAGGCAGTATTTTTTTTTTTTTGGTTTATACTTTTACCTTTTTTAATCTGCGTCTGTTGCGAAGCCAGACGGATGTCGCTGCCGAAGACTTCAAGAAGAACCACCGCGGGATCAAGGTGAAGAAGACCCGCTGAAGCACCTCCTGAAGGACGTGCCTTGGAATGTGGCTGCCGGTGCGGTCTTGTAGCGGGACGCTGACGCCGTCATTCTCTTCAATGGCAGTTGGATAAGACTGTAGAAAAACAAACACGGATTTGAGGGGGATTACACCGGCACGGATTAGCGACTGTGTGCGTCTGTGTGGTGCGTGTGGGGGAGGGGTGGTCTCGCCGGAATGCCGATACCCGAGTGCCTGGACTCGTCCTAGTGCCCGTGCTCGGTAGGATGTGGCTACGCTTCAAGCTCCTTGCCCTGGTCACCCACGTCTTGAGACTCTGTTTTGGTAAGCTGAATGACTTGCGTCCCGCTTTTTATCTTGCCCAATTCGTACATCAAATGAAGGGGGCGGGGGTGCATCTCTGCCTTGGTACCAGGTGGGTGGGTGGGTGAGGATTCTTGTCATCGAAAGTGATGGCAGTCATCACCTTTCATGATTAATGCGATGTAGAATCCAACTTGGATAATCTTGGGGCACGTTCTTCGGAAGTGTTGACAATGATGTCATTTCGGCGGCTTTTTGCCTTTCAAGTACTCGATATTTTTTCTGACATATGACGTTCGAGTTTGGGTTGACCATGGCCTTTAGCTATGGCAGGGTTTTTAAGCTGCTATACGTTTCTCATTGTAAATCACGGAAAGTACTTAAGTTACCATGAACACTTACAAACCTGACAAACTTGTTTATTCTCTTGACTTAATTCCAGAAGGTTCCATGAATATGGCACCTATCTGTACTAGAGGTCCTAATCTAGCGGATCGCACGTGGATAACACCGTGTGTTACGCAACGCCTATCTAACGGCTTCCTTCGAAGATGATACGAGACCGCTGAAGGCAGTTCGAATATAAATGCCGAGTACATTTTGCCAACGGCAATCCACCGAAGTCTGATAGAATGTGATTTCTCTGAGGCCTTGATCATACATTATGCAGTGTGTATAAACCATATGACCCGCGTTGCCGGTTCCAGGTTCTCGGGAGTCGACGGTGGAAATTATGCGGTTGAGTAGAGTCTGTGAGCCGCTCCCTCGGAAGCGAAGAAGTATCTGTAAACTAAGCCGTGACGTCGTCGAAGGGTCCTAAGAGCCCCTGTGAGCAACGACCCGAATTCTCTGGAGCCATTACACGTAAATGCCGCGTATTTAGTTTGTTACGACTGTAATTTATCTTTGGTGTGTAATTTACTCTCCGCTAAGATTTGTTTTCTTCGTGGATTTGTTCTTACGCGCAGCTTGTTTAACAGTTAGGGTCCAGCCAGATTCCAACTGGCCATACAACAAACAAAACCATGTCTGATTTTTTTCCCCGCTGTCCTGATAGCCTGTGCAACATGGGAAGTTGTGTTGGGCTTATTTACAACCTCTCTCGCAAGGCGAGAGTTCATTTGGTTCAAGGGCACACATATCCTTCCGCTTTTTTTTTTTTTTTTTTTTTTTTTTTAGGATGGTTGGCTGCAGTTTTTGATTTGTTTAAGCGAATCTTAATTTTGCAGCCCCACTTCGGGCATGTCGATCCACTTTCCGGAACTGTGGTCGCTCGATACAAATGGTTTATCCACCGCACTTCAATCCAAAGGACCCCCCCCCCCCCCCCCCCCCCCTCCCACCCCCGGGCCCAATCTAGCAGGCGTGATACGCCTGCGTGACTTGATGGATCATGTCGTCTGCTTTTTAGAACTAGCAGATTGTACTACAGCTAGTACTGAATAATCTAATTTGGGCACAAATACAGCCCGCGTGAGCGTCACACACGCCTGTTTCTTTTTAACTTTAGAGTGTCGCAAATTTGTTACTAAATTGTGTTTGTGACCAAGCGGTATTGCGAAAATTTGTTCGTGGTCGTCGACGTTCTAATTTTGTTTCTTCGGCCGACACAGATTCGGCGTTTATGGCACTTGTGGGACGATGGCCAAGACCGAAACTTGACAATGAAGTTGTGAAACAGGTAGTCTCTTTCACAACTTACGCCTCAAGTGTTGCCGCTATGAGCTCGTTGGTATTTCCTCCCTGGCCGAACCCGACATTTCAGTGATCACATGCAGACTCCTCAAAGCGCGTTTGATTCTGTGCATAGGGTTCTTCGTTTACCTGTGGCTCCAGTCTTGCAACGCGTCAGGTGATGCTTCCATCACCCAGAATACTCCAAAGCAGACATACCTTATAAAACAAAGACGACTAACATTACTGCTGGTTTCAATTAACAATTTTTGCAGTTGCATTCCTCTAACAATTCTACCGTTAAAACAGAAAAAAAAAAAAAAAAAAACTTTTTTTTGCGTCTGTGAGCGTTTAAACATAAAACTTCATTAAACGTTTCGTCATTCCCTGTTCGGCAACGAGGAAGGAAGTCTATTATACATAGTGTACTTCCGGGACTGTTGTCCGGACTGCGTGTATACTCGGAAGAAGCAAATTTCTGCTGAAAACCGATTTTCCCTTGCATTGCCCGCCCTAGGTGTATACTCAACAGAAGCACATTTTCGCAAACTGATTTTACCTTACATTTTCTGCAATAGGTGTATACTTCACGAATATTTTACTCCTGTTAAAAATATATGAGCGTCAGTTCTCGATCAACGATTTTTATGCTGGCTATTAAAACAATACAAATATTGCATCGTTTTAATGGAAACAATAATGAGCGTGAAAGCTCTTCCAAATTCCTGAGGCACCGGGACCTAGTTCCTAACGGACTACGCAGACTTTTTAGGCATTTATCTGCAACATTTTTACAACGTCATAAGCAGTTCATGTTTACGCTGTTAAGATCTACCTTGACTCACGTTGTCCACTAGGGGACAGCTATCTTGCGCGCCACTCATGTGGACATCGAGGGCGATAGTCACCCTCCAATAGTTTGAGCTTTTTTTTTTTTTTATTTCTATCGTTTGCTGCCCAATGCCCAGTGTAAAATAACGTTACCCCGGCAATCACACTGTGTTCGTCTGATGGTAATGAACGCTCTTAGAAACAAATCTTTGTACAGTTCGCACCTGTACCATAATCCACGTCGAACGAAGTATCTACTTCTAAATGTGTATGATACGAAAGAAGAAAAAAAAAGTATAGGAAACCAATAATAACCTAATTAGCCGTGGATCTTGAAGTATGTGCCTACAACCGGGCCAAGCTATATCTGGTCCATAGGCCACTGGCCGACACCTTCAGGTAGTCTAGACCAAAGCGTGCTTTCGGACATGTTTGTTCCAGCTCACGGTATACTTTCCCAACGGCCATTCAGTGCAGACTTGACAACGTTACGTCGTCGAGATCCGATCACCATGGCAACCAATCGACTTTACGTACCCTGGTAACTCGTGGTCGACTCTAGAAATAACGGCTGGTTCCCACATTTTCCTACAAGTTAGACCTAAAGTTCCCTGATACCGCTTTTACGAGTACCGACAACCAACACAAATGATAAAAAAAAACATTCCGCTGGAACATAATGGCGTCATTCAGTTCAGTCCTCCACTGTGCACCGCCATTCGCCTCCTAAAACCTGCATCGTCACGCAGTCGGCGCTTCAAAGAATGTCGCTACTTTGTAGGAAGCACTTATCTAGGAACTTTAGTTAACAGAGTGCGTTGTAACGGCTTTTAACTGCATACGGAACACTTCCAATCCGTGTATTAAAGCAAATTTTTAACAGGATCCCCCCTATTCCGAAAGCTTGACAGTCCGTGCATTTTCCGCTAAATTTAGCGGGGAAATTGGTGTCACGTGACCTAAACGATTCAGCTTCCCCGCTAACTTAAGCGAGAAAATTGACCATGCGTGACTCTTATACCGATTCAGTATTTCCACTAAGTTCGGCGGGGAAATTGATGTCGCGTGACCTATTCACCATTATAGTTTCCCGCTAAATTTAGCGGGAAATTTACGAGAAAATGCATAAAAACAAAAACTATTGGTTCTTTACATCCCGAAACGACTGCATATTTGCCTTCTAGAGAAACTTCGATTATCGCTTCTCAAATACTGCATTTTATGTATAATAGGACTTCGGAGATAACCCTTACAAAAATTATCAATGAGTTTAAATTGAGTTTCTAATACATTCTAGAGAAATACATTAGAAACTCGCTGATAATTTCTGGAAGGGAAAGGGTCGCTGTCAATTTATTTCTTCGTGTTTTTTTTTACCCATTTTTTTTTTGGCCATGGGCATGAAATAACTCCGGCAATGTTATAAGCAAATATATCTCATATATAGCGCGTAGATTTTATCTACTGCAAAACCTTCAGTCTAGTACCCTGTATGCGCATCGAAAGAGTTCCAGGGTCACCGCTCTACCGAAAAAAACAGCAATTTTTCGCTAACCGGATTATGGACAGGAAATTTAAGTGGACTTCTTGCTGGAAACCTGAAATCCACTTTGCAGACGATTTCTTGCTGGAAACCTGAAATCCAGTTTGCAGACGATTTCTTGCTGGAAACCTGAAATCCAGTTTGCAGAAGATTTCTTGTTGGCAACCTGAAATCCAGTTTGCAGACGATTTCTTGCTGGAAACCTGAAATCCAGTTTGCAGACGATTTCTCGCTGGAAATCTGAAATCCAGTTTGTAGTCCATCGTCTGCAAACTAAATTTGAAGTTTCCAGCGAGAAATCCAGTTCCATAATCCAGTTAGCGAAAAGTTATACTTTTTTTTTCGGTAGGAACCGTAGGGTGAAAGATGTCTTTTGTGCAACTGTGACAGGAGTCTGACCGCAGCTTTGAGGTTCGGCGTGTACTACGTACATTCCGGGAGGCGCGTGGCTTTGGAATGTGCTTTATTTGCGCAAGAGCGTTACACACCTATCGCAGAGCTCTGCGCTCCGCCGTATACCCTCCGATAGCACCGCGCACAACTGGTGCGAGACGGAGGTATGTCGCCCGTTTCTATCTAAACTCCGTTTCGTCATAAGCTCCAGCGAGGCGGAAGCTGCGAGCTCGACGAGTTCGACGTGCCTGCCGTTTCTTCGCGCTTGCGCGGTGTGCGGTCGTGTATCGCTACTGAGTGATGCACGTTCTCGACTCCAGGCCAGCGGTCCACTGGCGAAATGTCTCATCTACACGGCGGAGACACCCCGCTGCCCGAAGGTCCCTCTTGCCCTGCCCCCCACATGAAAATAAGCTGCAGCTTCCAGCTGGAAATGAAATTTTCCAGCCGCATTTTCGGTTAAATTATACAGCAGCAGCTAGAAATCCTGTTTACAGCTGGAAGTGGATGCTGCTCATGCTGGAAATCAGAAATTCCAGCTTGGAACTACATGATCCACCTGGAAGTTTCTCAGCTACACGAGGAAAAATCTAATTTCCAGCAAGATATTTGCCCATTTCTGGGTGGAAACAGCCTGGAATTCGGCTGGTCAAATAAATTTCCAGCTCCAGCCGTAGTCGATTTCCAGTTCTCATAACACAGCCTGGACTGGAAGCATTTTTATATGGGTCGTTACGATCTTAACAATCATGCCGGCGTGCGGTCGTGTAATTACCACGGCGATGATCCCCGTCTGAAGACTCCATGGTTAGCAGTGCAGGATAACTTCCCGCCGTCTAAACATTCATTCGGGAAATTTGACTTCGAGCACGGGTCCCCTCCAAGCAAAGCAACGTTTATCTTTATTAGTTTTTTATGCTATTGCCGGGAGACCTCAAACTATCCAAATCTACGGGCTGGGTGTTGCCCGTTTCGCCGCACGGCTGTGTACCATTTGAAGCTGCTAGCAATGGCACGCGCTTGAGCCCGAATGGTGCGGCATTTTATTTTTGTGTACCCTCCGACTCCGGCGTTCCCACTTTATATTCCGTTTATACCTACACCGCCACTTGGGCAGACATAGCCGCGAATCCCGCCGTTTTCTTTTACTTTCTCCTTTTATTTTATTTTCAAGGGCGCACCTTGATTTTATTTTGCGAGCGTTTTTTTTTTTTTCTCCCCTTGCTTGTAAAAAAGGCTCCGCAGCCAGAAAACGCACCATAAAAATAAAATGAAGAGAAGTCGAAGTACAAGCAGCAACCGGGAATGTGTTTCTATGTACTGCTTGCACTCCGCGCTTTGGACGGACGTCGAGTACGTTGGCGGAATTCAGAGACCGTTTTCGCCCGTCTCCGCCGTCATTAGTATGCAGTGGTATCGGGGATCTCTCCCTTCCCGTGCCCGTGTGTCAAATCCTTGCGCGTGCACTTTCCTTTTTTTGGCACGGTTTTGCATAGTGAATCTGCGCGCCGCAGCGAGGCTCTCGCTCCAACTTTGACGTGATGGCGCGGTTTGGGCCCGACCGCTGCCTCCGCGACAGAGAAGTCCTAGTCGGTTTCCGTTCAAAACAGCTCGGACTAAAAGGACGAAAACTCGCAGCAGCTTCGTTCCCTTTCCTTTTTCATTTACACAGGGAACCAGGTATGCCATAAAGTTCCCTTCAGACGAGCTGGTCTTTTGGAGCTCGTTGTACGAGACCGTGCTAGCGCAACAAAATGTAAGCGTGGCCTCCTACTCACCTCGTCGGAAGGTGCAAAGCTGTCGACGCTGGCGGTCCCGTTGAAGTATCTTGTAATTTTAACCAGTCGGAAGGACGGCTACGGAGTTCTTTTTTGTACTGGGGCCCTCTTGATGCGTTTTGCGGACAATGGTGGGCCGGAAGGCAAGTGTTGCCGAAGGCTACACGAGCAACATATATCACGCTGCGCATTATTGTTTATTTTTGCTCTTTTAGCGAGGTTCCATGTAGAATCCTCCAAAATGACAAGTTTAAAACAAACAAAAATGAGTTCCGATGAACCTTCCGAAACCCGCCCTCCTAACTAGTAGCCACTAACAGGCGTTTAAGGAGCCGGCCTTTGAGAGTTCCCTCAAAAGTTTTCGATCGACACTG
Organism: Ixodes scapularis; assembly: GCF_016920785.2. Lineage (NCBI taxonomy): Eukaryota > Metazoa > Arthropoda > Arachnida > Ixodida > Ixodidae > Ixodes > Ixodes scapularis. The sequence continues at coordinate 133,388,323 of NW_024609879.1, read as the reverse complement.
ACTGCAAGCAACTGTTCCTCGAGTCTGATCTGCCAGTGCGAGGAAACACCCTACCCTTCCTCAATTGATATGAGCGATGCAGTGGTTTCACAAACCTACCAGGTTTGATCCACAACGTTTAGCTTAATACGTCCTAATGGTCGTAAAGTTCTACATTCTTAACTGCCAAGTTTGCTCTTGATTGCTCATTTGCTTCCCCGTTAACCGAAACAGCGTCGATTTCTTTGTCTTATACTTGTTATATTTTGTCTCGTAGAGCACATAAAAGGGTTTTATTACCGTTTAGAAACATCTAAAGAAAATTAATAATGCCCCTACATAAAAAAGAGCGGATCTCTTTTCATGTCATGTCGCAAAACCACTAACATAAAAAAAATGAAACCGCTGTCTGAAGGTATGCAGCTGCAGCCTTGGCCGTCAAACGTCGATCCGGCAAAGAGATAATTATATGTCAAAATAGCTAATTCGAACTTTTAATTTACGGTGCCTCACAGCAGTATTCTGTAACGAATGAAAAAGCTGTAGTTTTCTTTTTGTTTTTCGAAATATATTTTTTTCTAGTTCGAGGAAAGGAGTTTATTTGCTTTGCTGACTCAAGCCACAGCCGCACTGCTTATGTCATACAAAGGACACGGACTTCTGCGCGGACATTTATGACAGAATCATCCGTGGACACGCCTCAGGCATCTTCGAAGCATGCAAATGTTTGTCCATATGGGCGTTTGCAGGTACAGCCTATGGGCGCCGCCATCTTGCTACTGGTGTGGGTAGATCGTCTGATAGTCGAGCATTGCTGAGGCCGTGGGTGCGCCTCAGCAATGCTTGAGTATCAGACGACCTACCCACAACGGCAGCCAGATGATAGGTGGCGCCATCAGTTTTCCGAAATGGCGGTCAAGGTGAGGGTCGGATATGCGTGCCAGTATGCCAGTCGCTGAGCCTGTCTAGTGTGCTGGCTTCACTGAGGGACACAAATTATGCCCGCGTGTGCGAGGAAGCTAGGGTGTTATGCACGCAGGTCACCTCTTTATCCTGAAGACAGAAGCGGTGTTAAGAGCTATATTTACGCTGGCAGGCACGTTTTAAATCTGGAACGAAACCGAAACTAACTTCTATTTTGGATTAATTTCTCGATATGGGGTGGTGATTTTGGTTTCTCTCTTTACTCCAGATGTTTCACAGCGTAATTTTTGAGCCGAAGAAGTTGTTGGTGAAAACTTTATTTTCTGACATACGTGTCATATACGGGCACTTCAAAACATTTTGAAGAGCTCAGTGTCCCTTTAAAGACAGGGTCTTTCATACACCCTAGACGTATCACGAAATATTGTGTATGTTTAAAAGACCAGGGTGATACTCGCGTATTCTTACTGCTCTCGCTCACTCAAATAATTTTCGTGTGAAATATTAATGTACGGGCCCTTTACTGGGTTTTTAGGGTATTTAGATTTTTAATTGCTTTAGCATTATTCCCAGGACAACAAGTACAGAATCAATCCAAATTTTATGAAATATCGCCATGGGTGATTAGTTGGGAATATGTTCCCGAAACGTATAAATTAAGAAACGCTGTTTTCACTACAAAACCCCCAAAACGTAACCAGAGTCAGACAACCGAAGCGTGTGTGCTTTTAAAGGGGCCGTGCAACGGTATTCGCTTACAATGTTTTTCACATTACACCAGCTTGCCGGCGTTGGTGGTACCCAAGCCTATTCGCACGCAACGCCACTGACCAAGAAACTTCTTTGTTTCAGTGGAATTTCAAATGCAAAAGCGATCGTTTTCTTTTAATCTCTCCTTCGCAAAACTTGATGACGTAGCGTGGGGTTCGCAGTATCCCCCAGTGACGGTATTTGAATGCGGCTCATAGATTGGACCCGAGCCTTGCCTGAGCACAAGAAAACAAAATGGGACCTTTGTGATTGGAGCGATTATAGTTAAATGGCGTATCATTGTGATTATGGCGTTTACCGCAATTTTTTTGTGGTTGTGACGTGTACCGCTTTTTGTATTATTATACAATTCAGATATTTTAATACGTTCTTTTTCAAGCTCTTATATAAGTTGTTGTTTATAATCTAATTTCAAACGAGCGAACAACTGTGGCAATCCAAAGTTGTCAAATTATCATCACTGGTGCCAATTGAAACACTTTTAATTCGCAAGTTATAAAATAAAATAAGTCTAAAATCAATTATAACATTCTAGCTAGTCCGAGAAATCCGTGTAAAATAACATTAATTGTGGGTAAAGCATACGGTTCTATGAAATTCACGACTTTGGACAATTGTCAGAACTTCCAAATTCGCCGCCAATTATTCCAAACCAGATGTCCCAAACTGCAAAAAAAAAAAATAAAAAATAAAAAATAAAACGAATTTAGCTTTTTTTTTATTTCAAAACTTTTTTGAACATTTATTCTCTTCATTTTTACGCGCCGTAGCTTTGCCAATCTCAAGCCTTTCCCGTTTCAAGGAACGCCTATCCGCTTGGACGTCTGCTCACTGCCGCACGTTTCGTTGGCGTCGGAAAACCGGTGCAACAGTAGTGAGTTTTGGCATTGCCCATACGAGCCAATGCAAGCACTTTGCGTTAGCGTTGCGTGCTTTACACTGCGCATGCGCGAAGCCATAAATTGCGGTCTAGGATTGGAGCATGGCGAAGATGCGCATATGTGGAGCAGGCAACGCTAACCTACAGCCCTTGCGTTTGCTCTTATATGCGATACTAAAACACTCTAGTAAGGCGCAATTCCATACCGGCTGCAGCACTACATTGGAACACTGAAGAGCATTTGCATTCAGAAGTGACTGTTCGCGAGCCATGATTGGGAGCAGTTCCACCGTGCCCGCTGAGCATGAGAACCGGGGGACCCTCACTAGAGCGCTTCCCGTTTCCGCCGCGAGAGGGCGAGCAACGAGTTGGAGACGCGATAGACACAATTGTCACTTGCTCATATAGGTTGTGCAAAAGACGAGGACTCGATGTATGTAGTCCGTTCATGTCGAAACGAGCAGTTGTCTGAATTCACTTTAAACCTGACAAATGACCCTCAGTAAAAAAAAAAAAAAAAAAGAAAGCTTGATATTGTTTATTATTATTTTTTCATTGTTTAACTTTTAACAAATTGTTTTCTGAGACAAGCACCCGCAGAATGAAAAAAAAAAATGTAGGTACCTAGAAGTACGGGTATGAGAAAGCAAGAAAGCGAGTTGAGACCAGGCGTTGTGGACCAGCGAAAGCTTTTGTGCGATTGCAGAAACGTGTCAAGCAGAAAATGGCCTGGCCTGTACAGCTAGGCCAACATCACTAACTTTCTTGGACATCAACACCCCGGTGCGTGCAGTAAAATAGGAATTTCGACTGAACAACTGCATACATTGCGATGTACCCCCGGGACCATTCTAGATGAGTCATGAAATATTAATAAACAGTAGTTAAATTGTCGGACGCGTATATTTTTTTTTATTGTAATGTTTTGTTGTTTTTTGTCGTTTAATCTTTAGGGTTACATTCACCAAATTGTCTATTTCTGCTTTTTTTGACAAACGATCGTAAGGTTTCAGAGGACTGTAATTGATCTGGTATCATTAAACACCAATCAATTAGAATTTTGATATTTTCTTGTAAACCTTTTTTATTCTTAGCGCCGGACAGGGCGTCATATTGATAATAAAATTTGACACCACCACCATCCACAGAATGTCCCCTACAGTCGGCCGTGTGCCTCAGTCGCACTGCCCAATACATCGTACAAAAGACAGCCTGTTGACAATGAGGCGTATTTCTTTCTTGTATACGAAATTCTGTAAAATCTCGTAAAAAAACAAGAACAAAAAGGTATTTCAGTCGAACAAATGGCGGGGCGCATCGTGACGTATTCCCCGGAAGAGTTATAAATGACCATAATGCCATATTAATGCCAATAGAACCTCGGGAATATGTGATATTCATTCACAGTCCCGACACATACTTGGCATTGGATTCAGTGAACCACCCTTGCAGAATCGTGAATTTCGATCCACCATAATGTAGAAGCGTAATATGACCGAGGATTGTACGCGTACATATAGGGACCAGTCAAATAGTGCTGCGTCATTCGGTTTTACCAGTTTCTATAGAGACCCGCGATATACGGGCTCTGTTTGCAGTTGCGAAGCATATGAATGAAGCGGCGTTTGATTCTAAGCAGTATTTGCACACCTCCAATTGTAGCAACGTATGCATCCTGGTTCGCATGTCGCGATTTTACTTGCGATTTTTCAGTTTCAACGTCGCCCGTGCGGCAAAAAAAAAAAAAAAGCCTGGGGGAAGCTACGGTGCCCGACGCTGCACCCGCGAATTGGCATGCAAAATCGCGCAACCTGAATCAGTCCTAACGTATACCGTCGAGACCGGTTATAACGAAGTCGGTTATAATGAAATAGCGGCTACAGCGAAGCGATCACGATTTCCCGTTCCCTTTTGCACTTCGTTATAACCGAAGTCAGTTATAACGAAATAGCGGATATATCGAAGTGATTTCCGTTGACTTCGTTATAACTTAAAACCGGTCTCGACAGTATCACGCATCTACGTTATTGTTTTATTGATTTAATAAAGATTTAGTTATTCTTTAGGAATAAACAAAATGTCCTGCAATGATGCTCGTGGACGAAGCGTGTTTAAAAAAAAAGGTGTAGGAACTGCGCATATGCGCGCCATCTTTGTGTGCTCCATCGCACAACCGAAGGCACCGCCTTTGCGTGACAATAGAAAACACAACGTGGTTCATGCAATGTCAGTTTCCTGGAAGCTTTTTTTTTTTTTTTTAATTTTGAGTTGGAATAGGAACGATTGAAAGCGCTCGATTTCAAGCGTCTCGCGTTGAAGGGTATACCGCCATCGGAAGGACAAATGCACATGTCTTTAGGATTGTGGCTTGAGCGTTCACGGAGGGATTGAGATTTACAGAACACCTTGTATATTGACCTCCGATTCGCAACTTCTTGTTTGTTTCTTTTTGCTATTTTAGAGTCACTCTTCCATCCATTGGTAGACACTCGCCACACCTTCTGAGTGGAATGGCTTTGGAGTTATGGGCGTGCGAGCAGTGCACAATCCAAATCTCGATGTTTTTTTTTTTAGAGTGCCTAGATTGGAGAGTGTCTCCAACTCATCGACCCGGATCACGTATTTATGAACCGCGTTTGCAATGCCATGTACGGGGAGGAGCGGAAAGTGTCGATCGTCTACATGCGTCTCCAAGCTTTGTTCAGCCTCTCCGATCTCTATCCTCCTCGCACGAAATGACGCGCGCATGCGCACAAGTATCCAATTTGCGCTGGAGTTGTCGTCCGCCATTAAACCGCAAACGCTGGTCGCGGTTTGGGTTGGCTGTCTCTATGAAAACTGGGCTCTCTGTGTTTCCGCAGCTGCTGCTTGCGCTACAGGGGGTGCAAGAGCTAACGCGGCGCCGGTTTGAATGGCGCCGCTGTACCGACGACTTCGTCCTCGTGACGCAGGAAGATGTGTACGGGGTTGGTTTCAAATTGTTGTCGTCATCTTCTTAAGATAAGATAATCGCCGTGCATGCAGAAACTGTCGTCGTCGTGATTGGCGACGTGCCGAACATGCCGAGGTTCGAGTTCGACGTGCTTCGACTTTTTCGAACTTTAAACGCGGAGTTTGACCGAACTTAGACTGAAATTCGACGATTACGCGTGTGCGCGGAAATTGAAAGAGCTAACCCCACCTGGCGAAGGAAAGATTCAATGTATATTAGATTATGTTGTTGCCGTTTGGAAAGTCATTCAGATCTTTAGATGCGTGTGTTTACTGTTATATTGTGAAAACGCCTAGTGGTTATAATCTAAAAATGAAAAGTAACTACCGGTAAATTATTTTCTAAAAAAACTTTACATTTTTGTGGCGAAGTCTGGCAACACTGCCCACAAAGTTGAACTTCGTCAAAAAGTTCTAAGGTTAAAAAAAAATAACAGATTGTTTTGCTCCGGTTGAGGGGGGGGGGGGGGGGGGGGGATCGAAAGGGTCCCAGGGTCACCTAATAAATGGCACCAGCGTGCCAGTATGTTCTCTTGCTGTAAGTCTGTACGTGGCCTTTACACTGTACGTAGCCTTTTTTAGTAAAGACTTTGCGCGCGGTCATCGTGAACGCTGAACAGCAGACCGCCTGAGATGATGTGACTTGCATATGGAATTTGAAACTCTATCTGCGTCTAAGAATCGCTACAACTTTTGAAGCCAGAGTCGTTCACTAGTTTCTCCCATTATTGATCGCTATAGGGTTACGCGATTTCTGGGTTCACGGTGTTCTTAAAATTAAAAAAAAAAAAAAAAAAAAAAATTAAGGAATTTGTTTTGTTTTTTTTAGCAATTTTAATGTGTTTTTTTTTTCGGTTTTCGGTGTTAGAAACGAAATCGTGGTTTATATATGTAAAAGAAAAGGGGGCAGCCGCGTCGTCAAATTCCCGAACTTCCTGGGGGCATTAGCGTGACCGGAGTATACTTGCGAGTCTTCCTTGTACTGATTAGAGAAGGAAGCAAGATAGGGGCGATAGAAAAAGTGCTTAGGTACTTACTTCGGTGTTTGTAGGTAAATGGCGAAAACACAAAACTTTAATGGTCATTTCGCGAGTGATGACCATTAGTTCATTTTCTGCCATAAACATCTCCGCGGTCCAATTCGGAACCGCTACAGGAAGCCAATTTTTCGGCGACCACGAAGAATCAATGAACAAGCTTTGAGCCCCGGAATGACTCCGAGTTAGTTTCCTGTTACCCTTTATAGCTGCGATTTCGTATAAATGTACAGAGGCACGCTACGAGGCCGATGCTGACCACACGCCTGGAGTAATGTTGCTGTCGGTGCTGTTCACAGTTTGTCACTTTCCGCGGCTCTCTTTTGTTAGAACGACCGATGTCTTGGCAGCGGATGTGCAATTCTAGTTTTTATAAAGTGCACTCAGATTCCGAATCAGCTAATGAACTTTTGTTGGTGTCAGTTGATTCTAATAATCCCCGGGCTTCCACGATCTAAATTTCTTTAATCAAGTCGTCTGTATACGGAGCGCAAGTTCGTCTGCTTCCTTTGCAGGGGTTGTGGTGACGTCAGAACGCCGAGCTCTGATTGGCTCTGATCGACAGGATAGCGGCCTTGATGTCTACCCACTAGCCTTCAATCAGAGCCAATCAGAGCTCTGCGTTCTGACGTCACCACAACCCCTGCAAAGGAAGCAGACGAACTTGCACTCCGCATATAGGCAGGAGTAGAGCCTGTATTAGAGCTTCTAACTCGATCAAGGTCCTGTGGTTTATGGGCCGCGTTTGCAATGCGAGCTGCAAGAAGGTGCCGAAAGCGTCGATCGTCTGCAAACGTCTCCGCCTTTCCATCTGCTTTCCGATCCTAGACACGCGAAGAAGGCAGCGCATGCGCACATGCGACCGATCTCCGCAGGAGGCCTCCGCCATTAAATTGCAAACGCTCCCCGTGGTCCGAGATGCTCTCTCTAGGGAGGACATGCGGTCATCACGCCCCCTAGCGACCAAATTGAGAACTAAACTCGTGGGGAGAACAACCAAGCGAGCTGGACTGCTTGGCCAGGTCGCTTGCACCTTGGCATTTAAATGCATTATAATCATAAATTATTTGTTTGCTTGACGCAGTGTTCGACTGGCGTTGCCGAACGCTACGTCAGCGTTTGTCTGGAGCTCGTGTTCGGTCAGTAAATCATCGATTGAACCCGGGTCCTAGCCGAGCGCTGCTGCAGCCTTCGCGCGTCACCAATAACTCTATTTATATATTTATTTTTTTTTTGTCGGAAGTGCACGAGAATTGTAGTTTTGTTGGAAACACAGCTCTTTTGAGCATAACTTGATCTCCTGTCCGTACTACAAGTGAGAAATGTCGAATCATTACTTCTCGCTGACTCGCAAATAATGGCTCTGAGATGCACTTTAAATACTTCGAGTTCTACGGGTCGTACATACTGTCCTATACTCATATTGCTAGTTCTATTAGGCACAACAAAAAAAATGTTTCTCAGCTTTATAGTCAATATTTGTTTCTAGATTTGAAGCTGGTGACTGCTTACTACGTGCGCCGCTTATTTATTCTAATTTCTAGTTGAAAGTACTGCCACCTGCTTCATGACTTTAACGGTGAAGCAGGCTTGTGCCTGCTTCACCGTTAAATGTTGTTTCTCAATATCAACCTTTCAAAACCTTCGAAATTTTATTTCATTTTATGACTGACCTTGGAGGAATATGTATTGTCATAGGCCATCGTCGTCGGTGCTCTTGTGTCAAATGCTAGGTTATCCAACTTTAAACTTTAAAAAAAAATTTTTTTTTTTATTAGCAACGAAGGAAATTAATACAAAGTACCGCGACGATATACAAAAAACATAAAGTTCATGACTCACAAACAAATTCATACTTACTTACTCTCGAACTTATCGATCAGGTTAAGTTTTTTCGTCTTTTAACACGAAGTTGGACAAACGTTCGACTGCAGTTTGACTACTACGCGCATGCACGGAAATCGAAAACGAGCTCCAGCGCTACCTGGTGGGTGCAATATTTGTCAAATGTATTCCTTTGTTAGCATTGACAAACTACTTAAAGGGAAGCTGAAGAGGTCCTTAAATACGAAAGAACAGTAGGTTTTAATGTTGGCACCTTGAAAAATATGTCTTACGTTTTCCTTCGATCTAATTGGCACGAGCGTCATAATCGTCAATTAAAATTTCGACGTAGCCCGCCCGTTGCAACGCACCAAGCGCAAAAAAAAAATATAAAAAACAACAAACAAAAAAACAAAAAACGCGAGAGCGGAGGAAAAAAAAGGAAGACAACTGGCGAAAGTGGTGGGGTCACACGACCCTTGCTCACTTCTAAGCTAGCTCGGGGAGGAGGCCGAATGGGGAAAGTCCAGACGCTTTGGACAGATAAAAAGGCGACAGGGGCCCGCCGCATGCCCTGCGGCAATCGCAGCAAATATTTTTCAAAATAAATGCGGTTGACCTTTACTTCTGACCAACTTAAGACAAACTGGAACTGGTGGCGATGAATTGCCACCAGTTCCGATGTTGTACACAATGTGTTCGTGGCTAAGCTTAAATGTTCTCGTTTGGAGGTGATTTGAAACGACGCATTTGCTTTTCTTTTGCGTGCATCATTCTTTCCGCGTGGGTTTCAAACACTTTTGACAGTATTATAAGCGGCCATTTGTCGTAGATAGGACGTACATGTGACCTTGCGAAAACTGCAGAACCGTCGCTCTAGTTAAATTGAGTTCCGAGGCTGCCTCAGAGATGGCGCCAATGTGCTCTCTCGTCGTAAGAGAGCACAAGGGCGCGCAGCGCACTCGGTTACAACCAGCGTTGGTTGTAACGTGTTGCAAGCAACGGCGTTACCGAGAACGCGTTACTGTTTTTCTGTAACGTAGTAAAGTACTCGGTACGTTTTGAAAACAGCGACAGGTAACGTACTTACGTTACTTATTTCAAGTAACGGGTAACGATGTTACGTGACTCGTTCCATCTTCTCAAAAACCTGGAAAAAAAGTTACATTTTTTCGTGTTTCTATACTTTGTTTTCAATCGAGACGCAGCCGACGCTACGCGCTGATGGGACCAATTGCAATGCGTCAAAAACGCACCATCATGGTGTTCGTCGTGCCCATGTACGTGTTCTATCATCGCTGAACCAATCAGAAACAAGAGAAGCCCAGAGACCTGCGCTTTTGGCACTGCTTGATTGGTCATATTAGGTCATAAAATCGGCTCCGTCTGGAAACGAAGTATATTTACTGCACTCATTCTTCACATACCTTTAAAATTTTGCCGGTCTTTTCTTCACGCAAAATGCTCCACTTAAAAAAAAAAACCGCCCACGCCTTTTGTTTTAGATTTTTAGTGTCAGAAAACGCTGTCGCCAAAAGATACAAAGAAAAATAAACGCTGTTACTGTCAATTTATAAATAAAAAGTAATGCAAAATTAGCGTGCGGTACTCTGTATCGGTAGCGGTAACGTTTTTTCTTCTTTTTTTCTTTAATGTAACGTCGATCGGTAACGTTCTTTATTTTGCAAGTAAGGAGTAAAGTATTGTTACTTTTTTGGTAACGCCTAAAACACTGGTTGTAACTAAAGGCGAGCGTCTGAACTAGCTTTCACTGCTTCCAACATTGGTAGGACCTCTATTACTGTATCACAAATCTCTGCAATTGTGCCCACGGTCGAAGTACGAGCTGGTAGTCCAGGATGAGCACGCTCTTGTTGACAAGTGCGTTACGACTTCTTGCTTTCCACTACGAGGCGTTGCGAGGACCTCGGTTGCCATGGCAATCATCTCGCCATAAGGAATGGTAACAAAATCGGTCTCAATTCAATGGTGATGAAACGTCTGAACCAGCAGTAACAATCTTGCGCTGCTAGGATTAGGTTCATGGTGTAAACCATGAGCTAAAAAAATGTTTGATTGCGTTGGCTGGTTGTTCGGGTAGTGGAACGAGGCCATAGCGATTGATCGGTCCACACTGGCTATGGTTCGCGGTCTCAGATCGCCCCCTTCCCAGATTCCCCGGTGCGCGCGGCTCCTATACCTGCAGAGTTCACTGCTCCTGACCTTGACTTTGATCCAGAGTTAGGAAGGGGTACGATAAGTGGAATCTGATGTTAATCTTTCTCGGGCGACAAGACTCCGAGACGGACTGGAGCAGAGGCTAGATGCCAGCCTGCCAATGCCGTTGTAGCAAATGAGCCACTTCACGCGTTCCCGGAGCTACCTGATCCAATCAGCTGCGTCGGAAGGTGCCGTACTCTTTCACTCTTTGGGGCTCCGGAACCAATCGGGTGTTGAGAATGATGATCCGACGCACGCACTGTTCGAACTTGTATACGGTAGGCCTACTTTTTGCTCGATCCATTCAGAGACGAACCGGTCCACCTTTCGCTACATGAGCAGCCATTTTTTTTCTATCATTTAAAGGAGTTTTTTTTTTTTTTTCTCGTTTCTTTTGCAGACTTTTTTTTTTCTTCTCTATGTGTGGTCGACCTCGGAATTCGAAAATCCGCGCTGTACGTGTTATCGCCTTTTCCTAATTTATGGCGTTTCTGCCGCAGTTCTTGTTGCCACTTTGTTTTTGATCCTGTCCTGTGATGCGGGCTGGTGTGCCTTGGCTGTGCAGCGTTTGTCGGCCTGCCAAGAGCTCGACATCGTAGCCAAAGAATGAAGTTTAGTACGTGCGAACGTGCCGTCGGTATTTTCAATTCGACGATGTTTTTTGTTTAGTTTTTTCGTTTTTGTTTTGGGGCTTGGTTTTAAACGCGTCAAATTTTCTTTCTTACAGCCTTTCTGATATCCTAGAGAGTTCGTTGTACATTGAACAGGTAATCCCACGCGAAGGCTTTAAAACCTTTTTCATTGGTTGGCACACGTCTTTTTTTTTTTTCTGTTTGTCTTTTGTTTCTTTGTACGTTTTAGAATCAAGTTTGCTTTCGCTCCGAGCAAAAATGTGTTAGATGGTGTATCAAAATCCACCCCCCCCCCCCCTTCCAAAAAAAAAAAAGGAACTTCGAAGAATCGTTTTTTTCCTTTTTTTCTCCGGTGTTCCAATAGTTTTTCTAGTATGGTGTGCGCGATCATAATCTTGATGCCAAATTAGGGCTTTCATTTAACTATAGTTTAATGCCTTGAGATTAATTTTTTTTCTGTTTTATTATTAGGCTTAAGGGGGTCCTACTCTCAAAACTGCAGCATTTCCATCCTTTTGAACCCGTTTCGACAAGGTACCACGAAACAAAATGCGTTTTTCTTGCTTCCTGTGAGTTCACTGTTTAAGTGGGCCACAAAAATAAAAGTGTAAGGGCGAACCATAAAACAAAAAGTTTAAACTAGGATAACATTACTTTACTTACTTACCTTACTCCCACAAAAACCACATGTTTTTGTTTTTTTTAGCCGTCAACACAACTTTAGTTTTTGTGGCGCAGCGATCAATATTACGCAGTATAGCCTGAAAACAAATGTTTTGGGGGGCCAATTGGTGATCCTCAAGCGTTAAAAAAAAAAAAAAAAAAAGTGTAGATGGATAGCTACATGGTAGTGGCTACTGCCCTTTGTATCAGGCTGTACCTCGCGCCACCTAGATTACATTTGCCGTGTCTGCAAGTAGTGTTCGTTGCGTGTAGCCCTTGTGAGACTGACCCTAAACGAAACATTAACATTATAGTTCGCCGCAGCTATAGAAAAAGAACAGCAGAACAAAGTTCTTTGCTCGCCATGATTGCGGTTTTCCTCTTTCCACTCCAGCGATCGCTGTTCACCAGAACAAGGTTCTTCAGCGTTCGCTGTGCTAAAGGGGAGAGTGATTGACTTTGTGGAAAGAGCTTAATTGGCCTACATTTCTTAGCATGCAACAGAGAATAGCAACTCTTACCTTACTCATTTTTATTTTATTGCACTTATTTTTCGCCAGCTGCTCATCGATGCGACATACGTCATCTCGACGAGCTCACGCGGGAAGTGCAATGAAATTCTAGAATAGCGGAAACGCACAATGTGTGTGTTCCGGTATGAGATAAAACGGCGCTTTATACATAAAAAATCGAAAACAAAAATCGGCATACCGCAGCATCCGTGGCGCTTGGAGAGTAATTTAACGTCCCCAGCTGTTATTCGAACCATCCTACTCATGACATTCCTCGGGTTTCGACGCGTGGAATGCCGTTCATCTTTTTTTGTTCCGGTACCCGTAGCCATGCAGAGCGGCCGAATCGCCCTAGAATCGGGCTCTAAAATTAACCAGCTCTAATTGTTGTGGCACGTGTAACGAACGGCTCTCTCTCGCTGCATTATTTTAAAATAGCAGTTATTTACTCCTAAACAAAATGACATTGGCGCCCCCATATGACGTTTAAGGGTTCCAAAACAACTATACTGGCTGCCGCAGCAGTTTATTTTTTTATTTTTTGTACTGCTATTAAGACGAAATAGATTATTTTGTTGCATATTTCGTCAAAGGAGAGGCCCGGGTATTTTTTTTCTTTATAATCAGTGATTTGTTCAACACATGTTCTTCAACACATCAATAGACTGATCGATTGATTGATTGATTGATTGATTGATGAAAACCTGCATTTTTTATGATTATGAGGTGGTGTCATAGCCTCCTCTATATTGGAAAAGCCTGGCAGATCGCCACGAGCCGCGGCCGCCGAAAGTGAAAAGGTAGAGCGGCAGACAACGGATGAGAGGAGAGCCACGTGACGGGCGCCCCGCTGCGGCGAGACGTCGAAACACGCTTGTCCCGAGCGATGGAACGACCTTTCGTGCTCGTCGCGTTCCTTGCACCACCGCTTCTTTTCTCGGCGGGTATGAAAATCGTGTTTTGGGTCCTCGCCGCTGCAAACGCAATGCGGTGACTACAAGTTCCCCGAGAAATACTGTGCTACCGGATTCTCGCGCTCCAAATCTACGACTGGGCACTCTATGGCTCCGTTGTCGAACTGCCAAGCCTTGTGACTATAGAGGAGGCTATGGTGGTGTGCAATGAGACTCGGGCATGGGGGCGCGCGGGGTTGTAAGGTGGAGTGTATGTCAATGGTGCTTGAGTCCCAGAGATGATTGAGTCCCGGACTTTCTGATGAAGTCCACCAAGGAATCAAGGAACGCCTTTTGGTGTGTTTCTTCGCCTCTTGGCAATGGGTCCAAGCTACCAGTGTTGGTTTGTCGTTGGCTGCTAGTTCCCACGCCGTTTTTCGATGTTCTTCTAGGCTTTTGCACGCCAGTAGCGAGTGTCTGATGCTTGCCGTCTTGTCTTCGCAGCATGTCTTGCAGATTGACTCTTCTTTAAGTAGCCCAAAAGCTGCTAGTTTGGCCGATGTAACTGACGTGCTGGTTCAAACTCTTCGAAGTCTGATCGCTTTCCATCTTTCGTATACCCCCTGGGTAGCGGGTAGTCCTCGGTCGGCACGAGTTCCCTCAGGTAGGCTTTCCTAGCTTGTCTGGCTAGTTCGGCCTTTTCCTTTTGGTCTTCCGTATCTTCTTTGACCTCACGAGTGGTTGGGCCTGTCGCAGAGCTCTTACTACTTTCTGCCTCATCTGCTTCGGTGAGCCCACTCGTTGCCGGGAATCTGTGTCCCGATGCCCTTCGTTCCCAACTCTTTGGTGATCGTTTGAATGTTCCTTGCAGTTTTGATTTTGGGTCAGCTGCCCGTACACACTTGGTGTGACCCTTGAGCGTCAGTAAAAATCCTGGCTCTCTTTAGGTCTTCCCTGTTGTGTCGTATATAATGCCTGCTTCCAGAATAGACCCTTTTCAAATGTCAGTCATCTTGTGGCAGTCCCAAAACCTCTAATATTGCCGCTCTGATGGCGGTGACAGGTGATCATGCTCGGCTAAATTATGCACCCTCGATTTTGTGTAGAAGTTGACGTAGAACATATTTTCCCCTTTCTGCCCTATGCTTTCGAAGACATTCCCCTTTTTCTGGCGTGGACAAGCTGTGTAGTACCGCCATTAGAGCGTCGGGTCTGGCTCTGCACAGGGTGGGTAGATGGATGTTTCGAAAGGGTCTATTGCTCTGAGCTCTGCCTCGCGCGCGGAGTTAACTCAGATAATAAGGGATGTTCACAAGACGCTATATTGTTGGACGTTACTCACAGCACTTGCCCAGAACTAGATCCCATTTATCGTCTTCCAATAACAACGATTCTGATTTTGTGGAAAAAAATTGGGTTGCGTGTGTGTTTATGCAGCCTGAACTCAGTCTGCCTCAACGGCAGACTTGTCTCCCAGCTGTATACATGAGCAATTTAGCCAGTGCGGTGCAACCGCTAGCCCAGGGTCTTTAACGTGCACCACGCAGTAGTGATACTCGACCGCACTCCGGTACGATGCTCATCCAGATCGAAACGGGCAGTTGTGGGGATTGAGCCCAGGATCCCTGGGCTCTGCAGCGCGAGCTTTCGCTCCACGTGCTCCGAGCTGGTGTGCGCTATACTTCGTCTCACCTTAGCATGGACTAACCGCGAATGCTGTGCTAGCGCGAGCGGCTAGCCTTGACTACCTTGGCTGGAGTACTCGCTGCACGAGTGCTCATGCAGCCGCCGGGGCTTCATTCAAAGCAACTAGCTCGCGCTTTTAGAACGCGCGGCTAACAATAGTCCATGCTAAGGCGAGACGAAGTATAGCACACACGGCCACCGATCCCCCCCCCCCCCCCCCCCCCCTGATTTTGTGGAAGGAACGTTGAGTCTTTATCCTCGTGCATTCCTTGTAGTCAGTGAAGCCAAAGCTATTTTTTCTGCTTGTAATATTTCAAACTGTACCACCCTACAACAACCCTGAATGGGGTTAGTAGTATTGGAAACAAATAAATGAGTACCCATCCGCTCGCGAACTTCGAGCACCGACCAAAGTTGTGCACGCGCGGAGTTCGCTGCTTCTTAAGTACCAGAAAAAGTTGTCCACGAGCATTGTTCTCAGGATTCGCTGCGAACAATGTCCATCAAAATGGCGTCCCGCAAATACCCCTTTTCTTCGCTAAGTAATGGAATTGTTTTTGTTAAATTTGGTCCTCGCCGCTTTTTTTTTTTAACATCATCTTTTGGCAAACTGGAAAAGTGACTAGAAATCTGCGGTACAGGTTCACTGCTTGGTTAGCAGAACCTTGTTTTGCAACAGATTTAGAAAAGTTTGACCGTTCTTACAGGATGTTGGAGGCTCACTCCAGCACTAAACAAATACGCGATATACTCTGTTTTCTAGTATGGCTGGGCGATTGATCGATTAACGTACCGATTATTTGATTAATGCTTTAATCGCGGTTAACATTTTTAACCGGTTAATCGGTCAAATGAAAGTAATATTTAAAGGCTTTCACCACGCAGGCGTGGACGAGCACACCTGTATGAAGGGTAAACTTTAGGTCAAATTTTAGAATAAAGTAAACTGTAGGGGCGATATTTGTAACTCCTGACAAGGGGGAGGGGGGGGGGGGGGGGGGGGCAGAAGGTTCCACGCGTCCCGGCCACCTCAACGTCGTTCGAGTGTCTGTTTAACGTAGCAAAGGCTATTGTGAAACAATCAAGGGAGGCAGCTCTTGCCGGAGGATATCAACAAACCTCTTTGCCTCATGCAGCTGAAGTAATAATCTCTAAGTGAGTGTCTCTTGACTGTTCTCAAAGACACATCGAGGTTGATTCACAATCCAAGTTGTATATTGCACCATTTATCACATTATCAACAAAATCAAAACAAAAAATTAATTTTGACTTTTTGAAAGAAAATGTTTTGCATTGAAATTAGCGACGCAGATTAATCGAATAATTAACCGATCAAAGGGTGGCACTTAATCGGGCTGAAACGTTTAATCGACGCCCAGCCCCATTTTCTAGGCTACCTGCTTGATCTGCAAGTGTTCCAACGTTTGACGTCATGTTATCAAAAAACTCGAGGAGAAACGGACACGTGACCTGCCACGAATCCTTCAATTATGTTCGGGGTTAATCGCTTAACTAGACAGCAACATAATTAATTCTGTCCGAAGCTTTTTTTTTTTCGTTTAATTGTTTTTAAGGCGGTGTTGCGTTTACTCCTTTAAAAGAGTAACCTTACTCCCAGAGTGTCGCAGGATATACGCTGGCAGACGACGAGAAAGACCCGTTCACATGCTTGCGTTTGCTTACTTTTTCGGTCGCAAGTTCTCCGTCGAGAACACACTAACGCGCTGTTGCGCCGCCTATGAGGGAACCCTGGAACTGCATTTCACCAGGTTTTTCCGCTATTTGCGAGAAGTGTACTTACACTCTGAGAAATGGTTGTTTATAACGTTGTCAAAAGTTCCTTTGAAGCCGAGAAAGAAAAAAATGGTGAGCTTAAAAATTATAAAAAAAATATACGTAAATGCCACGTCTATCGCGGCTGCTCGATAGAGGGCGCCGGTTCTCTGGGCGTAAAAGAGTTTCAGGTTTGAAGGCAAGTTGTCGCCAGCGTGTGGCTACAAGCACCGCGTGTCTTGGTGTCATCCTTTCCCACGATGCGCTTTGAGATTGTGCTTCGGGGAAGGAAAGGCGCGGCCGCCCATTGCACCTTTCCGCGAAACGAAACCAAAACCGTTGTCCTGGCAACGGGAGGTGCGGAAGTTTTCGCAGGCGGGCATCGTCGCCCACACAAAGGATGCGAGGAAAGGCATCGCTCCTTATCTGGACC